>NC_059169.1:84970632-85281132 GCF_019923935.1 Bubalus bubalis | reverse complement strand
GCTTCACAGGGAGATGATAGTTTTTCCTTAAAGCAGTATAGCTATATGTATGAAAGGCAGAGAGATGAGAAGGGCTTTTCTGGTAATGGATGGTATGGAGTGGCAACTCTGAAGGGGTTCTACTTTGGTATTCTCTCAGAATTCCTTGGTATTCCTTTACTCCTTCCAAACAGTAAGAGTAGTAGGTAGACAAATTGTCAAAACAGAAGTTTTGGGGGAATAATGTCATGGCACTGGCATTTTAACAGAATTTCTTTTACTGCAATCCATTGAGGACTGTAAAGAGAGCTGACAAAATATTTCAGATAAACAACATAATTTATTGAAAACAGTCTTTGAAATATGTTCTAATTCTTATTTGAGTTATATATGGATGTAATAGTTTGTAAATAATACATGATACTATATGTAAAATATATAATAAAAACATAATTTATTCATATTCAAGGGAATCTCTAATTATACCTTGAGCATGGGCTCAAAAACAAAGTGGGTTGTCTTGTTTCCTTTCTTGGTTTTTTATTCTAGACTCAAGAATTTATCTGGCAAAGGAGAAAAGTTTGCAACATACATAAAGGCAAGAAAAATAAGATTGCTAATCTTGATCAAAAATCTTTCTTTGTTTTTTTTAATCCTCTAAAAAGAAAGCAGAGAAAGTATGGAAATAGAATTTCTACTATAGTCTGGAAAAAGAAAACAGAAAATTCTTCTTCTCTTACATGAAAACTTGGTGGCCATTCTTAAGTCCTTTTCCTTTTTCAGAAGGAGAGTCTGTCAATTGGCTATTGAATTCAATTCTGCAGTTCTTATGAGTTTACTATATCTATTTATGTGGACTTGCAATTGCATGCTCATAACAATGTTGTGAATCCTGGAATATAATGAAACCAGATCAAAAGAGTTTGGCTCAAAACAAACAATCCCAGAATCTCATCATTTCAAGCATTTCTTCTGAGTAATTTTCACACATATAGCAATGGAAGAAAAGAGGTCATTTTCTACATTTACTATATGAAGCATCTTGTGTTGCTGATCCAAATACACAGCATAACTTTCTCAGTACTTAAGGGAAAAAAATATACAGCACTATGTATATGTGAAACTAGCTTACAAACTGATTTTTTGTGTGTTACCCCTTGCCACTTTATGTGTTGATAAATGTGCAGCTAATGGATAATATTTCTTTAGCCATATATTGATTTTATCTACATGGTCAATTTGTAATATTATAATGTATATCCTAAATTATCCATGATCTCTGACATCTCATTAACAAAATAAAACTGTAATAATGTTTTGGCCATGTGCTGTATTTGTGCGTGAATACTTGCTCCATTGTGATCGACTCTTTGCTACTCCATGGACTACAGCCTGCCAGGTTCCACTGACCATGGAATTTTCCAGGCTAGAATAACTGGAGTGGGATGCCATTTCCTACTCCAGGGTATCTTCTTGATCCAAAGATGAAACAGCATCTTCTGAGTGTACTGCATTGGCAGGCGGATTCCTTACCAATGCACCACCTGGAAAGTTTACCATCACTCAAGTTAAGTAGGGCAGAAGGCGATGGCACCCCACTCCAGTACTCTTGCCTGGAAAATCCTATGGATGGAGGAGCCTGGTAGGCTGCAGTCCATGGGGTCGCTAGGGGTCGGACACAACTTCACTTTCACTTTCATGCATTGGAGAAGGAAATGGCAACCCACTCCAGTGTTCTTGCCTGGAGAATCCCAGGGACGGGGGAGCCTGGTGGGCTGCTGTCTATGGGATGGCACAGAGTCAGACATAACTGAAGCTACTTAGCAGCAGCAGCAGCAGCGGCAAGTTAAGTAGTAAGCACACTAATTTATTTTAAGAAATGAATATATGTAGTTGAATCATATATATTAACCCTATTTCCTAGTAATACTTGTATTAATTTTTATTGGAGTACGGTTGCTTTACAACATTGTATTAGCTTCTGCTATACTGTAAAGTGAATCAGCTCTATGGATACATGTATTCCCTCTGTTTTTGGATTTCTTTCCCATTCTGGTCACCTCAGAACACAGTGCAGAGTTCCCTGTGATATACAGTAAGTCTTCATTAATTATCTATTTTATGCATAATAGTGTATATATGTCAATCCCAAATCTCCCAATTCACCCCTCCCTCTTCTCCCCTTGATATCCATACATTTGTTTTCTGCATCTATTTCTCTATTTCTGCTTTGCAAATAAGTTCATCTGTAGAATTTTTTGAGACTCCACTTATAAATGATGTACAATATTTGTTTTTCTCTTTCTGACTTACTTCATTCTATATGGAAGTCTCTAGGCCCATCCACATTTATATAAATAGCACAATTTTGTTCATTTTTATGGCTCAATAACACTCCACTATATATATGCACCCCATCTTCTTTATCCATTTCTCTGTCAATGAACATTTTAGACTTCTTCTATGTCCTGGCTTTTTGCAAATAGTGCTGCCATGAACATTGGGGTGCATGTATCTTTTTGAGCTATGGTTTTATCTGGATGCAGACCCAGAAGTGGGATTGCTGGGTCATATTGTAGTTCTATTTTTAAATAAGCTTTGTAATTGTTCTCCATAATAGCTGTATCAGTTTACATTCCACCAGCAGCATAAGAGGACTCCCTTTTCTCCATACTTTCTCTAACACTTATTATTTGTAGATTTTTTTAAGAATAATCATTCTGACCAGTGCAGTTTTGATTTGTTGTTTGTTCTTGTTTAGTCACTAAGTTGTGTTTGATTCTGCCAACCCACGGACTGTAGCCCACCAGGCTCTTCTGTCCATGGTATTCCCCAGGTAAGAATAATGGAGAGGCTTGCCATTTCCTGTTCCAGGAGATCTTCCTGATCCAGGGATTGAAACTATGTCCCCTTCTTGGCAGATCTATTCTTCACAACTGTGCCACCTAGGAAGATTTGCATTTCTCCAATAATTCATGATGTTGAGAATATTTTCAAGTGTTTATTGGCCATCTGCACATCTTCTTTGGAGAAATGCCTATTCACTTCTTCCAATCATTTCTTGATTATATTGTTTGTTTGTTTGTTTTGATATTGAGCTGTATAAGCTGTTGTATATTTTGGAGATTAATCCTTTGTCAGATGCTTAATTTATAAACATTTTCTCCCATTCTGAGGACTGTCTTTTCATATGATGGTTTCCTTGCTGTACAAAAGCTCTTAAGTTTTATTAGGTACCACTTGTTTATTTTTGTTTTTATTTTCATTACTCTATGAGGTAAATAAAAAAGGATCTTGCTGTGATTTATGTCAAAGAGTATTCCACTTATGCTTTCCTCACATAATTTTATAGTGTCCGGCCTTACATTTAGATCTTTAATCCACTTTGAGGGTTTTCTTTTCTTTTTTTTTTTTTTTTTGGTGTGTGTGTGTGATAGTACAGAGTATTCTAATTTCATTCTTTTGCATGTACCTGTCCAGTTTTCCCAGCAATACTTATTGAAGAGAATCACTCTCCTTTGTATATTTTTGTCTTCTTTGCTGGACTATATGATATTGAAAATAACATCTAACTGTAAGACAGCGAAGAATAGAGCAGGGAGAAACTATGGAGGAAATCAAAAAAGTATATTGGATTTCTCCTTAGTATAAATAGAAATTAGAAAGAAAAGTTCATTAATTCATTATGTTAGCTCAGTCAGTAAAGAATCTGCCTGCAAAAAACCCAAGGAATCTGGTTCAATTCCTGGGCTGGAAAGATCCACTGGAGACAGGATAGGCTATCCGCTCCAGTATACTTGGGTTTCCCTTGTGGCTCAGCTGGTAAAAAATCCTCCTGCATATGGGAGACCTCATTTCAATCCTGAGTTGGGAAGATCCCCTGGAGAAGGTAAAAGCTACCCACTCAAGTATTCTGGCTTGGAGAATTCCATGGACTGTATAGTCCATGGGGTCCCAAAGAGCTGGACATCGCTGACCAAATTTCACTTTCACTTTCATGTTGTTAATTTAAAAACATAAGTCAACAGGCATTTCTTTTAAGAAACTTCTCATTTTGGAAAAAAAATTAAAATGTTTGATTTACAGAAAATTTTCAAGGAATTTACAGCAATATTTGGCAGAGTTTTCACTCAGTTTACATTGTCTCTAAAGTTATCATCTTTCACTGTTGGGCTTGCCAAAATTAAGAAACCAATATATTAGTGCATTGTATTAACCAACCTCCAGAATTTATTCAAATTTCACCAGTTTTTCCGTTAATGTATATACATACTTTTCTGTTTCAGGATTCATGCTGCATTCAGTTATTATGTCTGTTTAGAATCTGCCGGTCTGTGAGAGTTTCTCAGCTTTTCCTTGACTTTTGTAGTTACCTTGACAGTTTTGAAGAGTGCTGGTCAAGAACATTCCTCACATTTGGTTTGTCTGTCGTTTAATGATTCAGAATGTAGATATCATACCACAGAGAAGAAGCAACCTCCTCATCACATCGTATCAGGACATCCACATGGCATCCCTGAGGATGTAACTCCATCACTCGGTTAAGATAGTATCTTCTGGATTTGTACTATTTTTTTTTTTTCTTTTCTTACTCTATTTTCTTGGCAATGAGTCACTAAGTCCTGCCAGTGTTCAAGGCCAGGGAGTGAGGGTGGGCGGGTGGATGTCTATATAAGCCATTTCATACTGTGGGAAATGTCTGCATAAATCATTGGGATTCTTCTATCAGAAAAATTTGTCTACTGTTTTCCTTATTTATTGATGTAATAATTGATTTATTATTAATTTATATCAATATGAACTCCTGGATATTTATTTTCTATCTTGACTTATGAACTAATACTATAATATTAATTTCATTGTTTATGTGTCCCAGCTCTGGCCACTGAGAAGTCCTTCTGATTAGCTCTGGTGTCTCTTCGACAGGTCTCTATTCTCTAATTTTGAACACTCCTTTACTTTCTTGTGCAATGACTTGTCCCAGAACCATTTTACATTCTCCATGTTCAAACCCTAGAATCAGCCATTTTCCAAGGACTCTTAGTGCCTCTGGTCAATCCATATTTAATAATTAAGTTACTCTAAAACTTATGAAAATGTAAAGAATTTCCTTTTCTAAATATATCCAAATGAGCACACATTACCTTGTATTTATCTGGCATTGACTCACAAGTGGTTCAGCTATTGATATTTAACTATTTTCTGAAAGTAGTTGCCTCAACTGTATTTCTAGATTTATTTTGAACATTTGCACCTCAAAACATCTATTTCTGCTTTATTGACTATGTCAAAGCCTTTGACTCTGTGGATCACAATAAACTGTGGAAAATTCTGAAAGAGATGGGAATACCAGACCACCTGATCTGCCTCTTGAGAAATTTGTATGCAGGTCAGGAAGTAACAGTTAGAACTGGATATGGAACAACAGACTGGTTCCAAATAGGAAAAGGAGTACGTCAAGGCTGTATATTGTCACCATGTTTATTTAACTTATATGCAGAGTACATCATGAGAAATGCTGGGCTGGAAGAAGCACAATCTGGAATCAAGATTGCCGGGAGAAATATCAATAACCTCAGATATGCATATGAAACCACCCTTATGGCAGAAAGTGAAGAGGAACTAAAAAGCCTCTTGATGAAAGTGAAAGTGAAAAAGTTGGCTTAAAGCTCAACATTCAGAAAACGAAGATCATGGCATCTGGTCCCATCACTTCATGGGAAATAGATGGGGAAACAGTGGAAACAGTGTCAGACTTTATTTTTCTGGGCTCCAAAATCACTGCAGATGGTGACTGCAGCCATGACATTAAAAGACGCTTACTCCTTGGAAGGAAAGTTATGACCAACCTAGATGGCATATTCAAAAGCAGAGACATTACTTTGCCAACAAAGGTTCATCTAGTCAAGGCTATGGTTTTTCCTGTGGTCATGAATGGATGTGAGAGTTGGACTGTGGAGAAGGCTGAGCACCGAAGAATTGATGCTTTTGAACTGTGGGGTTGGAGAAGACTCTTGAGAGTCCCTTGGACTGCAAGGAGATCCAACCAATCCATTCTGAAGGAGATCAGCCCTGGGATTTCTTTGGAAGGAATGATGCTAAAGCTGAAACTCCAATACTTTGGCCACCTGATGCGAAGAGTTGACTCATTGGAAAAGACTCTGATGCTGGGAGGGATTGGGGACAAGAGGAGAAGGGGATGACAGAGGATGAGATGGCTGGATGGCATCATCGACTCGATGGACGTGAGTCTGAGTGAACTCTGGGAGTTGGTGATGGACATGGAGGCCTGGTGTGCTGCGATTCATGGGGTCGCAAAGAGTTGGACACGACTGAGGGACTGATCTGATCTGATCTGATATTTGCCTTGGTACCTGAGAACTGACACAAAGGCTTTCTTTCGCAATTTTAAAGCTAGATTTATATTTAAATCAAATATTCTTCATTATTTCACTTTCTAACATAGCTCTCTCAGGTGGCTTATTGGGAATACACTATTTCTGTAAATATTTTTGTTTCCATAACCTTTGTAGAAAAACATACAATCATTTCAGTTCAGTTGCTCAATCGTGTCTGACTCTTTGCGACCCCATGAATCGCAGCACGCCAGGCCTCCCTGTCCATCACCAACTTCCGGAGTTTACTCAAACTCATGTCCATCGAGTCGGTGATGCCTTCCAGCCATTTCATCCTCTGTCATCCCCTTCTTCTACTGTCCCCAATCCCTTCCAGCATCAGAGTCTTCTCCAATGAATCAGCTCTTCGCATCAGGTGGCCAAAGTATTGGAATTTCAGCTTTAGCATCATTCCTTCCAAAAAATACCCAGGACTGATCTTTCGGATGGATTGGTTGGATCTCCTTGCAGTCCAAGGGACTCTCAAAAGTCTTTTCCAACGCCACAGTTCAAAAGCATCAATTCTTCAGTGCTCAGCTTTCTTCACAGTCCAACTTTCACATCCATACATGACCACTGGAAAATCCATAGCCTTAAGTAGATGAACCTTTGTTGGCAAAGTAATGTCTCTGCTTTTGAATATGCTATCTAGGTTGGTCTTAACTTTCCTTCCAAGGAGTAAGCGTCTTTTAATTTCATGGCTGCAATTACCATCTGCAGTGATTTTGGAGCTCAAAAAATACAATAAAAGCACATAAAATCATCTTATGATTAATGCATGTTCTGTGGCCTCAATATTTCATGCAGAAATGAGCACCATGTCTCATGACTGGATGGTGATGTTCTTTATGACTCAGTTTATTTCTCTTGCATTTTCTTTCAAGACTGTATAAAAGAAAGTCTGAAAAAATGCATGTAGATGATTCATACTGATTAGATAGAAGAGAGTTCAGTGAACAGCCTCATTCTCTAGAAATTTATATCCATATTTATATTTAAATTTTCCTTCTGATGAAGAAAGCCTAGTAACAATATTACATTATTAAGTTTACTTTTCATGAAATATAAAAAATCTTTTATGCAAATATTACTAATTGTCTCAGTAAATATATCTGTGTCTGCCTCACAAAAACAAGTATTCCTTTATGTTGGTATTTTCTTTGTACATAAAAGCTTATTAAATAAATAATAATTAAATAATTTTTGAAATGATCAAGGTAAGGTTATTATGGCTAATTATTTCTGTTGTTTAGTCACTAAGTCATATTCAACATTTTGTGACCTTATGGACTACAGCATGCCAGCCTTCCCTGTCCTTCAGTATCTTGCAGATTTGCTCAAATTTGTGTCCATTAAGTCTGTGATGTTATCAAACCATCTCATCCTCTGCCAACCCCTTCACCATTTGCCTTCAATCTTTTCCAGCATCAGGATTTTTCCAGTAGAGTTGGCTCTTTGCATTGGATGGCCAATGTATTGGAGTTTCAGCTTTAGCATCAGTCCTTCCAGTGAATATTCAGTGTTGATTTCCATTAGGATTGACTGGCTAGTTATTTGTGAATGTTAAGTATATTTTAGCCATTATTAACTCATTTAAAAGCTACTAAATTTCACCATGTGAAAATAAAATGAAAACATACACATCTAACGCACACAATATATGATACATACCTAAAGCATCTATATTTTTTCACGTCCCAAAGTGCACATATAGCTTTCAGTCACAAGGATTATTTCCTGTATATTGCAGTGAAAATATTGGCTGGGCATTTGGAAATAATAATTACTTTTAGGGAATAGCAAAAACATACTTGGAAAAAAAAATAGGTTAGAAGAGAAATGCACACTGCCATGTAATTCTAGAAATAGTTTGGAAAACACAGGTACATGAACACTGGCTCCAGTTGAAGGCACCCTGATGCAGATGCTTTCACAGACAGTTCTTTTCTCCTTCTGACCCTCATAAGCAGCACCAGTGTAAACTGCTTTCTGGTATTCAAAGATTCAACTATGTGTGATTCTGTGAAGTTCTGGAAATGTATCTACTATGCACAGCAGATTGAAGCTAGAGAAGATTGCTCCATACGAACTCCTAGAGCCTTTTGAAACTTTGGGAGAACACAATAATTTAGAAGGCTTTATAATTTGGGGGCTGCTGAGAGTATTCAGTAACGTTTTGTGTTGATGTTTTTGTCTCTGAAACTGGGATTCCATTAGAAATAAAGATATTTTCTACATGCAGTCCCCTGGGCAAAATAAACCTGAACAGGACCTCTCCATGGCCAAAACTCAGTTTCTCAGATCTGGCTTATTTTATTTTATTTTTTTAATTAAATGATATAAGAGAGGTGTGAAAGAGGATGGAATAGATTTGCAGAAAATTATCAACAGGCCAGATATTTTCTGTAGTCTATTGTCTTTTCCCTATCTGGCATAAGAATACTTGCCTAGATGATTTAATTACCCTTGGAAAGCACATAAATTGGATTTAATTTTTAATACTGTCTATTTTTCTCCACATTCAATTAGTATGATGATAATAACCAAAAAATGTCTATGGCCAGTTAAGACAAAAAGACCTCTGTGTAAACATTATTCTGAGCAGATGAGCTGATTTGTAACAAACTCTTTAGAATGTGTGTCCAGTGTGTGTTCTATGTGATCTCTGCCCATGACAAGCAAAGATTTAGAAAGACAGCATCCCCCTTGGTCCCTTGGTGCAAACTCTAGAGATTAGAATTAATGGAGCCAATAAGCTTCAATCACTGTTAGTAGGACAAGCACTCCTAGGGTCCAGAAGAAGGACCTTGTTCCTAGGCAACCAGTCCCAACTGAAATGTAAGTAGTGTCCTTACAGGTAGACAAAGTAGAATAAAGTAGACAAGTAGAATACAGTTCACTTATCTAGATATTGGTACCCAATGAGTCCTTGGTGTATATGTATGTGTGTTTGGGACTAATGGAGTAACGAAGTAATGGAGTAATGAAGATGTGTTGGACTTGCTTTTATTATTTCAACAACAAGATAGTTTGTGAATATTCTTATCTGCTGAGGTGCCTAAAAGTCTGCCTTTTACTATTAACTAAAACAATGGGAAAAACAAAGTTAAATATGGAAGAAAAAAGTTATTATTTTATAAGGAGAAAGAAAGAACTGCTGAGGATTTTCAAAGTAACCAGGCACTCTTTCAAGACAGGAAATTTAAGAAAATTTAATTCTTGTTCTTGTCTGAACAACAAAGACATTTGAAGACTTAGAGAACAGTTGCCATTTTAGGAGGAGGAAAATCAGAGTGAACCTAGAGCTCCTTTCACACTTCAGTTCACCCCGGGGGAAGTGGTGGGTGAAATAAAATCCCTGGCCTCCCACCAAGATTCCCACTTCGGGGTTGAATTTCCATATGAAAGGATTTTATGTTATCCTTTGTGCTCTGACTTCAAGTTATGGGTGAACACACTCTTTATGTCATTCTTAATATTAGCTGACATGTTCTTCATCTACCTAACAGCCACCTCACCTGCAGAAACCTTGATTGAACTGTAAATGATCTTTTATATATATTTTTTTACTCCACAAGTTATAACTATTGCAGGAACTCCTTAGTTTGTGAGCATTTGATTTTAAACAGCTTCTCCAACAGAAAATTCTAGGATAAAAAACTCAACAGCAGCTATCGATAGACAAAACAAAAATAGCCTGAATCATTGAGGTCAAAGGGTGACAAGTTGGTCATCTTGAACAACGTCACTTTGGATTACTGTCTTTATCTATCCCTTGTCAGAACTAAGCATTGGACAAGATATACAAGCCTATTTTGGAACATTCTTATTATCACTGAAGCAGTCAAGTATTTATATATTTTATAAAATAATATGAGAAATTTTTGATCTGAACTATATTAGGCACATACAATATGCAATGAAGAAACTAGGCAGTTTGCATATTTAAGCTTATCTAAATGTTTTCTCCAATAAAAATTATCATTGGCATGCTTTAACAAAACAGTATTAAGCATTAGTAATACTTAGATGATCCATTTCTCATAAGTGCATTTTGTCTATGTACCTGAATATTCTTTACTGAGCTAGTTAAATCTCTCTTTCTCTTTCTCTCTTTCACACACCACACACACACACCGCATTTCAAAGAAATTACTGCTTATTTGCATCTGCCTTTATTTCCTTGTCATTAATTTCTGACAATTTCTTAAGAATAATCTGTGTATAGGTTTTTATCAAAAGCTGGACAAGTTTCTTTCTTAACTAAGCAGACACTCAACAGGGTTCCTCTATCATTAAACAACTTGTGGAGTATATTAATGAGTGTGAAGTGTTGCACAGATGCCATCAAACAAAGTGACCAGAAAGCAGGGAACAATAGAAATGATAGAAGGGAAGCAGCCAAGGAGAACACTTACTTAGACAAATGAGGAGGCTAAAAGTCACAGCCAGGAAACAGATGAGTAGGCAGAGAAAGAAACAAAGAGCAATAATACAAAACACACAGGCCACAGAGGCATGTCTGAGTAATGGTGGACAGCTGTATATTTTGAAGACACAACAGAAGGGAGAATTTTACACAAAACTTTGAAATAGCTTCAAATGATTGTCATAAGCATAGAAATCAGAAACAGATTTATGAGCATCCTTAGCACCAATAGCAAACATTTAAGGAAGACATATTATACATTGGACATTGTGCTGGTTATGATTTTAAAATGCACTTGTCTTCACGTTCTTCAATAAAAATATATGATCCAGTCTACCAAAGAGCAATGACTTATATTCTAATTTAATATGCTTAGCCAGAGAGCAAAAGCAGTTCCTAACTCAGATTGAAACAGAAGCAAAACTCGAGTTTCACAAGAAGTGACTGTGTATTTGAAAGCACTTTGGTGAAACTCAAAAGGAAATGGACTCTCCATCATTAGAAGCATGTAATTATCAACTGAATGAATCCTTGGCAGAGAAGTCACAGAGGTTTAAAAATAATAGCAATATTAATTATGGCTTCCATTTTCAAATTTCAAGCATTGTGATTAGAACAGCTGAGCTTGAAGTGCTGTACAATCTGGAGAATCTAATATTGTACATGAAGAAAACTTGTCATTCTTTTGTAAACAACTGACAAGCATTGTGATAGACCATTTGTATATATTTTATAATTTACTATTCACAACACTGCTTCCAGGTAGTTATTTCTGAGTCATTTCACCAAAGGAAAAATAGAAGCTTGGCTCAGAGAAGTCAAATGATTTGCCCAAGTGCACACAATAGTTATTGTCAGAGTCAGATGTTTTCTGATCTCTCTGTGGTATATTTAGGCCATGGCACATGGTTATGGCCTCCTTGGGTGAAGTGTTTGACTTCCGGCTTTTGTCATCTCTCTTCCTACTGCTGAAATGTTTCTAATTCCTTTATAACTTTACACCTCACAGTCATTTGTTCATCTGGGTGTTGGGAACTCAGGTTTATCCGTGCACATCAACGTGCTGGAAATTCTCATTCAATTCACAGTCTGCACATTTCTGCCTTCTTTCTTGAATTATTAGTATTCTGGCTAAATTTAATCACATCCCTCTTAATCGGCTGAGTTCTCCCAGCCATCCAAAATGATTTTCTGGAACGGATGTGTTTGTACAATTGCTTTCCCACAGATTGGAATATTTACTTTTTAGAGTTCTTTCAATTAACATCTGCACATGAACATCATTGTTCCTTCCATATTGATTTTATTTCTATTGCTTTATTACTTCAAAAAAAAAAAAAAAAAGAGAGAGAAAACTCAGTACGATATATCTGAGTTTTGGAACGTGACTTCAATCATGGCTATATACCACAAAATTCCTTTTAAGGGTTTAACATGATAGGATCAGAGGGTGCGAGTGAAATGATTACCTCATTTGGGATTATCTGGTGAGAACCGTAGACTATTTTGTAGCAGCCTCTTATTCTGTAATCTCTAATGGCAAAATCTTGTTTATCGAGAAGAACTCTGTGAGCAGCTGCAAACAATTTGCCTTTATTGATTTTACTGCTAAGTCTGACTGACTGCTTCACCAGGGCTCCAAACTGCCTTGTCAGGACCACGCCCCCTCTCTTGAGCTTTTCCCATCTACTGCAGAAGAAGTCATCCACTACCTCTCCAATCTCTATCAAAGCCTAGAGATCAAGTAATTACTCACTTCCTTTATCAAAAGACATCTCGTCAGCAATTGCAATGGGTAAAATAGGATAGAATATTAGCCTTAATTACACTTAGACTTGAAGAAAGCCCAAATTCTTAAAGAAGACACACACACAAAGAGATTATAGATTGCAACAGATTAAAGAGACATAATCAGTTTCAATGTGTGAATATTATATGCATCTTGATTTCAAAACAAACAAATTGAAACAAATTTTGAGACAATAGGGAAATTTAAACTTTAACTACATTTGATATTAAGTAGCTCTGAGAATGATATATAGAACATGTAATTTTGTAAAAGTCCTAATTTTTTAGAGATATATTCTGAACTTTTTACAGATTAAATGGCAGGATGGCTGAAATTTATTTTCTAATAATCCATTGCTGGAGAGAGAAAAATTAGGGGTTGAATTTAGAACCATGAAATTGTTTAAAGAGCCTCTTGATGAGGGTGAAATAAGAGAGTAAAAAAAGCTGACTTGAAACTAAGCATTAAAAAACTAAGATCATAGCATCCAGTCCCATCACCCTATGGTAAATAAAAGGGGAAAAGTGGAAGTAGAAGAAATAACAGATTTTATTTTCTTGGATTCCAAAATCACTGTGGACAGTGATTTTAGCCATGGAATTTAACGATGCTTGCTCTTGGAAAGGAAAGCTATGATAAAACTGAACAGCATACTAAAGAGCAGAGACATCGCTTTACTGACTAAGGTCCATGTAATCAAAACTATGGTTTTTCCAGTAGTTATGTACACGAAGATTGAGAGAGGAAATAGAGTTTAACCACCAGTGTGGAACTCCCCTCCTTGCCAGCCTCGACCACCACCACACAGTAATTACCCATAGGGAGGTTGGAAACTCACAGATGTGAGAATTTGTGGATAGATGAAATATTTACCCCAGACCCTGTCTGGAACCTCAGAAAAAAATAATCATTGTGGAATGTTCTATGCTAACATGGAATCACTGCAATAGAGGAAAAAAATGTTAGCAGTGCATGGGTTGCTAAAAAAGATCCAGAGATAAGTCTCCTTCACCATTAAATTTTCTTCCCAGGTATAGAAGAGATCTGCAAATACCCACGGTAGAGTTAAGTATGAGATGAAAAGCAGTAAAGAATTAAAGAATATTAAAAAATGGTGATGGTGGGATAAATGCGGGTGGTGGCCTGAAGAAGAGGTGGCAGAAGAAGAGGCTTCCCAGAAACCACAGCCAGAGACCACCTGATGCGAAGAGCTGACTCACTGGAAAAGACCGTGATGCTGGGAAAGATTGAAGAAAATAGGAGAAGAGGGCGACAGTGGGTGAGATGGTTGGATGGCATCACTGACTTAATGGACATGAGTTTGAGCAAACTCCAAGATATAGTTATGGGCAGGGAAACCTGGCAGGCTGCAGTCCTTGGGATAGCAGAGATGGACATGACTGAGCCACTGAACAACAACAAAATCACTTACCTGACAAGTGGCAGAGCCATGATCCTATATTCCCTTCTACTATTGCCATATTTGAAGTATGTGGTCATCTGATTACTGTTTGGATTCTTTCTCTATTTTATAATTAATATTATTGAAGGTATTTTCAAACAAATACTACATGAACCAGTTTTCTCCCAAGGAATCTTGGTTAATAACTGAAACTTCATTTTTCAAAATCTATAGAATTCATATCCAGTTTGTTTTCAGTTTTCATTACTAATGATGTCTTTGTATTATAATTTACCCCTGAAGAATTTTCATAAATTTTCTCATTTGCTTTTAATGCTTATATTTTCTAATGTGAACTGATTTGATTCTCTAGTTGCTAATTCCTTAGCATTTTTATTAAAGAGAAATACTGATCAACAAAACAAACCACATTGATTGAGTATTGAATAGCTTTCTGAATTAAAAAATCTTCAGTTATCTACAGAGGACATCAATTATTCTGGGCCTCAGTTTTTCATCTGAGCAAGAAGGAAATTGACTTTCAAACGACCTCATGCATAATGATATCCTATGGAGGAAAAAGTTTCCTGATATTTCTCAGACTTTTCAAGTCCAATGACACATTAAGGATTTTTCACACTGCTATTTCTTTTATTTCTATCTAATTCATATGTTCATATCCATGTATATATTATATATCCATATACTCATTCATATATCCATATACTTAGTTTCTATGTTATCTATATATCTATATCAGTCCTTTCCTTCAGGTATGTCTTCAGACATTTTGTTATCAGTGAGAACATGTTTGAATATACCACACAAAAATAGTACATTTTTTTCTCTCTCTTTATATTGCCTAATTTTTGTTTTTAGCACTAACACTTGTCAAAACAAAAATTGCACTGGACAAAAATCATGCTGGCAAAAATGAATGTTTTTAAAGCTATTACTTTAGGGGAAAAGCCAGAACTCAGGTTGAACTCAACTGCTCTGAAACAAAGGATGGAGTGCTTATTAAACACTAGAGTGAGGATACAGTCTTGGCCCTCTGTGTTGGCTAATTGGCCTGACCCACAAGAAAAATAAACTTCTTGTGTCCTCATGACATAAAGTCATTTCACAACTTGGAGCAAAATGCCCTCCAAATTTAGTCTTCTACCCTCCCAGGAAACTGGAAGATATAGCTGTCACCTCTCTTCATATTTACTGATTTAAAGATGGTCCATAGGTCCTTGAGAAAGACATTCTGGGTTGTAAAACTGAGAAGAGACTTTTTAAAGATTTACATCTCAGAGGAGGAGAGGAAATTTACAGTGTTGTCCTGTTCTAAAGTAAATGCTCTAAGAAAAGGGAGGTGAGGTAGGTAAGAAGGATAGAATCAGGAGGAAATCTGTCTGGAGTTTAGTTATGCTGCATTAAACTTCTTGGTCAACCTTCATATTGAGAAGTCAAGGAAAAATCTGTACACTTTTCTTTGTGTATGTTTAACATTTTCAATAAATACATATAATAGATTGCATCCCCTGCAAGATATCTTGGAGGCAGGGGAGCTGCTGACATTTCTGTACCCCCTCATTGTTTTATGTAAGACAAGGAATATTGTTCAACCACCCACAAGAAAACTTAAATTTGAACATTTTCAAAAGTGATGTACATTAAACTATTTTAACAACTAAATTTGAAATGACCTAATATTTTTAAAAAGTGTTCGGATATTACAAATCAGTTGAAAATAGGACACTAGCTTTATAGTGAAAAAGAGTATTCTTAATTTTTATTAAGTAGTGAAAAGTTATCTTGAATCAAATCTGCTGTGAATTTTCACATAAAATTAATTGTTCCTTTCAGACATGGTTCATATTTTAGCTTTTGTACTTTTATCAGTTTGAGGAGATTGCTCTTAATTTTTTGTTTTCAGGATCTATTCATATGAGGTAATTCTTTCCTCCAGGTAACTAGTTTTGTTCTGTTTAAAAACATGCTTCTTTTTAATGTATTCACACCAAGGTTTTTCATACTATGAATACTATACATTTGATAGTCCTATTTTTCTAAGCAATTAATCAATAGGTTTTTCTGTTCAAAACCATCAACAAGTCAGAATTTTCTCTGAGAATTTGCATTCATTTAGAAAATCTTTTGAGAGCGGAGCACGTTTTTTTTAGATCATTATGTCTTTCAAAAAATAAACCCCAATAATAAAAGATGATAAGGTACATTTGTAAACATTCACTGTATTCTAAAAAAGCCTTAGTTGTCTTTTCATGTTGTTTTTCTTTAATTCTCACAGCAACCCAAGGTCAGATGCCCAAGGACACCTGGCCAGTAATTGCTAAAGCTGGAAATGAAACTTGGACACTAAAGCTACTGCTTTTGCCTGTTTTTTTTTTTTTTTTCCCCTTACCTATAACCTGTTAGTGACACTCTTGTATATTATAACATTTGTGGACCTCAGTGTAGTTCATGATATTACTCAAATACTTAAATGATTATATGACCCAGGCTGCAGAAAACATTTTGCATGTATGTAATTATACCTCTGAAAACTGTTAGATAATAGAAAGTTTAAATAATCCTTAAAGTGAATTGATTAGAGAAGCAAACATTGATTACCCCCTATAAAGTAAATAAAATCTAATTAGGAGAATATGCTAATCAGCTATACATAGCTATTCTATATAATTGATGCTTTTGAACTGTGGTGTTGGAGAAGACTCTTGAGAGTCCCTTGGACTGCAAGGAGATCCAACCAATCCATCCTAAAGGAGATCAGCCCTGGGTGCTCAGTGGAAGGACTGATGTTGAAGCTGAAACTCCAATACTTTGGCCACCTGATGCAAAGAGTTGACTCATTGGAAAAGACCCTGATGCTGCGAAAGATTGAGGGCAGGAGGAGAAGGGGATGACAGAGGATGAGATGGTTGGATGGCATCACCAACTCAATGGACATGGGTTTGGGTGAACTCTGGGAGTTGGTGATGGACAGGGAGGCCTGGTGTGTTGAGGTTCATGGGGTTGCAAAGAGTCAGACACGACTGAGTGACTGAACTGAACTGATATTCTAATAGAGCTATTCTATATTCCATATATAGTATCTTGATTAAGTATTGAATGGAAAAAATTATAAGAATATATTTTCTTGTGAAATATTTTGGCACCTTAATTTGTACCAAGCCCTTCTTACTAAGTGACCACAGAATATATACAAGTTGTGAAAACACACCTTTTCCTGGATCATGATACTGATCTTCAACTTTTCCATGTAAGGAAAGATGTTTCCATCTGTGCATAAGTTATATCAAAGGGACTAGTACCAGTTAAAGTTCTGATCAATAACTATAGGTGGAGAAAAGGGAGCTATTTTCCTTTGATGAAGTATCGTTGGACAGAACACAGATAAAGGGAACATAAAAACAGAGAAAAGAAGAAGAATCTAACATGGCAAGCTCCTGGATAAGATTATGAGCGTGCTTTTACCAAAAGAACATAACATTTTAAAAGCTTTTATTTAGAAACCTGGATATTTCAGCTGGTATTTTCAGTCTCCACACTAGTATTTTGACGTGCTTGTGGAGCTTTAGAAGTTGCCAACACTTGGACCCAAAAGGCTGGACCTTAAATTTCTAAGTGACTAGAAAACTGAAACAGGCCTCGCAAATGAGTGGGGTGGACAGGATAAGCCTTCGTGAGTTAATGAAGGCTTCTCTGCAGGGACTGTGGTGTGTGGTGAACCTGAGAAGCCAGCAAGGAAGTGAAGCAGCAGAGGACGGCCGTGAAAAGAAGATCCCTAAGATCACGGCGTCCAGTTCCACCACCTCATGGCTAATAGAAAGGGAAAAATGGGAAGCAGTGACAGATTTCACCTCCTTTGTCTGCAAAATCACTTCAGACAGTGACTGCAGCCACAAAATTAAGGCATTTGCTCTTGGGAAGGAAAGCTATGGCAAACCTAGACAGCATATTAAAAAGCAGAGATGTCATTTTGCTGACAAAGCTCTGTACAGTCATAGCTTTGATTTTTCCAATAGTCACATGTAGATGTGAGAGTTGGACCATAAAAAAGGCTGAGCACTGAAGAACTGATGCTTTTGAATTGTGATGTTGGAGAAGACACTTGAGAGTCCGTTGGACTGCAAGGAGATCCAACCAGTCAATCCAAAAGGAAATTAGTCAAACATTAGCTCTTATGATTGAAGATAGATGAGAGATCTAGAAATGTCAAAACAACTTCTACACCAAATGAAAGTTTCATGCTAAGGTAGTTCACACCTACAAAATCATCTCTTCACTCATCATTCAGACAGAAATAGGAAGACAGCCCTTTTTCTAAGCTTGATGAAGTTCAAGAAAACTCTTTTAGACACTGTGATATATCTTCATACAAAGGTTCACTGGAAGTAGATGCAATGATAGTCTAGTTTTTGCATCAGTTATTTCCTAAGTGAGACCTGAGTATCCCTCTGCTGTAATTGGTAGAACCAGAGTCTCAACTGGAGTCTTAGAGTGGTAAGGGCTGCTCCTCCAAAACAGTGTTAGTCAACTGTGATCACCAGGGTCTTAGACATCGATTACCCAATTATGATAGCACTTGTAAAATATGTCTATCTGATTTATAAATTTGAATGCTGCTCACTTTATTAATGAAAAACTGCTTGTAATACCACTCATGCTAATTAATGAACTTATTATGAAGGTGCAGTTAAGGTTAGTTGAAGCAGTTGTACTGATCACTTCCAGAGTGTGGGTGCCTTATTACTGTTTTTCAAATGTGAACTAACCACCACAGATTGCTGATTTCATGTTTGAGTGCTTCAAAACAAAACAAAACAAACAAACAAAAACAGTGTCCCTTAAGACAGAGAGCTTAAAGTTAGTAGACAACAATACATAAATATCAAGTTGTCTGTGCTGAAAATATTAAAATTAATTATAGGCAATGTAACAGGTAGTATATCTGTTAGGATGCAAGAAGATGTGGCTCACTTGTAGTCATGAGAAATGAAGCAAGAATTCCATTGCTGAAGCTATTACTTTCTCATTTCCTCTATGAGATTGTGAAGTCTGTTCATATTGCTTTTTATTCAGTGAGGGCTTTGAGACTGCAAGGAGTTGCTTTTGGCACATATTATAAAGGCAGACAAGGACACTGCTCTTTTAATGGTAATAATAAACCAAATCAGAGTTTATTCAAACTTATAATGCCAAATGGTTTTCCCCCAATATTTCTCATTCAAAAACACACACCCCTATCAGTTCAATTCAGTCGCTCAGTCATGTCCGACTCTTTGTGACCCTATGGACTGCAGCACGCCAGGCCAGCCTGTCCATCACCAACTGCCAGAGTTTTCCCAGACTCATGTCCACTGAGTCAGTGATGTCATCCAAACATCTCATCCTCTGTTGTCCCCTTCTCCTCTTGCCTTCAATCTTTCCCAGCATCAGTGTCTTTTCAAATGAGTCAGTTCTTCTCATCAGGTGGCCAAAGTATTGGAGTTTCAACATCAGTCCTTCCAGTGAACACTCAGGACTGTTCTCCCTAAGGATGGACTGGTTGGATCTCCTTGCAGTCCAACAGACTCAAAAAGCTTCTCCATCACCATAGTTCAAAAGTATAAATTCTACGGCGATCAGCTTTCTTCACAGTCAAACTCTCACATCCATACATGACTACCAGAAAAACCATAGCCTTGACTAGATGGACCTTTGTTGGCAAAGTAAGGTCTCTGCTTTTTAATATGCTGTCTAGATTGGTCATAACTTTTCTTCCAAGGAGTAAGCATCTTTTAATTTCATGGCTGCAGACACCACCTGCAGTGATTTTGGAGCCTCAAAAAATAAAGTCTGACACTGTTTCCAATTTCTCCCCATCTATTTCCCATGAAGTGATGGGACAAGATGCCATGATCTTAGTTTTCTGAATGTTGAACTTTAAGCCAACTTTTGCACTCTCCTCTTTCACTTTCATCAAGAGGCTCTTTAGTTCTCCTTCACTTTCTGCCATAAGGGTGGTGTCATCTGCATATCTGAGGCTTTGATATTTCTCTGGGCAATTTTGATTCCAGCTTGTGCTTCATCCAGCCTGGCATTTCACATGATATTTTCTGTATAAATAAGCAGAGTGACAATATACAGCCTTGACATACTTCTTTCTCAAACTGAACCAGTTCATTGTTCCATGTCTGATTCTTTTTTTTTTTTTTTTGTAATAGTTTTCATTGCATTATTTTTTTTAAATTTTATTTTATTTTTAAACTTCCATGTCTGATTCTAACAGTTGCTTCTTGACCTGCATGCAGGTTTCTCAGGAGACAGGTAAGGTGGTCTGGTATTCCCATCTCTTTAAGAATTTTCCACATTTTGTTGTGATCCACATAGTCAAAGGCTTTAGCATATTCAATGAAGCAGAAGCAGATGTTTTTAAAATAGATATTTGAAAGTGGTGTTTTTATAATTTATAGTGAAAGCAAGGTAAATAATACTTGCAATACTGAAATAAATGATAAGAATTGGAAGAAGTTTAGTATTGTGCAGAAAACTTCATTTTTAAATCAAGAGACTGGAGTTATATTTGAGATGTACTGATTACATGAACTTAGGTTGTTCAACTGGAGAAGGCAATGGCAACCCACTCCAGTACTCTTGCCTGGAAAATCTTATGGACGGAGGAGCCTTGTAGGCTGCTGTCCATGGGGTCGCTAAGAGTCGGACACGACTGAGCGACTTCACTTTCACTTTTCACTTTCATGCATTGGAGAAGGAAATGGCAACCCACTCCAGTGTTCTTGCCTGGAGAATCCCAGGGACGGGGGAGCCTGGTGGGCTGCAGTCTATGGGGTCGCACAGAGTTGGACACGACTGAAGCGACTTAGCAGCAGCAGGTTGTTCAACACCATAAAATGTCACCAGTGATAATATTTTCTATATTATATGGGCACTTGAATGAACAAGACACATATACCTAATGGAGCAGAGAGCCTAGTCCAGTGATCATACAATATTAATTTGGTTGCTTTTGTTGATGCTATTCGTGATAGTAATAGAGATGTTCTCCTTATCCTCTGACCTTAATTTTCCCTAATGATGGATTATTCATCCAAATTAATTATGCTAAACCATTTTAGTACTGTCTGAATAATCCAAGACTTCTGTCAATTACATATGTGTATTTTCCTCTCCTGATGTTTTTCATTTAAAATTTTGAAAAATGATTAAATGATCTTGCCAAGACTCCTTTTTTCCCTAATAAATAGTGAAGAATCAAGGATGGAGAATTAACTCAAGATATTAGAAAATGAATATGTATTATTATTATGGATCATAGAAAAAGATTGACTTCAAAACTTCTAGCCATCAGAGTACTATCAAATGTGTTATCCAACATGAATGGACCTAGAGATTAATAATACACTTTACACTTGTTAAAGTAAAAAGTTATAAAATTATTTTTATTTAGTAAGTACTAAAAATAATAACTCGCACATAATGAGTATTTTCTATGAACTAATCACTCCTATATGATTTTTTACATGTATGAAATTTAATTCTCATAATGATGTTATAATTATGCTCATTTAAAGGAAATAAAATAAAATACTTATTAATAAAATTAATAAGAATATTCAGGATTTACTTGCAAAAAAGAAGAGAAAACTCTTACAGTCATAGAGGGTAAATAAAGAATTAAATACACAGAAAGACACATTGTCCTTTAGTGAATAACTTTATATTTTACTCTTCTTAAACATTTTTCAATTTGATGTTTCTTTACAAACACAAATCAGCTGTTTCCAAATTCCACATAAAAATTTATATTTGAAAAAGAAAAATAGAAAATTAATGAGAATATGTAATCTCATTAGTTTTCTTTTTTCCAATTTAAATTTTTACATGGAATGTGGATTTGGCTTCCTCAGTGGCTCAGTGGTAAAGAATCTGCCTGCAATTCAGGAGATGCAGGAGATGTGGGTTCAATTCCCAGGTCAGGAAGATCCCCTGGAGGAGGGCTTGGCAAACCCACTCCAGTATTCTTGCCTGGAGAATTCCATGGACAGAGGGCCTGGCAGGCTACCGTCTATGGGGTTGCAAAGAGTCGGACATGACTGAAACTATTGAGCACATACAAAATACTATTCTATCCTGTCAGCCACTAAAATGCTCTCTTCAAGCTGAGATAATTAGGATTTACCATTTAAATTGAGAAATAGATTAACAATACAAAAGAGAAACACCAAATCTATGTGTGCATCTATCTATAAAGTTTTTATGTATCGTGATTATAAGGTTTCAAGTCCAAATCTTGGGACATTAGCTAACTATTTGGGAAATAAATAAATAAAACTAGATTCATATTAGTGTCACTAAAACAAATTATTTGTGAAAAAAGTTGGACTAGAATAAAAGAAATGCTGTCAGTCTATCATCAAATATAGCCATTAACAGAGTCTTTTAAATAAATGTGAAGTATATAACTTTAAAAATAAGATGCAAGCAGCCAGAAATGATAAAGGAAAGGATTGATGATAAATATGACTCATAATAAATTTTAAGCTGGAAAATAATTCATAAACTATATCAAAAGATAAATAGGACTAGATGCATGCAGCATAAATGATGGATGAAAGCCTAATTTCCTTATCATAAGAGTATTTTTAAATCATTAAGAAAGTGATCTAAATGACCAAAATATAGAAGAAAAAGAGACATAGCATGAAGATGCTGTTCACTATAATAAATAAAAACAAAGATAAATGACTTTTAAACATATGGAGGAGGAGCCTGGTAAGCTGCAGTCCATGGGGTCGCTAAGAGTCGGACACGACTGAGAGACTTCACTTTCACTTTTTACTCTCATGCATTGGAGAAGGAAATGGCAACCCACTCCAGTGTTCTTGCCTGGAGAATCCCAGGGACAGGGGAGCCTGGTGGGCTGCTGTCTATGGGGTCGCACAGAGTCAGACACGACTGAAGCGACTTAGCAGCAGCAGCAGCAGCAAACATATGAAAACATAATCTTGCACATAATTAAATGCAAATTAAACAAATAATGAGATACCATTTTTCACTTTCCACATGGGCACAGATCAAAAATAGGTGACAATGTTGTGTAGGTGAGGGGATGAGGAAACAAGTCACTTCATATACTATCTAGGAGAGTGGAAATAGGTAAAAGCTCTTTGAAAGTAATGCAAAAATTTGACAATTCAAACATACACATTCACTTACTAGGTATTTAATTTCTAAGATTGAATTTTGCAGATATGTAAAGGTGCATATGCTTATGTAAACTACTGCACTGCGACAATAAAAGACTAGATAAAATAAATTCTAGCAATATCAAGTTAATGTAGTAATTAAGAACATACATGGACAGATTTATGCAGTTATTGACAAGACAGACATAATAGATTTACATATACATTGAAAAATAATCTTCAAGGTATATTTTTATTAATGTTCTTGTGTGTGTTATGCTTTAAGGTCTGTAAGCACATTTGAACACACAGCATACACATTTACATTGTGTAAGTGTGAATATTTCTGAGAGAATGCATAATAAGTATATCCATATTAGTGGTAGCCTCTAAATCTGGGATGTCGAGATCTGCAGGGTGAAGGTAGGAAGGATATTGATCTTTTACACTATTCCGTTTTGTATTGTTTCAAGCTTTATCATGTTTTTACCATTTCACTATCCATTTCTTGTCTATTTTGATGAAGAAATATATTACTGAAGAATGATGAAACATGTTGAGCAAAAGTTAAGATGTAAAACACACACAACTTACAAACCAATCTCACCACCCTTTTAGTTGTAAATAGTAAACCTTTCTCCATGGGTTTGATAAGCACAGTTTTAAATTTTTGCTTTCCATGGAAAAAATGCTTGAGAGCAAAGAGATCATGGGCTTTGAAGTGCAACACTCACTGTACAAATCACAGTTCTGTAAAAATTATGCAATCTCAGAAAGTAATATTTAGCCCTCATCCTCACTGCATCCTGTTTGGTTATCTAAAATAAGGTTTTAATTTTCTTTAACGTACACTTGAAATGAAATGAATTAAATTCTGTAAAGTTCTTAGCACTTTTTTAAATCCTCAACGATTCTCCATGGTTCTTGGATATCAAAAGTCCTTGACTCACATGAAAGTCCCTTTGCTTTGCAGTTCACATGTTTTTCGTTCTCTAACATGGTGTTAATATTGCAAACAATATAGACTTGTTCCTGGACTCAATCCAAACCAGAAGAGACAATTCAATTTTGCTAAATTGTGGTTAGCTACTATAGTCCTAATCATTTCTTCCATGGACATGGGGGAAAATAAAACAAACAAATAACAACAACAAAAACTCTAAATAGGCCAATGTTTGTCTGGATCACATCCTCATTTTTCATATCAAGAGCTGGACAGATTTTTCTCTCTAGGAATGCCTCTCTTCTTTAGTCATTTATCCCTTTAAATAACAGACTGCTTCGTTTTACTTTACTGAAAATATTTAAGCTAACTCATTACTTACTGGTGCTTCTATGCTACTGTTTCAGAAGTTGACCTCTGAACAAATAAAGCTAAATTTTATCAGGAGAAGGTAACACTGGGGAGGTAGCAAATACTAGCACGGTAGAATCAGATAGTGTCAAGGAACCATTTCTAGGTTTTGGAATAAAACCCCAACCACTAGAACTTGCATACATACAGATAAAATTGAGGTGTAGGTTAGCAGTTATATATGTCAAGAAGATAGGAATTTTACATATCAAAAAAGCCCTATATGATTCAACATCTAAATATAGGTCCATGAAAGGGCACTCTCCCTACAGGTGGCATTAAAAGATATTTTAGCAGGACCCATAGTGGTGATTGAAACTGAATTAAAATCTTAATTGAAGTTGAGTCCTCAGCATACTCTAAAGCATACGTGGGGGGAATGGAATTTTAAGGAAAAGTTTCAGCTGAGATCTTAAGAAACTGAAGGAAATTTGAACTGAAGACTTTTATTTATATCTTAGAGAAGGCCGCTAATGACCTCCAAAGCTTTCCATACCTTAATCCTGAAAAATGTGAATCTTATATTAAAAGGCAAAAAAGGCTTTGCAGATACAGCTTCAAAATAGGGAAATTATACTGGATTATCAGAATGTATCTGAAGTGATAATATAAAGCTTAAAACAGAGAATTGAATCAACCTGCTGTAAAAGACAGATGCATCAGAAGAGGGAGGCAAAAGAGATGCAACAGATGGGCAAGCCAGAGAAGCTGCAAGTCTGAGAAGGATTCTGAGTGAGCTCTAAGGCTGAGATGTACTGGTCCATATGCAAATGCAGAGGAAGGCTCTTCAGGGAGTCAAGAAGTCCCTTATCTGACAACAAAGCAGTGGACTTAGTCATACAAAAAATGGTTCTGCCAAGAACGAGTGAATTTAGAAGCAGGTTCTCAGCTTCCGTAATGCAGAAGGCTGTCTTCTTGAGTTCAGTTCTGTGTGGCCCCCATAGAGACCCAAACTAGTGATGCCAAGTCCAGACTTCAAACTCACAGAAACTGTAAAAGAACAAATGGGTATGGCTGTACTGCTAAATGAGGGACAATCTATTTCAGCTGTATTAGAAAATTAATACACATTCCTTCTAAGTTAGATTATATCTGCTCCCTGGAGAAGCTAAATAATGCCATTCTAAATCAGAGAATTGGTTAGATGTTTATGGAAAACCCAGAGTATGGAACCCATGGATTACAGCTGATTAAAGTGAAAGTGAAAGTCACTCAGTCGTGTCCAACTCTTTGTGACCCCATGGACTATACAGTCCATGGAATTCTCCAGGCCAGAATACTGGAGTGGGTAGCTTTTCCCTTCTCCAGGAGATCTTCCTGACCCAGGAATCGAAGCGGGGTCTCTTGCATTGCAGGTGGATTCTTTACCAAATGAGCTATCAGGGAAGTGGACAGGTGATTAAAAGCACAATTATAATGAGAGAGTTTAACAGACTTCAATCACATAAGCACAAGTAAATGTGATTGAAGCCTAATTAAAATCTCTCATTTTCATTCCCTCCACACCCATTTTTGTTGTTCAGTTGCTCAGTCATGTTCGACTCTTTGCAGCCTCATGAACTGCACCAAGCCAGGCTTCCTTGCCTTTCATTACCTCCCAGAATTTGCTCAAACTAATTTCCATTGAGTCAACAATACCATACAACCATCTCATCCTCTGTCACCCCTTTCTTCTCCTGCCATCAATCTTTCCCCGCATCAGGATCTTTTCTAATAAGTCAGCTCTTCACATCAGGTGGCCAAAATATTGGAGCTTCAGCTTCAGCATCAGTCCTTCCAATAAATATTCAGAATTATTTCCTTTAATATTTACTGGTTTGATCTCCTTGCTGTCCAAGGAAGGCTTCAGCACCACAGTTCAAAAAAAGCAATTCTTCAGTGCTCAGCTTTCTTTAAGGTCCAGTTCTCACATCTATACACGACTGCTGGAAAAACAAAAGCTTTGACTTTACAGACCTTTGTCAGCAAAGTGATGTCTCTGCCTTTTAATATGCTGTTTAAGTTTGTCATAGCTTTTCACAAATTGTAAGGGGCCGAAGTATCACCAAAGTGCTTGTTACAAATTCAAGTTTCTATTCCCTGTTCCCAAAATTTTGCTTTCAGGTGGTCAAGTCTTATAATGTGGGTACAGACTGATATTTATCACATCTTTTGTGGGTATGTGTGCATTTAACAGGCATTCAATGAGTGGCCACAGTTCAAATCCTTGTGCTGGGTTATAGAATGATAAATGCTGATAGAATGCCCAGCTTCAGGGAGCGTCTATCCAAAGAAAAGCTAATTAGGTACATGAAATATTATAAACCAGAGAAGGTCAGTGGTAAGAAGTTAAACTGACATTTAATGTTGGTTCAAATTACCCCAAATGCAGAGGGAGAGCTAGAACCATTGGGAAGAATTCACATAAGCAAAGCAGACAAATGTAGAGCACTCATTGCATTCTGTGTGTGTTCTGTCTGTCTCTAGCTCCTCCTGGATGCCTGCCTGTATAACTTCCATGAAGCAGTCAGGATTAGAACAAGAGCTTTGCTTGTGGTGTGGATTCCTATTCCTCCATAAAGACTTTTTGTCTTCCTCTCTGGGTCTTACTATTGACTTTGGGTTATCTTACTAGTTCTAAAGTTCTTCAGTTGTATCTATCTATGTAATATTCACTTTGGTTTTGTTTTAAAATACCAGGACCAGGATTATGAATGTAATCTTTTTAGTACTTTTATTTATTTTTAATGTATTTTTGGCTGTGCTAGGTCTTTGTTTTGTTGCTGTGCGGGCTTTCTCTAGTTGTGGCGAGTGGGGGCTTCTCCCTAGTTGCAGTGGCTGATCCTCATTATGGAGGCATCTCTGTTGCTGAGCACTGGCTCGAGGGCACGCAGGCTTTAGTAGCTGCACACGTGGGCTCAGTAGTTGTGGCTCACTGGCTGTGGACAGAGGTCAATAGTCATGGCACACATGCTTGGTTGCTCTGTGGCATGTGGGATCTTTCAGGATCAGGGATCGAAGCCTAACGTCTCCTGCATTAGCAGGTGGTTTCTTTACCACTGAGCCTCCAGGGAACCCCATGAATGTGACTTTTGAAGACAGAAAAAAAGCATTTGGAAAAGAAGAAGGCAAAGAAACACTATTAAATTTTTGTTTAGCTATAGTTGCTAACATGATTCTTTAAAAATATAACCAGAAGGTGATGGGCGGGCCATGATGATTTTCTGTGTATATGTTATCAAATTGTAAGAAATTTATTTTCAAATTTATTATTTAAATTATTTTACATTTCCTATTATTTAAGTTAACATTGGAATAAGTTATTCCATCTTCTCATCTTTTTTCCATCTGCATCTATGTAAATTCAACAGTTATCCTCCTTTCTCTCATTGACATTTTTTTCTGGGAACCTGGTCAGAAAGTTCACTCGATTAGCAAATGATGTCAGGCTTCACTATTCAGTCCAACTCACGGTTGCAGCCTCGACTTGGGTGACACAGGCACCTTGCTCATTGCATGAATCACTGCTCTTACATTTTCTTTTCATTGCATACACCAGTCTTACAGGAAGACATAATAATCCATTTAAACACATTGACAAGAGTATTCAGGTTGTTTCAGTGTTATCTTTTCCTTTGCAGTGACCTGCAGATGTCTTTTTATTCTGGTGCTCTCCACATTTTGAGTAGGGATAAGAAAATGCATTTACAGTGGCCAACCAAGAGCTTTTCTGCATTGGTTGATTCTGATTTTTGAGCTAAGCACAGAACTCCAGGGATTCAATTGTATATATTCATGCAATATCATTTTAAGCTCATATTGGAAATGCAAAGGTTTGCTGAACATCAATAGCTGTAAGAAAAGCTATATAGCATAAATTATATTTCAGTAAATTATGTGTAGGTTTGAAATCAAGTTAAAATAACCTGTTGAAATAATAGTAGTAAGTTAAAAACACTCACTTATAGAGAAAAGGCCATTTTCTTAGCCTACAATGTATACAAGTTTCTTCCAAGTTGAAAATTCCAGTATTAACTCTAACTTTCCATCTTTGAGAATAAAAGTCACTTCATATAATTTATTCTTGTATTCCACTGGGTTCCTGTATTTTTAATGCTGAAATTCACTTTTCTTTACTACTTCACTATATTTCCCTATTACAGATTTCATTTTCAGATGTCTGCATATCTAGTTTGCAAGAAGATTGTATGGAGTCTCAATATTCAATTTATATGTAATAATAGCACCATTTGTATCAAATGCCATTTTATTTTGTGGACTTTTTTCTTTTCTTCATTTTTGATAGACACAATGAAAATCAATTCCATTTCAGAGGGCCAATCATTTTGAAGAATATCTTTTTTATTCCTATAATGGAAAATGCCTGCTTAATAAGGCTTTAAATATTTTAGATTTTAGACATTTGCCTTGTCGAGTGTTAGACAATACCCTGCTGCTGCCATAATCTTTAATTCTAATTTTAAATTCTTTGGTTTTATACTTTAAAAAATTGAACTATAAAACTATTTTTCTTTGCTTATCATTGTATTAATTTATACTCATAGATATGCTATAAGATGTTACATCTAGGTTTTTGTTATTATTGTTATTTTGTTTTTTAATTTTTTAAATTTTTTAGAATCATACATCACTCAAACATCTAAGCAATGAGTACTTTTGTACTCCCTTTATAGACAGAGTATAATCTGTCTCTGATTATTGGGTGGATATAATGGGAGGGTACAGCCAACAAATTAAATTGAACTTATCCTACCTTTTGGAAATACAGATTATCATTGTATACAGGTATTATTTTCTTCAATGCTCAAAATTCTCTATGCTAGGTTCCATCAGTATGTGAACCAGAACTTACAGATATACAAGCTGGATTTAGAAAAGGCAGAGGAACCAGAGATCATTTTGAAAAAATCTGTTGGATCACAGAAAAAGCAAGAGAATTCCAGAAAAAAACATCTACTTCTGATTCATTGACTATGCTATAGGCCTTGACTGTGTTTGCTTCAGTTCACTCGTTCAGTTGTGTCCAACTCTGTGACTCCATGGACGGCAGCATGCCAGGAGTCCCTGTCCAT
The DNA here is from genome assembly GCF_019923935.1 of Bubalus bubalis. Taxonomy (NCBI): domain Eukaryota; kingdom Metazoa; phylum Chordata; class Mammalia; order Artiodactyla; family Bovidae; genus Bubalus; species Bubalus bubalis. The sequence goes on along the minus strand of NC_059169.1, from coordinate 85,251,515 downwards.
CATCAACTCCTGAGGTTGCTCAAACTCATGTCCATTGATTCGGTGATGCCATCCAACCACCTCACACTCTGTCATCCCCTCCTCCTCCTGTCTTCATTTCCAGCATCAGGGTCATCTCCATTGAGTCAGTTCTTCATATCAGGTGGCCAATATTGGGGATTTAGCATCAGTCCTTTCAATGAATGGTCAGGGTTGATATCCTGTAGGATTGACTAGTTTGATCTCCTTGCTGTCCAAGGGATTCTCAAGAGTCTTCTCCAACACCACAGTTCAAAAGCATCATTTCTTCCATGCTCAGCTTTCTTTATGGTCCAACTCTCATATCCACACATGACTACTGGAAAAAGCATACCTTTGATTACATAGAACTTTGTCAGCAAGTAATGTCTCTGCTTTTTAACATGCTGTCTAGGCTTATCATAGCTTTTCTTCCAAGGAGGAAGCATCTTTTAATTTCATGGCTGCAGTCACCATCTGCAGTGATTTTGGAGACCAAGAAAATAAAGTCTGCCACTGTTTCCATTGTTTCCACATCTATTTGAGAGAAGTGACTGTGTGGATCGCAAGAAAACTGTAGAAAATTCTTTAACAGAAGAGAATACCAGACCACCTTATTTGCCTCCTGAGAAAACTGTATGCAGGTCAAGAAGCAAGAGTTAGAACCAGACATAGAACAATGGACTGGTACAAAATTTGGCAAAGAATACCACAAGGCTGTATGTTGTCACCTTGCTTATTTTAGGTATATATAGAGTACATCATGCAAAATGCCAGACTGGATGAAGCACAAGCTGGAATCAAGATGCCAGGAGAAATATCAGTAACCTCAGATATGCAGATGACACCACCCTTATGTCAGAAAGCAAAGAGGAACTAAAGAGCTTCTTGGTGAAAGTGAAAGAGGAGACTGAAAAAGTTGACTTAAAACAGTATTCAAAAAACTAAGATCATGGTATCCATTCCCATCACTTCTTTGCAAATAGTTGGGGAAACAATGGAAACAGTGACAGACTTTATTTTCTTGGGCTCTAAAATGAATGCAGATGGTGACTTTCAGCCATGAAACTCAAAGATGCTTGCTCCTTGGAAGAAAAGCTATGACAAACCTAGACAGCTTATTAAAAAGCACAGACATTACTTTGCTGACAAAAGTTCATCTAATGAAAGGTATGGTTTTTCCAGTAGTCATGTATGGATATGAGAGCTGGACCATAAAGAAAGCTGAACACTGAAGAAATGATGTTTTTGAACTGTGGTATTGGAGAAGACTCTTGAGAGTCCCTTGGACTGCAGGTGATCAAACCAGTCAATCTTAAAGGAAATCAGTCCTGAACACTATTGGAAGGACTGATGCTGAAGCTGAAACTCCAATACTTTGGCCACCTGATGCGAAGAGCTGACTCATTAGAAAAGACTCTGATGTTGGGAAATATTGAATGCAGGAGGAGAAGGGGATGACAGAGGATGAGGTGGTTGGATAGCATCATCAACTGAATGGACATGGATTTGAGCAAGCTCCGGGGGAAGGTGAAGGACAGGGAAGCCTAGTGTGCTACAGTCCATGGGGTCACAAAGTGCTGGACACTTCTGAGTGACTAAACAATTGTTTTCTTCTTACATTTTGTATTCTTACTTTGTTTTAAAGTGAAAGTGAACTCACTCAGTCATGTCTGACTCTTTGTGGCCCCATGGACTGTAGCCCATCAGGCTCCTCCATCCATGGATTTCTCCAGGCAAGACTACTGGAGTGGGTTGCCATTTCCTTCTCCAGGGGATCTTCCCGACCCAGGGATCGAACCCGGGTCTCCCTCATTGTAGGCAAACGCTTTACCGTCTGAGCCACCAGGGAAGTTTGTTTTACATCAATTTAAATGACTCAAAATCAAAATCCTGTTCTGACATTAATGTTTAAAGCATATAGATGCTTTACAAAGCATGTTGAAGTGAAAAGAAAGACATGACATCGAGAGTAAGTTCTGTATTTCCCTCATTCTGCATTCTGTGTTTCCCAAGAAGGAAGAAAACAGCATGAAGTGTTTGAAATTCTCAACAGATTTGCCATGCTGTCATGGTAAAAGAGGATGAAAACTTATCCTGTTTTAGAGAGAATATACCTGTTAACCAGTGTATAAAAATAATTCTGATTTCAAATGGGTACTTACTCACATTTTAAGGACATCTGTTTAGAATTAAGAATGAGATAGTTGGTAAGGAATCTGCCTGCAACGCTGGAGATCCCAGTTCGATTCCTGGGTTGGGAAGATCTGCTGGAGCAGGGATAGGCTACCCACTCCAGTATTCTTGGGCTTCCCTTGTGGCTCAGCTGGTAAATAAATCGTCTGCAATGCAGGAGACCTGGGTTCAATCTATGGGTTGGGAAGATCCCCTGGAGAAGGGAAAGGCCACCCACTCCTGTATTCTGGTCTGGAGAATTCCATGGACTACATAGCCCAGAGGCTGCAAATAATTGGACACGAATGAGCAATTTTCACTTTCACTTTTCACCATTTCCAATATTGTTCCCAACAGAAAAATGCATCAAAGTCAAAACATCTATATGTTACCCACATCACGGCAGAATGAAAAGCATGGTCATAGAAGACAGGATGTTCAGATGTGGTGCAAACTCACATATCAGACATTTCTAACAGATAGCAGAATATTTCAAAATGCCCTTCTCAAAGCTGATGAAAAATATTAACTATGGCCACCTAAGGCAATGGTACACATTAATTTGACATACACGAGATGGGGAAAAAAAGCAACTCTACATTTATATTTTATAAACAATATCTTTGGGAGAACCACATCCTGGATGTCCATACTTTTAGGCTAAAAGGAACATTTGCTGATTTACATAAACTGCCCTGGTGGCTCAGATGGTAAAGAATCTGCTTGCAATGCAGGAGATCCAGGTACAATCCCTGGGTGGAAAAGATCCCCTGGAAAGGGAATGAGTGTCCTCTCCGGTATTCTTGCCTGGAGAATTCCATGGACACAGGAGCCTGGTGGGCTACAGTCCATAGGGTCGCAAAGAGCCAGGCACAACTGAGGAAATAACACACACCCTTCAGAACTGTCTAAAGAACAAATGATAATCCCACACTCTGACATTTTATCTTCTGTTGACAAAGTTTATAAACTAGCCAGATAAGTAAATTTTATTCTTTTCTCTTTCCAGCCTACCAAAGTAGTCAAAAGGGGTTAGTGCAAGACAACCAATATAAATATGAGAATCTTTGTAAGCTAGGTATGAGGTTTTTTCACAATATATCAACTTTTCACTTATCAAAGGAATAATAAAGGAGAGGGTCATGATTATTCTCCTCACTTTGAAGTTAAGAAAATGGAATTATCATAAATTATATAACTTGACTAAGATTAGAGGTTGGTAATGAGCAGAGTCAGAATTCACTTTAAGCCTCCTGAGACCATTACAACACCCTGGTTTGTCTAGTAAAATATAAAAATGAGATTTCTGAAAACCTCTTAGCTCAGTTCAGTCATTCAGACATGTCTGACTCTTTGTGACCCCATGGACTGTACCACGCCAGGCTTACCTGTCCATTACCCACTACCAGAGCTTGCTCAAACTCATGTCCATCAATTTGGTGATGCCATCCAACCGTCTCATCCTCTGTCATCCCCTTCTTCTCCTGCCTTGTCTTTCCCAACATCAGGGTCTTTTTTAATGAATCAGTTCTTCCCATCAGGTGGCCAAAGTATTGGAGATTAAGCTTCAGCATCAGTCCTTCCAATGAATATTCAGGACTGATCTAATTTAGGTTGGACTCATTTGATCTCCTTGCAGTCCAAGGAACTCTTAAGAGTCTTCTCCAACACCACAGTTCGAAAACATCAATTCTGCAGTGTTCAGCTTTCTTTATGGTCCAGCTCTCACATCCATACCTGACTACTGGAAGAACCATAGCTTTGACTGGATGGACATTTGTTGGTAAAGTAGTGTCTGTGCTTTTTAATAAGCTGTCTAGGTTTGTCATAGCCTTTCTTCCAAGGAGCAAGCATCTTTGAATTTCATGGCTGCAAGTCATCATCTGCAGTAATTTTGGAGCCCAAGAAAATAAAGTCTGTCACTGTTTCCATTGTTTCCCCATCTATTTGCAATGAAGTGATGGGAATGGATACCATGATTTTAATTTTCTGAATGTTGAGTTTTAAGCCAGCTTTTTTACTCTCCTCTTTCACCTTCATCAAGAGGCTCTTTAGTTTCACTTTGCTTTCTCCCATAATGTGGTGTCATCTTCATATCTGAGGTTATTGATATTTATCCTTGAAATCTTGATTCCAGCTTGTGCTTCATCCAGTCTGGCATTTCACATGATGTATTAGAGCTTCCCTGGTGGCTCAGACGGTAAAGCGTCTGCCTGCAATGTGGGAGACCCGGGTTCAATTCCTGGGTCGGAAGATAACCTGCAGAAGGAAATGGCAATCCACTCCAGCACTCTTGCCTGGAAAATCCCATGGACAGAGGGGCCTGATAGGCTATAGTCCATGGGGTCCCAAAGAGTTGGACACAACTGAGCGACTTCATTTTCACTTTCACTCTATATATACCTAAAATAACAAGGTTACAATATACAGCCTTGTGGTACTCCTTTCCCAATTTTGTACCAGTTCATCGTTCCATGGCACCCCACTCCAGTACTCTTGCCTGGAAAATCCCATGGACGGAGGAGCCTGGAAGGCTGCAGTCCATGGAGTCGCTGAGGGTTGGACAGGACTGAGCGACTTCACTTTCACTTTTCACTTTCATGCATTGGAGAAGGAAATAGCATCCCACTCCAGTGTTCTTGCCTGGAGAATCCCAGGGACGGGGGAGCCTGGTGGGCTGCCATCTATGGGGTCGCACAGAGTCGGACACGACTGAAGTGACTTAGCAGATGGTTCCATGTCTGGTTCTAACTCTTGCTTCTTGACCTGCATACAGGATTCTCAGGAGGCAGGTCAGGTGATCTGGTATTCCGATCTCTTTAAGAATGTTCCACAGTTTGTTGTTATCCACACAGTCAAAGTCTTTAGCATAGTCAGTAAAACAGAAGTAGATGTTTTTTTGGAATTCTCTTGGTTTTTCAATGATCCAACAAATGTTGACCATTTGATTTCTGGTTCCTCTGCCTTTTCTAAGTTCACCTTGAACATCTGGTAGTTCTTGGTTCATGTTTTGTTGAAGCCTAGCTTGAAGAATTTAGAGCATTACTTTGCTTGCATGTGAGATGAGTGCAATTGTGCAGTAACTTGAACATTCTTTGGCATTGCCTTTCTTTCGGTTTGTAATGAAAACTGATCTTTTCCAGTCCTGTGGCCACTGCTGAGTTTTCCAAATTTGCTGGAATTGAGTGCTGCACTTTCACAGCATCATCTTTTGGGATTGAAATAACTCAGCTGGAATTCCATCACCTCCACTAGTTTTTTTCATAGTGATGCTTCCTAAGGTCCACTTGACCTCAAAAACTTCTACGCTATAAAATTTGGGAACATAGATTCTTTTCTTTGTATGGACCTCATTAAGATTAACCAAGTATTATTTCACCATGTGGCAAGAATTCTGTCTTATAGGTTAATACTGGATACTTACATTAAAAGAGCATCTCCTTTACACCTTATGTAATAAAACATCAGCTGCCTCTGATATTTGTAAAATCAGAATACATGGTGATCCCAATGTGTTAAGACTCTTAGCATATAAGGAAAGGAGCATCTATATCTTCCTTAAATTATGTAACTATTTTTTAATCTCTAAACATTGGCCAATTAGAATTGTGAGTGAACAAAGGGAAACTATTTCTTTTTCATCTGCATAACTTGTGTGTTCCAGGCTAACCAGCATTTGTGTTGCTGTTTTCATTGCTAATAAGCAAGCCAATGGCTGGAATGTTAACTTTTCTTGAAAGGGAAAAAGATGTCTCAGTAAGAAAAAAACAACCTTAAGTCTTATAGTTCTATTTTGTTAAGGTAAATCTGTCTCTTGCCTCTTCTCTCTGGGTAGACTTTGTTCTCTAGTTCTTTGTCGTTCTTGAAATTAGGATTTGGTTTATTTATACCTAATGCTAGAGATGCCACAGCAATAGCTCAGCAAAGTGCTAGAGCAAACAAGGCATGCTCTTCTCTGGCTTATATCAATGGATGGTTTGACTCAGGCAGTTACTACTATGACATTAGTGACCACTTAACCAGCCTCTAGAGGACTGAGCCTGTATTGTTCCTTCAGGCTCTAGAGCGATGGCTTGCATTCAAAATAGCCTGTCCTATTAATTGGATATGACCCAAAGGATTCCTCTATTGTGGAAAGAGTGAAATTTTGTCTTAATGTTAGACTTGATTCTCAACTATTTGCATAAACAGGGATGGCTCTAAGAAATAGCTGATGAGCATGTGGATGCAGTCATCTGAATGTTTTCTAAATTCTCTTCACAGACTTAGAAATCACATACTACCCAATTAAAGAAGTGTGTGAAACATGGCCCATAGACAAAACCCCATCTCAGGTGGCATCTCGTTTGCTCAGACCTTATTATTGGGAAGGAAAAAACCCAAGAGAAAAAGAGACTAAGGGGTGAACTGCTCAGTAGTCTTGTCATGTACCTCATGCTACACATTCATTAGAGCAGCAGATTTTTTAAAGCTGAACATGTAGACTGCTACTCACTGGTAGATACTGGTTAGTGAATGAGGATCTTTGCAGTCTCTGAAGTGGTTTGAGCAATGAACAACTCCAGTGGCCTAAATGATTACAGACAAAGTGGAAGTTTCTGGATTCAACCTCATATCTATGATCATTTGGATTTTTTTACTTTATGTCATCAAAGCCTGGGAAATAATTTTTGTGAGCATTTGTTGAGACGTCTGAATTCTCCAGACATGTTGTGACCTCTGAAATTAAAAATGACTGTGCAGGGTCTCCTGCAATATTTAGGGCAAATTTGTGTTTAGAATGCTGATTATAAAATGGTTCTGTGGTATTTTCATCATCTCTAAAAGCCCCTTGCAATACCAGATAATATCATCTTATGGGAATTTGCCTGTATGCTCTATTAATATTTTCCTTTGTTTCCCATAACTTTGAGTTTGTTTATAAATGGGAAATGAAGACAAGGATTTATTATTCAAGATCTCCTCCACCTTACTGGAGATTTCAGTGATTCTATTTTACTGACCTTTTTCTTTTACTTTTCATTCTAAGCTGACAAAAAAATTTAAATGACATTAATTACATGAAAGTATGTGTACATACATTATTATATATATATATTCTTTTATATATATATTCTTTTACTTTTCATTCTAAGCTGAGAAAAAATTTAAACCACATTAATTACATGAAATTATGTGTACATATATACATTAATATATATTAATTATATATTCATGTGTGTACACATAATTTCATGTAATTAATGTATGTACACATAATTTCATGTTATATACTTAATCTAATATTAATCAAGATTTAGTGTCACTATATACAATTTAGTATTGTGCATATATATATATACATATATGCGGAGAAGGCAATGGCACCCCATTCCAGTACTCTTGCCTGGAAAATCCCATGGATGGAGGAGGCTGGAAAGCTGCAGTCCATGGGGTCGCTGAGGGTCGGACATGACTGAACGACTTCACTTCCACTTTTCACTTTCATACATTGGTGAAGGAAATGGCAACCCACTCCAGTGTTCTTGCCTGGAGGATCCCAGGGACGGGGGAGCCTGGTGGGCTGCCGTCTATGGGGTTGCACAGAGTCAGACACGACTGAAGCGACTTAGCAGCAGCAGCAGCATATATATATGCACAGCTTCCCAGGTGTCACTAGTGGTAAAAAACCCACCTGCCAATGCAGCAGACATAAGAGATTTGGTTTCAATCCCTGGGTCAGGAAGATTCCCTAGAGGAGGGCATGGCAACCCACTCAGGTATTCTGCCTTTTTGCCTGAAGAATCTGATGGACAGAGGAGTTTGGCAGGCGACAGTTTATAGGGTCTCAACGAGTCAGACACAAGTGAGGCGAATTAGCACAGATGCACATATATATATATATATACATACACACATAAAATTCAGGTCTGATATAACCATTTATATTGCTTCCCCTCAACTGAACTAAACTATATTGATTATTTAATAAGGTATTTAGTAATTGGTAGATCAGAGCAATCATAATGCTTATCTGCAAACAATAAGCAGTATGGGTTCCCTGGTGTGAAATAGCTGATCACACACCTAGGATACAACCAAGGAATAATTAAATTTAAGGAATTTGTAAACAGTCATTATCATAAGAAATTATTAATATTTATGCAACATCACTAAATCTTGATTAATATTAGATTAAGAAAAAAAGCAAAACATTAACGATCCTTAGTGGTGGATTCTTTACCAAAAGGGATAAAAGTAATAGGTATGGCAAATGTCAATTAGACTAGAATCTAAGAACCTGAGTTCTAGTACCTTCATTGGTACTACTTGCCCTGAGAATGTCGGCATGCAATTTACCCACTGTGGGTTTGGTTTCCTTCAGTTCAGTTCAGTTCAGTCGCTCAGTCATTTCCTACTCTTTGCGACCCCATGAATTGCAGCACGCCAGGCCTCCTTGTCCATCACCAAATCCCAGAGTTCACTCAAACTCATGTCCATGAGTTGCTGATGCCATCCAGCAATCTCATCCTCTGTCATCCCCTTCTCCTCCTGCCCCCAATCCCTTCCAGTATCAGGGTCTTTTCCAATGAGTCAACTCTTTGCATCAGGTGGCCAAAGTATTGGAGTTTCAGCTTTAGCATCAGTCCTTCCAATGAACACCCAGGACTGATCTCCTTTCGAATGGACTGGTTGGGTCTCCTTGCAGTCCAAGGGACTCTCAAGAGTCTTCTCCAACACCACAGTTTAAAAGCATCAATTCTTCGGTGCTCAGCTTTCTTCACAGTCCAACTCTCACATCCATACATGACCACTGGAAAAACCATAGCCTTGAATAGATATACATGTGTTGGCAAAGTAATGTCTCTGCTTTTTAATATGCTCTCTAGGTTGGTCATAGCTTTTCTTCCAAGGATCAAGCATCTTTTAATTTCATGGCTGCAATTACCATCTACAGTGATTTTGGAGCCCCAAAAAATAAAGTCTGACACTGTTTCCACTGTTTCCCCATCTATTTCCCATGAAATGATGGGACCAGATGCCATGATCTTAGTTTTCCGAATGTTGAGCTTTAAGCCAACTTTTTCACTCTCCTCTTTCACTTTCATCAAGAGGCTTTTGAGTTCCTCTTCACTTTCTGCCATAAGGGTGGTGTCATCTGCATATCTGAGGTTATTGAGATTTCTCCCAGCAATCTTGATTCCAGCTTGTGCTTCTTCTAGCCCAGCATTTCTCATGATGTACTCTGCATATAAGTTAAATAAGCAGGGTGACAATATACAGCCTTGACGTACTCCTTTTCCTATTTGGAACCAGTCTGTTGTTCCATGTCCAGTTCTAACTGTTGCTTCCTGACCTGCATACAGGTTTCTCAGGAGGCAGGTCAGGTGGTCTGGTATTCCCATCTCTTTCAGAATCTTCCACAGTTTATTGTGATCCACACAGTCAAAGGCATTGGTATAGTCAATAAAGCAGAAATAGATGGTCTTCTGGAACTCTCTTTCTTTTTTGATGATCCAACGAAGTTGGCAATTTGATCTCTGGTTCCTCTGCCTTTTCTAAAACCAGCTTGAACATCTGGAAGTTCATGGTTCACGTACTGCTGAAGCCTGGCTTGGAGAATTTTGAGCATTACTTTACTAGCATATGAGATGAGTGCAACTGTGTGGTAGTTTGAGCATTCTTTGGCATTGCCTTTCTTTGGGATTGGACTGAAAACTGAAATTTTCCAGTCCTGTGGCCACTGCTGAGTTTTCCAAATTTGCTGGCATATTGAGTGTAGCACTTCCACAGCATCATCTTTCTGGATTTGAAAGAGCTCAACTGGAATTCCATCACCTCCACTAGCTTTGTTCGTAGTGATGCTTTCTAAGGCCCTCTTGACTTCCCATTCCAGGATGCCTGGCTCTAGGTGAGTGATCACACCATCATGATTATGTGGGTCATGAAGATCTTTTTTGTACAGTTCTTCTGTGTATTCTTGCCACCTCTTCTTAATATCTTCTGCTTCTGTTAGGTTCATACCATTTCTTTCCTTTATCGAGCCCATCTTTGCATGAAATGTTCCCTTGGTATCTCGAGTTTTCTTGAAGAGATCTCTAGTCTTTCTCATTCTGTTGTTTTCCTCTATTTCTTTGCATTGATTGCTGAGGAAGTCTTACTTATCTTTCCTCCTGAGGTCAGGGGTGGTGGCCAAGAGGAGCTACCATATGTCCGAGGTCAGGGGAGGCAGCTGAGAGGAGCAACCCCACATCCAAGGATCAGAGGCTGCACGGGTGCAGGAGGGCTGAGAGGAGCTACTCCATGTTCAAGGTCAGGAGGGGCGGCCATGAGGAGATACCCCTCATCCAAGGTAAGGAGCAGCAGCTGCTCTTTGCTGGAGCAGCCATGAAGAGATACCCCACGTCCAAGGTAAGAGAAACCCAAATAAGACCATAGGTGTTGTGAGAGGGCGTCAGAGGGCAGACACACTGAAACCATAATCACAGAAAACTAGCCAATCTGATTACATAGACCACAGCCTTGTCTAACTCAATGAAACTAAGCCATGCCATGTGGGGCCGCCCAAGACAGGATGGTCATGGTGGAGAGGTCTGAAAGAATGTGGTCCACTGGAGAAGGGAATGACAAACCACTTCAATATCCTGGTTTCCTTACTGGAGTTAAAATAGAGCAGCTATAAACGTGCTGCTTTTATAGCTGGTGGCATCTTAGATATGAATCTCTCTTGTCACCACTTAAAAATTCTGCATAAAATAAAAAAAATCAAACTACATTCTGATTGAAGTAACAAGACAAAGGGAATGCATAAATGCTGACATAGTGGAGAGTTTGTTGATAATCAAAGATGTTCAGGAAACTGTGGAGCTAGAGCACCCTGTGCAGGAAGTGAGAAAATGTTTTAGAATATAGTTCTGAGGGACAAAGCAGCAGCAGATCCCAGAAGGAAATTACAAAAATATGTTCTCAAAGATCAGTTACCCATCCTGAATTGCAAATGTCAGAGGGCCAAAATGTAACAGGAAACTTTCTGCCCAGGAAAGGAAGAGAATGAAGACTTGTAAAGTATGTTTCTGGTAGGGCTTCAGTGGAAGAGATTGGGGAGGAGTCCTGGGATGCAAAACCTAGAAGTTTTAGGAAAATGACACATCTTAATTGTGTATCAATTGTTCTGGAGTCCACCAAATGTTGGTTACAGGAGTCCGTGGGAAACTGGGCTGCACATACAGGCAAGGAAGGCTTCCTAAACCTATTTGTCTTCAAAAGACAAAATGAAAACCAATAGAGGCCCATGTTTTAATAAGACATTTGTTCATCCAGGCAACAGAAGAGGTAGCCTTTGGGATAAGAAAACCTGGAGGACAATTTTGGATGCCATTGCCCTCACCTCCAGCCCTGCTCCCCCCAGAAAAAATGAAAGCAGACAATATATTTGGCTCAAAAGTAACTAAAAGGGATCTCACACAGCAATACTCTGATAAAAATTGTGGACAAGTGCAGTAAAACTTATGGAGAGAGGAAACATGCTTCTCAGTAAATATATTGTTGCATATTAGAAGAAAAATTTAACTGAGGATTCCACCATGAGTTATACATAGGAAAGAGAAAGACAAAACTCAATACAACAACTCAGGCAAGATATGGCCTGAACCTGAGAGAAGCAGGATATGAAAACTGACAAAACTGTGACCTAGCAAAATTTAGGAAAGAAAATGAAGGAAAATACTCTTAAGAACTTTGAAATGCCTGAAGCCCAAGAGAGGAGATGAGGTGGCATATAGTGGAAAATATGGAAGATAGAAATGAGGAACCCCTCCCAAACACACACACACAGGTGTGCACACACACACACGCATGCACACGTGCGGACTCACACTCACACACACAAGCACACACACGCACACCCACACACACATTCAAGAAGCAAAGGAAGAATTAGAAAATAAGAGTTAGAAGACAGTGAAAAGAGAATGTTTCACACCAGTGAAGCAGAATAAATCATTCAAAATGTAATAATAAGAGGAAGGCTTGCATATGCATAGTGAAAGTTCCACTGTGCACCAGTGCAAACAAAATACAATAGTTAATGTTAAGATATATTCTAATAAATGTATTGGAATTTTAAAATAAATATGTTGGTAGTAAAGGCAAAAAATCAATTCACATGTTAAAAAAACGAAAAAGAACTTTTCCTCAAGTGACTCTACCCAGTTATTCAACTCCAAAAGACACTGGATTCAAAATATTCCTAAGAAGATAAAGGTTGAGCAAAATATTTTATATCCAACCAAGATCTTTCAATTATAAAAGCTATAGACAAATATTTTTTTTTCCTCAAAGAATCTCCTGAGGAATCTAACAGAATGAATCCAACCTGACAAGAGTTCTTGGTTGAAATTTTAGCCAAAGCCACAAGAACAAGCATTACATATCTTGAACAATAAAACTAAATTCTAAAGGAAAATATAGGCCAGAGCAGCAAGATACAGTAAAACCATTGTTGAACAAGTAAAAATAATTGAGAAGAGTGTGAGGGGAAATACTGAGAACTCACATATTGCCTCCTGTGTTGCAGCCATGAGCCAAAACATTATATCATAAATGTGACAAATCAATTAGTCGAAGCAGAATTATTTTGGGGTTTCACAGGTGGCTCAGACAATACAGAATCTGCCTGATGTACAGGAGACCTGGCTTGAACCCTGAGTTGGGAAGATGCCCTGGAGAAGGGAAAAGCTAATCCAGTATTCTTGCCTGGAGAATCCCATGGGCAGGGGAGTCTGGTGGGCTACGGTCCATGGGGTTGCAAAGAGTCAGAGACTAAGCAATTAACACTTTCACACTTTCAGAAGTATATTTAATTATACAAAACAGAACACTAAAAAAGAGTGTACCATAAGTCAAATGTTTGAATATAAAAAAATGATAGGAAAAAAAAGAGAGAAACTGTAGAAAAATATTGTTTTTTCATAGGATTAAACTAATATGTACTCTATACAGAAATACAGAACTAAGGCATGATATAAAGGTAATCTCTGGAATAATCATTGAAACTTTGTAAATATTTTTAAGAAGCCGCAAATAGAACAGAGGAAAAACGCTGCAAACATAAACATAAAATAACCAGCTAAAATTAAGATCAGACACATTCCTCGTATCAATACATGTAAATGATAACTTATCTATTAAAAGAAATGAGAAAAGACTTCAGCTTATATTACGAAGCAAAATCTGAAGCTATAGAGTATAAAAGTGATCTATTGAAAAACGGTTATATAAATCTTGAAAAGGTTGAACAAAGTTGTTTCAGGAACATGCTTCCAGCTGAAAAGCAACAAAAATGACAAATAAAAGCACTTAATAATATACAATGAAGAAAATAATTATGAAAATCTATATATCAAATTACATGGCAGCAACTTGGTCAAACATGAAATACAGGAGGCAAAAGGAAAAATAACAAGAATTATGACTTTAATAAATCTCTCTAATTTCAAAATAGATTATACAGGACAAAATAAACCAGAATATATAAAAGGTTACTACTATAATTTATAAAGATAGCTGGTTTAATCTATATTGACTTCAATATCCTATAAATAAGGAGTGCACCTTCTTTTTTTGAACTCTATGAGATATGCATGTTAAATAGATTCTGTGTATATATATAGTGTGTGTGTGTGTGTGTGTGTGTGTGTGTGTGAGAGTATATATATAGAGAGAGATTTTAAAGAATTGTCTCATACAGTGGTTGAGGTTGACAAGAACAAAATCTGCAGCAAAGACAGAAAGGCTGTAGACCTAGGATGAGCAGATCTTGCAGCTTGAGTCCAAAGACATCAGAGGCAGAATTATTTCTCCCTTGGGGGATTCGGGGCTTCCCTGGTAGCTCAAATGGTAAAGAATCTGTCTACAATGTAGGAGACCCAGTTTTGATTGGGAAGATCCCCTGGAGAAAGGATTGGCAACCCACTCCAGTACCCTTGCTGGAGAGTCCCATGGACAGAGGAGCCCAGCAGGCTCCAGTCCATGGGGTCACAAGAGTCAGACGATGGGGGATTGGGTCTGTTTTGTCTTAAGGCCTTCAAGTGATTGGATGAAGCCCACACATATTATAAAGAGGAATCTCAAAGTCTAGTTTTTCAAATGTGAATCTCATCTAAAACTATCAGTACCTCACAGCAAAATGTAGACCAGTGTTTGACCAAATATCTGAAAACTATGGCCTAACCAAGTTGACACATAAAACTAAGCATTAAATTTAGATATGTGTGTATGTGCTTGTGCATGTGTGTGTGAAGTATGACATAAATGCTTTTCAGTGTTACAAACTTTGGAGTAAAATCATCTACTGATGTTGCATTATCTTATAAAAATATGTACTTCAGAATATACTTGGAGACATCTCCGTTGTTAAACGTGACGGCATCCATTCCTATCTTACCAGAATATTTCCTCTCCTTCCTCCTTTCAGTTTTAGAACAATCACACCACCAAATTTATTTTCTTGAACTTTTTTAATTTATATTGGGGTATAGCCAATTAACAACTTTGTGATACTTTCAGGTGAACGGTAAAGGAACTCAGGCATGCATATACATGTATGCACCTCCCCCAAACTCCCCTCACTTCCAGACTGCCACATAATGTTGAGCAGAGTTCCATGTGTTATACAGTAGATTCTTGTTGGTTATCCATTTTAAATACAGCAGTGTGGACATGTCCATCACACACTCCCTAAATATCACTTCCCCCTATCCTTTCCCTCTGCAATCATAAGTTCATTCTCTAAGACCAACAAGTTTAAATAGGTACACTACACTCAAATCGACACTTTTGAACTATGGTGTTGGAGAAGGCTCCTGAGAGTCCCTTGACTGCAAGGAGATTCAACCAGTCAATCCTAAAGGAAATAAGTCCTAAATATTCATTGGATGGACTGATGCTGAAGCTGAAACTCCAATACTTTGGCCAACTGATGCCAAGAACTGACTCACTGGAGAAGACCCTGATGTTGGGAAAGGTTGAGGGCAAAAGAAGAAAGGAATGGCAGAGAATCAGATGGTTAGATGGCATCGCCAACTCAATGGACATTAATTTGAGCAAACCCTAGGAGATGGTGAAGGACAGGGAAGCCTGCAATGCTGTAGTCCATGGGATCACAAAGAGTCAGACATGACTTAGCAACTCAACAACAATGGCTCAAATCAGATCAGTCGCTCAGTCGTGTCCGACTCTGCGACCCCATGAATCCCAGCACGCCAGGTCTCCCTGTCCATCACCAACTCCCGGAGTTCACTCAGACTCACGTCCATCGAGTCAGTGATGCCATCCAGCCATCTCATCCTCTGGCATCCCCTTCTCCTCTTGCCCCCAATCCCTCCCAGCATCAGAGTCTTGTCCAATGAGTCAACTCTTCACATGAGGCGGCCAAAGTACTGGAGTTTCAGCTTTAGCATCATTCCTTCCAAAGAAATCCCAGGGCTGATCTCCTTCAGAATGGACTGGTTATATCTCCTTGCAGTCCAAGGGACTCTCAAGAGTCTTCTCCAACACCACAGTTCAAAAGCATCAATTCTTCAGCGCTCAGCCTTCTTCACAGTCCAACTCTCACATCCATACATGACCACAGGAAAAACCATAGCCTTGACTAGACGAACCTTTGTTGGCAAAGTAATGTATCTGCTTTTGAATATGCTATCTAGGTTGGTCATAACTTTCCTTCCAAGGAGTAAGTGTCTTTTAATTTCATGGCTGCAGTCACCATCTGCAGTGATTTTGGAGCCCAGAAAAATAAAGTCTGACACTGTTTCCACTGTTTCCCCATCTATTTCCCAAGAAGTGATGGGACTGGATGCCATGATCTTCGTTTTCTGAATGTTGAGCTTTAAACCAACTTTTTCACTCTCCACTTTCACTTTCATCAAGAGGCTTTTGAGTTCCTCTTCACTTTCTGCCATAAGGGTGGTGTCATCTGCATATCTGAGGTTATTGATATTTCTCCCAGCAATCTGGATTCCAGCTTGTGTTTCTTCCAGTCCAGCATTTCTCATGATGTACTCTGCATAGAAGTTAAGTAAACATGGTGACAATATACAGCCTTGACGTACTCCTTTTCCTATTTGGAACCAGTCTGTTGTTCCATGTCCAGTTCTAACTGTTGCTTCCTGACCTGCATACAAATTTCTCAAGAGGCAGATCAGGTGGTCTGGTATTCCCATCTCTTGAAGAATTTTCCACAGTTTATTGTTATCCACACAGTCAAAGGCTTTGGCATAGTCAATAAAGCAGAAATAGATGCTTTTCTGGAACTCTCTTGCTTTTTCCATGATGCAGCGGATGTTCACTTAAAAACCTAAATTGTACAGTAACCCTTGTAAACATTTATCTTGAGGTCAATGAATTTTGTGAACTAGATATAAATGAAAAGAATGCATGCACCATCCAGTCTGCATCTTTAAAAATGCAGTTACTTACTGTTCCTGCCCTCTCTTCCTACTGTCCACAGACTGAATACCAGAATTGAGAGATACCCAACTAGAAACAGAAACTACAGTTGAAGATGGAGCAAAATAAATTGGGGAAAACTGGGGTCTCCAGATAACCTCTTACTACCCAATTATCCCACTCTCCTCTAGATCAACCAGATGTTTATATAGGATATGAGTAAGTTCTGGTCTCTTTACTCTGATCTCTGCAGTCTCTTTACTACTCTATCATAGTATTTATTCCAGTAATAAAAAGTATCAGTCAAGTTCAGTCTCTTAGTTGTGTCTGACTCTTTGCAATCCTATGGATTGTAGCACGCCAGGCTTCCCTGTCTTTCACCAACTCTTGTAGCTTGCTTCAACTCATGTCCACTGAGTTGGTGATGCCATCCAACCATCTCATCCTTTGTCATTCCCCTCTCCTCTAGACTTCAATCTTTCCTAGCATCAGGGTCTTTTCCAGTGAGTCAGTTCTTCATATCAGGTGGGCAAAGTGTTGGAGCTTCAGCTTCAGCATCAATCCTTTCAATGAATATTGAAGACTGATTTCATTTAGGATGGACTGGTTGTATCTCCTTACAGTCCAAGGGACTCTCAAGAGTCTTCTCTAACACTGCAGTTCAAAAGCATCAGTTCTTTGGTGCTCAGCTTTCTTTATAGTCCAACTCTTACATCCATATATGACTACTGGAAAAAACATACATTTCACCAGATGGACATTTGTTAGCAAAGCAATGTCTCTGCTTTTTAATACCCTGTCTAGGTTTGTCATAGCTTTTCTTCCAAGGATCAAGTGTCTTTTAATTTCATGGCTATATATTACCAACATTTTTATTTTACAGGTAATTCTTTGTTGCATGTCGTACTTTTTCGATATGTTTGATATTTAATAAACTTTTTTAAAAATAAATTACTTCATGAAAAGATTGCATCCATTTGTGTTGCCACCTTATGTTTATAATAATAGCAACACCATTGAAACCTAATTCCATGAGACTTCTTTATGACCTGAGAGAGGTCACAGGTATTTTCCTTTTTGTTTAATTGGCTCTATTCATGGCACTTCTTTCCCTTAACTCTTAGAATTATTTAAATACAGAAACTATCACAGAAGTTGAGAAGGCTGGGAAAGAGAATCTGAATTTGGTTTTCCTTTAGGGCTTAGAAGAAAATAATCATCTTCATTACATGGTACTTTTCATTTTTAACCTGACTTTCAGTAATTAGAACCTCTAATCACATCAATTAAAAAGGCTACATTAAGATGAATGACATTTGGAAGGGAAAGTATTAAGGAAAATTTATTTTAGATTTTGCTTTGACTTAGAATGTTACTTACTGTTGACTCTGTTCAAATGGCCCTCTATGTGAGGCTCTGATTACACTGTTCACTCCATTTCAGATGAAGGGAAATTCAAAGCCCATTTTATCCTCAAGCCCTCCACAGTTGTTTGGACAATACTATTACTGCAAAATACGCTATGCTGAGAAAATATAACTTAGTCCTATTTTAATTTTCCTTACATGAATATTTGTCATAAGCTTTGAAAGTGAAAGTCACTCAGTCATGTCCAACTCTTTGTGACCCAATGGACTATACAGTCCATGGAATTCTCCCAGCCAGAATACTGGAGTGGGCAG
Source organism: Bubalus bubalis (assembly GCF_019923935.1). NCBI lineage: Eukaryota > Metazoa > Chordata > Mammalia > Artiodactyla > Bovidae > Bubalus > Bubalus bubalis. Next base: position 85,233,234 of record NC_059169.1, on the reverse strand, counting down.
CCTTTCCCTTCTCCAGGGGATCTTCCCAACCCAGGGATCAAACTCAGGTCTCCCACATTGCAGGTGGATTCTTTACCAGCTGAGCCACAAGGGAAGAGACCAAGATTTCTGACAGTCACACCCCCACCAATGTAACAATGACTCACATGTAAAGATGAATCTCAGGCAAGCTCTGATTCCAGCATCTCCTGGCTGGCAGCTTGTAGAGCTCCAAGGCTGCTTTCCCTTGGCCTGTGTTACTCTCAATGGTCCAGCAGGTTCCCAGACATTTGCTCAAGCCCAGACTGTCACAACTGAGGCAATTAAAGTGGTAATGAGAATCTGGCATCCAAAATGTTATTTCCTGCAGGACTTGTCATTTTTTCAGAGTATATTAGGAGTTAAAAAAAAAATAAATCTGCTTTGTCTCTTTGCAACCTCTAATTGTTGGCCCCTGAAAATCTCACACATTAGAAGCATACCAGAGAAAGAGACCAAAAATAGGGGCAGAGGGAAGCACTTGAAGTTTCCAAGATGGAAGACAAGCTGATGAAAGTGTGGTGCTACTGAGGAAAGAGGTCAAAAGAATGTTAAATATAATTGTTTCCTCTACTGCTGAAGTTTGTACAAGCTATTTCTTTAATGTAGATTATCTCTAAGTTTCAACACGTGTCTATGGGAGACTGAACTTACTCCCGGGAATCAGAAGATCACACCTTTTCTCTACACATGAAATTGTATCATCACATTGAAGAAGAGTGCACAAGCCTGAAAACAGATCTTTGGCAAATTTGTGACACAAACTTACAGTTTTCTAGGCATCTATGACTCTGCAACTGAACTCGATTTTAAGATAGAGAAGTGTTTCATTAAATTGTGAGGTGAGAAAAGTTGTGGAAGATTCACTCCTATGAAATTTCCCAAAGCAAAACTGCAGAATAAGTCTTTCCTCTGATGGGGTTTCAGTGCCATGTGTAATAATTATCCTGTGAAACAAATACAGCAAACTCATCAATGTGCTACACTGTTTAATTAGTAAATCAACTAAACATTGATGATGAAAATCAGAAAAAAAATTGATAATGCTTTGGAAAGTTAACTTAGTTCAGGCCATTTTCATCCATTTATAGCCTTTAGAATATTTTATAATGAAACCTAGAGTATCTGTGTCAGGTTTAATAGTCTAAGATTCTTAAGTCGCAGGTTCTCCAAAAATGGACAGTCATTCTCATTCACAGGTGTCTTCCCATTGTGGCCCAGTTTCAGGAAAGTGGTGGTTTGTGAGTGGAGCTTCATAACTGAGATGCAATGGCTATGCAGATGGCCCATGTCCCCATATCTGTGTCTTTTTGCCAGCTCTACAGCCTAAGAACGCTGCCATAATGCAGCTGCTTCATACCTCCATATATTTTCACAGAGATGGAACCATTGTCTCTTATGTAAAATCTGTTTACTTTTCCCCATACTTATGGCTTAGCATAGCTCATCATCTTTTACTCTCCACATCCCCTAATTTCTTACACAAATGGACCTACAAGGAATAAAGTACTACCATTTGAAAATAAATTTTCTATACTGTTCATAAAAATACAATTAAATTAATGTGATGTTGAGAGGAAGAGAGAAAAAGGGCAGAAATATAGGATGAGGTGACTTGAAATAGCGTTTTGGTAATCTTTTCTGTTCAGTTGCTCAGTCGTGTCCAACTCTTTGAGACCCCTAGGACTGCAGCACATCAGGCTTCCCTGTCCTTCACTAACTCCCGGAGGTTGCTCAAACTCATATAATCTACTGCTTCCTGAGCTCAAAATGCAGGTGTACCAAAAGAGAGAGAGAGTCAGAAGGGAACTCTACCACAATGTATGGACTATTCTTAGAAGGCACACAGCAACTTCTCCCGCATTTGTTAGAAGTGAGTTTTAAGGCCAATCCATACTGGGCAGAGGATAAATGCCACATAAAAGTAGGAGGAGTTGTCAAAGAATTAGCAGACTTGTCTTAAAACCAAAATAGAATAAATGAAATTTAAAATGTCATTTATTTTCTATTTTAACATTAATAATCACAATAACAATATCTATAATTTTTTCAAGTGCTTAATACATGTCAGGCATACTAAGGTATTATCTGCAATATATCTTCTAAAGTAGCTACATTATTTTCCTCAGTTTAAAGATGAAGACTGACATTCAGGGAGGTTCATAGTGTGCCCGTGGTCTTACTACTAAAAGGGCTGAGAGAGAATTTCTGCCAGGACCTTCATACCTCAGAGGACATTCTCTTCAGCAGTACCGTCTACACATTACACCAACTTTCATATCCTTTAACTTGATATTCTACATAATATTGATGCATAAGGCAGACATCCCACATAATTTTGCTTGTTTTTTGGTTATATCATTTTACATCTTTCTAATTTACAAATTAAATGAATTGAATGAAAGTACTTTTATAGATATGAGACATGTGTCACTGCTGTTTGTGAATTCATGACATGCTCTTAGAGAAAGCATTGGATAGGAAAAGAAATTAACTTGCAAAACCACTATTAATTTATGTTGACACAGAGCAAAACTGAAAATAAGGAGGTATTTGTAGCTGATAGGTAACACCTGGAAAAACTGCTGAGTGGTTCTTTCCTAATGGGAACAGTCTGAAGTATTGTGTGATAGATGATGATATTGTCCACTATTATTACCTTTTCTTCAGCAGGAGTTATTAAAAAAGCCTCTGAGCCAAGTTGCTTAAATCATCAATAACATTCATGTAAACACCCACCACAGTATAACCAAATATATCACCCTGGAGAAACATGGCAACTGACTCAGAGCAGTGTACTAAAACTAGTCATGAATATATCTTGCATACTAATGTAAGAATCAAGTTTACCATATGCCAGTCCTAGAGGTTTGAAATGATAGGCATGTGTATGATGACGAAGTGTTGTGTTAATGCACTTAAACACTAATAACAGATAATAAGAAAGATCAGTCAATGCACTTAAGCAATTGTTAAGTATTCTTGATTTTTACTGGTTCATGATATTTTTTCAACCTATAGAAATTTAACAAAAGTTTGTAAATCTCATAATAAAGAACTATTCACAGTCAATTTTATCTATACTTAAAGGATTTGATAAGGTGAATATGAAAAACATACATTACACATTTGTGTCTAATTTTATTTAACTATATTACCTTTCTCACATGCTCTAGTCTTTTAAGTATTATCACATTCACAGTGAAATTGGAAAATTACCTGAACCTTCAATTCATTGATATTTAAAGATAAGGGTGTTAGGCTTTGGTTATTAAAACATGAGTTTTTAAAAATTAGATTGACTCTTGGCATGAATGAGGGATTTTAAGCTAGGAATTCAATGTATCTTCAATGTATAAACCAGTCTTCATTACTCGGTATGTGTAATACTTAGGGCAAGTCTCTAAATCACTTAGTGGTTCAAGTTCACATGCAAAGATTATACTGTTAGAGAGAATATTTCAAATGTACTTTTCCTTATACATGATATGCATGATTGTATTTGAATCCTGGAGGAGGAAGAAACAGTATAAATCTGTAAGTTGGGAAATGACACATACTCAATGCATGTGACTTATCACAGAGCTCGTTAATAAAACATTTCCTGCACGTCATTCTCCCCCCACCAACAAAATGTCTGCTGAACTTCAATCTGGATTTCTGTTTATTAAATCATTTCCATTAATGGAAATCAGAAGCAAAATAGCAGGAACTGTTTCTCAGCACAGCAAGATTACATGTCTTTTACTGTGTCAAATATTCCAAGAGGAAAATTAAGGATCTGTGTATTTTTGGTACCACTCTGGCAGGGGTGATATGCAAGCCTACTTTGAAGCCATTCTTCTTCCACAAAAAATGAGGCAAGACAAAAGGAACTCCTTTTTTATTTTTATTTTTTTAAAGAGGCATTCAGATCAGATCAGTCGCTCAGTCATGTCTGACTCATTGCAAGCCCATGAATCGCAGCATGCCAGGCCTCCCTGTCCATCAACAACTCCCGGAGTTCACTCAGACTCACGTCCATCGAGTCAGTGATGCCATCCAGCCTTCTCATCCTCTGTCGTCCCCTTCTCCTCCTGCCCCCAATGCCTTCCAGCATCAGAGTCTTTTCCAATGAGTCAACTCTTCGCATGAGGTGGCCAAAGTACTGGAGTTTCAGCTTCAGCATCATTCCTTCCAAAGAAATCCCAGGGCTGATCTCCTTCAGAATGGACTGGTTGGATCTCCTTGCAGTCCAAGGGACTCTCAAGAGTCTTCTCCAACACCACAGTTCAAAAGCATCAATTCTTCAGCGCTCAGCTTTCTTCACAGTCCAATTCTTACATCCATACATGACCACAGGAAAAACCATAGCCTTGACTAGACGAACCTTTGTTGGCAAAGTAATGTCTCTGCTTTTGAATATGCTATCTAGGTTGGTCATAACTTTCCTTCCAAGGAGGAAGCGTCTTTTAATTTCATGGCTGCAGTCACCATCTGCAGTGATTTTGGAGCCCAGAAAAATAAAGTCTGACACTGTTTCCACTGTTTCCCCATCTATTTCCCATAAAGTGATGGGACTGGATGCCATGATCTTCGTTTTCTGAATGCTGAGCCTTAAGCCAACTTTTTCACTCTCCACTTTCACTTTCATCGAGAGACTTTTGAGTTCCTCTTCACTTACTGCCATAAGGGTGGTATCATCTACATATCTGAGTTTATTGATATTTCTCCCAGCAATCTTGATTCCAGTTTGTGTTTCTTCCAGTCCAGCGTTTCTCAGGATGTACTCTGCATATAAGTTAAATAAACAAGGTGACAATATACAGCCTTGATGAGCTCCTTTTCCTATTTGGAACCAGTCTGTTGTTCCATGTCCAGTTCTAACTCTTGCTTCCTGACCTGCATACAAATTTTTCAAGGGGCAGATCAGATGGTCTGGTATTCCCATCTCTTTCAGAATTTTCCAGAATTTCTTGTGATCCACACAGTCAAAGGCTTTGGCATAGTCAATAAAGCAGAAATAGATGTTTTTCTGGAACTCTCTTGCTTTTTCTATGATCTAGCGAATGTTGGCAATTTGATCTCTGGTTCCTCTGCCTTTTCTAAAACCAGCTTGAACATCAGGAAGTTCACGGTTCACATATTGCTGAAGCCTGGCTTGGAGAATTTTGAGCATTACTTTACTAGTGTGTGAGATGAGTGCAATTGTGCGGTAGTTTGAGCATTCTTTGGCATTGCCTTTCTTTGGGATTGGAATGAATACTGACCTTGTCCAGTCTTGTGGCCACTGCTGAGTTTTCCAAATGTGCTGGCATATTGAGTGCAGCACTTTCACAGCATCATCTTTCAGGATTTGGCATCGCTCCACTGGAATTCCATCACTTCCACTAACTTTGTTCATAGTGATGCTTTCTAAGGCCCACTTGACATCACATTCCAGGATGTCTGGCTCTAGGTGAGTGATCACACCATCGTGATTATCTGGGTCGTGAAGATCTTTTGTGTACAGTTCTGTGTATTCTTGCCATCTCTTCTTGATATCTTCTGCTTCTGTTAGGTTCATACCATTTCTGTCCTTTATCGAGCTCATCTTTGCATGAAATGTTCCTGTGGTATCTCTGATTTTCTTGAAGAGATCCCTAGTCTTTCCCATTCTGTTTTTTTCCTTTATTTCTTTGCATTGATCACTGAAGAAGGTTTTCTTATCTCTTCTTGCTATTCTTTGGAACTCTGCATTCAGATGTTCATATCTTTCCTTTTCACCTTTGCTTTTCGCTTCTCTTCTTTTCACAGCTATTTGTAAGGCCTTCCCAGACAGCCATTTTACTTTTTTGCATTTCTTTTCCATGGGGATGATCTTAATCCTTGTCTCCTGTACAATGTCATGAACCTCATTCCATAGTTCATCAGGCATTCTATCTTTCAGATCTAGGCCCTTAAATCTATTTCTCACTTCCACTGTATAATCATAAGGGATTTGATTTAGGTCATACCTGAATGGTCTAGTGGTTTTCCCTACTTTCTTCAATTTCAGTCTGAATTTGGCAATAAGGAGTTCATGGTGTGAGCCACAGTCAGCTCCTGGTCCTGTTTTTGCTGACTGTATAGAGCTTCTCCATCTTTGGCTGCAAAGAATATAATCAATCTGATTTCGGTGCTGACTATCTGGTGATGTCCATGTATAGAGTCTTCTCTTGTGTTGTTGGAAGAGGGTGTTATGACAATGCATTTTCTTGGCAAAACTCTATTAGTCTTTGCCCTGTTTCATTCCGTATTCCAAGGCCAAATTTGCCTGTTACTTCACTGAAGGTCAGGAAGGGTGGTGGTGAGGAGATACCCCTTGTCCAAGGTAAGGAGCAATGGCTGCGCTTTGCTGGAGCAGCTGTGAAGAGATACCCCACGCCCAAGATAAGAGAAACCCAAGTAAGACAGTAGGTATTGCAAGAGGGCATCAGAGGGCAAACACATTGAAACCATACTCACAGAAAACTAGTCAATCTAATCACACTAGGACCACAGCCTTGTCTAACTCAATGAAACTAAGCCATGCCCGTGGGGCAACCCATGACGGGTGGGTCATGGTGGAGATATTTGACAGAATGTGGTCCACTGGAGAAGGGAATGACAAACCACTTCAGTATTCTTGCTCTGAGAACCCCATGAACAGTATGAAAAGGCAAAATGATAGGATACTGAAAGAGAAACTCCCCAGGTCAGTAGGTGCCCAATATGCTACTGGAGATCAGTGGAGAAATAACTCCAGAAAGAATGAAGGGATGGAGCCAAAACTAAAACAATACCCAGCTGTGGATGTGACTGGTGATAGAAGCAAGGTCCGATGCTGTAAAGAGCAATATTGCTTAGAAACCTGGAATGTCAGGTCCATGAATCAAGGCAAATTAGAAGTGGTCAAACAAGAGATGGCAAGAGTGAATGTTGACATTCTAGGAATCAGCAAAATGAAATGGATTGGAATGGGTAAATTTAACTCCGATGACCATTTTATCTACTACTGCGGGCAGGAATCCCTCAGAAGAAATGGAATAGCCATCAAGGTCAACAAAAGATTCCAAAATGCAGTACTTGGATGCAATCTCAAAAACAACAGAATGATCTCTGTTCGTTTCCAAGGCAAACCATTCAATATCACAGTAATCCAAGTCTATGCCCCAACCAATAATGCTGAAGAAGCTGAAGTTGAATGGTTCTATGAAGACCTACAGGACCTTTTAGAACAAACACCCAAAGAGGCATTAGGATTAGAATTTGTCTACTGAGTTCTAATTACATGGAAGAAATGCTTTAAACTGTTCTTTATTCTTAAATACTCCACTATAAACAACCGTTTACTAAACATTATAAAGCTAAGTTAGATACTCCACAAACTCAGGGTGAATACACCATTTTATCTTTTTTTTTCCTGGCTACTTCCTGTACACTGACATTTCTTACTACCATACACTGTACTTTTTGCAAGTCATACTCCTCACTCCAAAATTTTCCATAGACTCAGAGGTTTGATTTATTCTAATGGAAGTTAGAATTTTACGTGCAAATGTCTCTTTCTTCAATTTCGTCATTGTGATCTAAACTAACATCTTTTTCCTTTAAAACATCATCCTGAATTACTCACCTTGAATTCTTCCTATCTGTTCAACACAAAACACCCATGATGGTAGCGACATAACATAAATCAGATCATATATTTCTGCTAAAAATTTCCATGGCTTTTCATTGCACATAGAAGAAAATTCAAACTTTAGTATGGGCACAAAGTTCTCACTTTATGACCCATGCCTGCTTGCATTTCTAACATCATTCCCTACTACTCTTTGCTATTAAGACCATGACTCAATAATACTAAGCTTCTACCTGTTCCTCCACATCTGTATCTTTAGAACTTTTGAGTTTATTGTTTATTCTTCCTAGAAACTTAGACCTAGGTTGTAACTTCTTTATAAGTGAAGTGAAAGTGAAGTCGCTCAGTCGTGTCCGACTCTTTGCGACCCCATGGACTGTAGCCCACCAGGCTCCTCTGTCCATGGGATTCTCCAGGCAAGAATACTGGAATGGGTTGCCATTTCCTTCTCCAGGGGATCTTCCTGGCCCAGGGATTGAACTCAGGTCTCCTGAAATGCAGGCAGACACTTTAACCTCTGAGCCACCAGGATAGCTTCTTTACATCACTCAGTAAAATATATACACTTTCCACCCCAACTGGCCCAGTCATTTTCCACTATATCATTTATTTTTTTATATTATTTTGACAGTTATCATTAAGGGAAATTTCTTTCCTTTCATTTATTTTTTTCCCTTATTTTTCCCTTATCCCTTTTTTCCCTTATTCCCTTCCCTTGTTGTCTAATCATATCTAACTCTGTAACCCCATAACTGTAGCCTACCAGGCTTCTCTGTCCATGGGATTTCCCAGGAAAGAAACTGGAGTGGGTTGCTGGGAGGCAGATTCTTTACCACTGAGTCACCTGGTAAGCCTTTATTCCCTTTCCCCCTCTGTCCTAATTACTAGAATCTAAGCTATTAAGAGTCAGTTTTCTAGATTGCTAAAATACGGGAAAATGTCTGGCACATAGCAGGCTTTTATTAAATGCCTAATAAGTAAATCTTAAATGAAGATTTTTTTTCTATTGCTTTCTACTGCTATTGCTTCAAGTTGTCACTAAGGTTAAATGTGGCAGACAAGACAGCTAGACCAAGGACTTTTGTTACAGGAAATAGCAAGAAAAGACCAAGAAGTCCTCAAGAATCAAGATGCTGGAGGAGAAAAGGTTAGTTGAGGTGCTGATGTTATAAGAGGAATTTTCTCCTCAGAGCTCACTAAAAATGCAGGAAACTAATCTAACCCTGGGCTGTGAAGCTGTCAAGCCATCAGTTCAGTCACTCAGTCATGTCCGACTATTTGCTGCCCCATGGACCACAGCACGCCAGGCTTTCCTGTCCATCACCAACTCCCGGAGTTTACTCAAACCCATGTCCATTGAGTCGGTGATGCCATTCAACAATCTCATCCTCTGTTGTCCCCTTCTCCTCCTGCCTTCAGTCTTTCCCAGCATCAGCATCTTTTCCAATGAGTCAGCTCTTTGTATCAGGTGGCCAAAATAGCTGTGGAGTTTCAGCTTCAACATCAGTCCTTCCAATGAACATTCAGGACTGATTTCCTTTAGGATGGACTTGCTGGAACTCTTTGCAGTCCAAGGGACTCTCAAGAGTCTTCTCCAACACCACAGTTCAAAACCATCAATTCTTCTGAGCTCAGCCTTCTTTAAAGTCCAACACTCACATCCATACATGACCACTGGAAACATCATAGCCTTGACTAGACAGACCTTTGTTGGCAAAGTAATGTCTCTGTTTTTTAATATGCTCTCTAGGTTGGTCATCAGAGAAGGCAATGGCACCCCACTCCAGTACTCTTGCCTGGAAAAATCCCATGAACAGAGGAGCCTGGTAGGCTGCAGTCCATGGGGTCGCTGAGGGTTGGACACAACTGAGCGACTTCCCTTTCACTTTTCACTTTCAGGCACTGGAGAAGGAAATGGCAACCCACTCCAGTGTTCTTGCCTGGAGAGCCCCAGGGAAGGGGGAGCCTGGTGGGCTGCCATCTATGGGGTCGCACAGAGTCGGACACGACTGAAGCAACTTAGCAGCAGTAGCAGTAGCAGGTTGGTCATAGCTTTTCTTCCAAGGATCAAGCATCTTTTAATTTCATGGCTTCAGTCAACATCTGCAGTGATTTGGAGCCCAAGAAAATAAAGTCTGACACTGTTCACATTGTTTCCCCATCTATTTGCCATGATGTGATGGGAGTAGATGCCATGATCTTAGTTTTTTTGAATGTTGGGTTTTAAGCCAGTTTTTAAACTCTCTTCTTTTACTTTCATCAATAAGTTCCTCATTTCCTCTTCTCTTTCTGCCATAAGGGTGGTGTCATCTGCATATCTGAGGTTATTGATATTTTTCTCAGCAATCTTGATTCCAGCTTGTGCTTCATCCAGCCCGGCATTTTGCATGATGTACTCTGTATATAAGTTAAATAAGCAGTATTACAATATACAGCCTTGATGTACTCCTTTCCCAATTTGGAACCAGTCCGGTTCCATATGTTCAATGCTGGTTCTAACTGTTGCTTCTTGACCTGCATACTGATTTCTCAGGAGGCAGGTAAAGTAGTCCGGTATTCACATAGCTTTAAACATTTTCCACAGTTTGTTGTGATCCACGCAGTCAAAGACTTTGGCATAGTCAATGAAGTAGAAGTAGATGTTTTTATGAACTCTCTTGCTTTTTCTATGATCCAACAGATGTTGGCCATTTGATCTTTGGTTCCCCTGCCTTTTCTAAATCCACCTTGCACATCTGGAAGTCCTCAGTTCGCATACTGTTGAAGCGTAGTGCAGATAATTTTGAGCATTACTTTGCTAGCATATGAGATGAGCACAATTTTGCCATAGTTTGAACATTCTTTGGCATTACCTTTCCTTGGGATTGGACAGAAAACTGACTTTTTCCAGTCCTGTGGCCACTGCTGAGTTTTCCAAATTTGCTGGTATATTGAGTGCAGCACTTTCACAGCATCATCTTTTAAGACTTGATATAGCTCAGGTGGACCTCCATAACCTCTTCTAACTTTGTTCATAGTGATGCTTCCTAAGGCCCACTTGACTTCATACTCCAGTATGTCTGGCTCCAGGTGAGTGATCACACCATAATGATTTCTGGGCCATTAGATCTTTTCAGTATAGTTCCTCTGTGTATTCTTGTTACCTCTTCTTAATATCTTCTGCTTCTGTTAGTTCCATATCATTTCTCTCCTTTATTGTTCCCACCTTTTCATGAAATGTCCCTTGGTATCTCTAATTTTCTTGAAGAGATCTCTAATCTTTCCCATTCTATTGTTTTCCTCTATTTCTTTTCATTGATCACTGAAGAAGGCTTTCTTATACCTCTTTGCTATTCTTTGGAATTCTGCATTCAGATGGATATATATTTCCTTTTCTCCTTTGCCTTTAGCTTCTCTTCTTTTCTCAGCTATTTGGAAAGCCTTCTCAGACAACTATTTTGTCTTTTTGCATTTCTTTTTCTTGGGGATGATCTTGATCACTGCCTCCTGTACAATGTTATAGTTCTTCAAACACTCTCTGTCCATAGTTTTTCAGGCACTCTGTCTATCAGATCTAATCCCTTGAATCTATTTATCACTGTATAATTGTAAGGGATTTGATTTAGGTCATACCTGAATGGCCTAGTGATTTCCTCTATTTTTTTTCAATTTAAGTGTGAATTTTGGAATAAGGAGTTCATGATCTGAGCCACATTCAGCTCCTCATCTTATTTTTGCTGATTGTATAGAGCTTCTCCTTCTTTGGATACAAAGAATATAATCAATCTGATTTTAGTATTAACCATCTCTTGACATTTACATGTAAAGTTGTCTCTTTTGTTGTTGGGGGAGGGTTTTTTGCTATGATCAGTGCATTCTCTTGTCAAAACCTGTTAGCCTTGGCCCTGCTTTATTTTGTACTCCAAGGCCAAACTTGCCTGTTATTCCTTGTATCTCTTGACTTCTTAGTTTTTCATTCCAGTACCATATGATGAAAAGGACAACTTTTTTGGTATTAGTTCTAGAAGGTCTTGTAGAACCGATCAACTTCAGCTTCTTCTGCTTTAGTGGTTGGGGCATAGATTTGGATTATTGTGATATTGAATGGTTTGCCTGGAAATGAACAGAGATCATTCTGTCATTTTTGAGACTGCACCCAAGTATTGCCCTTTTGTTTACTATTAGGGCTACTCCTTTTGTTCTAAGGGATTCTTGCCCACAGTAGTATATACAATGGTCATCTGAGTTAAATTCACCCATTCCAGTCCATTTTATTTCAGTGATTCCTAAAATGTTGATATTCATTCTTGCCATCTCCTGTTGGACCACTTCCAATTTACCTTGATTCATGGACCTAACTTTCCAGGTTCCTGTGTAATATTGTTCTTACAGCATCAGACTTTACTTCCATCACTAGTCACATCCACAACTGGGTATTGTTTTTGCTTTGGCTCCATCTCGTCATTCTTTCTGAAGTTATTTCCCCACTCTTCTCCAGTAGCATATTGGGTTACTACTGAGCTGGGGAGTTCATTTTTCAGTTTCATATCTTTTTGCCTTTTCATACTGTGAAACTGTATGATTGGATATTGACTATGTGTACATGCTTAACCAGAATTTTCATTTTTTATTCTGACTAGATAAAACTTTGCCTCACAGGCCTCTTTTGACTAGCTCTCTTAGTCATCATACCATTTCATGTTAATTATTCTTTAGCACTCACAGTGTGTGAGTGTGTACATTATTTTAAAGGAGACAATTTATCTTTCTGCTAAGATTTTCACCAGATGTGGCTTACATCTTCAAAAGGATTCTCTTCCCTTCCTGAAAGTCTAGCAAATAACCCTCATCATATGATTTTCTGGCCAAACATCTCTGATTTCTGTGAATACAAATACAGCTCTAAGCCACCAGAAACAGCACACAGCAGTAATAATAACTGCAGTTAAAAACAAGTAACACTTGTGGAGTATTTAATGTATCCTTGAAACTGTGTGGAACATTTAAGCATTATGAAGTGATATTACTATCCAATATTATAAATGGATAAATTTTGCATACCAGCCAAAGTAATGTGTTTGAAAATTGGAAAACTTACCATGTAATTTTCCAGCTTAGAACTCTTAGATAGTGTTTCATTTTTCTTGGAATGAAGGGAAAACTCCCTTAGTGCAGCTCTAAAGGCCCTACAAAACTCCTCTCTCCTCTCAGCCTCATCTTACATCCTGGTTCTCCCCATTTTCTGTATTTCAACTACGTTGACCTCCTTCACAGTCAGCATGTTTCCTCAAAACCAAAGGAAATTTGCACAGGCTCTACTCTCCTTGGAAACTTTATTCTTGCTCTCTTTTCTTAACTTTATGATTGCTTGTTTGAATATTTGACTAACATTTGTCCCTCTCCACTTCTTCATCTTCATTATGAAAGCATTTTTAAAACACCTGGAAGTTTGGAGATAGACGGTAGAAGGACATGCAAACCTATTTCATTCTCACCCCCACCCTTGCCCCAACAGCTCTCAATGAATCATATCTTTTACTAGTCATTGCTAGTGATGATCCTGTGCAGCCATTCCCTTTGGATTTGTAATCAATAAATTGTTCTGAAGTAGTACTGTCCAGTTCTGAGCCTAACATTTAAGAATGCCTGTTAATTTTACATTTATCCTTCTATCCATGGTGGAAGCCATCCACCATGTAAGAAGTCCTAGTAAACTTAGGTTACACTTTATAAATCCAATCTAGACCCATAGAGACTTGTATATATGAAGGAAAAGCAAGATTCTTGCCTGAGTAGCCCCAGCAGACCTTCCATTTATCAAATATGAAGGAGAAATCAAAAGCTTTACAGACAAGCAAAAGCTCAGAGAATTCAGCACCACCAAACTAGCTCTCCAACAAATGCTAAAGGACCTTCTCTAGACAGGAAACACAAAAAGGATATATAAACTCGAACCCAAAACAATAAAGTAAATGGCAATGGGATCATACTTATCAATAATTACCTTAAATGTAAATGGGTTGAATGCCCCAATCAAAAGACAAAGACTGGCTGAATGGATACAAAAACAAGACCCCATATATGCTGTCTACAAGAGATCCACCTCAAAACAAGGGTCACATACAGACTGAAAGTGAAGGGCTGGAAAAAGATATTCCATGCAAATAGAGACCAAAAGAAATCAGGTAGCAATACTCATATCAGATAAAATAGACTTTAAAACAAAGGCTGTGAAAAGAGACAAAGAAGGACACTACATAATGATCAAAGGATCAATCCAAGAAGAAGGTATAACAATTATAAATATACATGCATCCAACATAGGAGCACCACAATATGTAAGACAAATGCTAACTAGTATGAAAGGGGAAATTAACAATAACACAATAATAGTGGGAGACTTTAATACCACACTCACACCTATGGATAGATCAACTAAACAGCAAGTTAACAAGGAAACACAAACTTTGAATGATACAATAGACCAGTTGGACCTAATTGATATCTATAGGACATTTCACCCCAAAACAATGAATTTCAACTTTTTTTCAAAAGCACACGTAACCTTCTCCAGGACAGATAACATCCTGGGCCATAAATCTAGCCTTGGTAAATTCAAAAAAATTCAAATCATTCCAAGCATCTTTTCTGACCACAATGCAGTAAGATTAGGTCTCAATTACAGGAGAAAAACTAATAAAAATTCCAGCATATGGAGGCTGAATAACACACTGTTGAATGACCAACAAATCACAGAAGAAATTAAAAAAATATATCAAAATATGCATAGAAATGAATGAAAATGAAAACACAGAAACCCAAAACCTGTGGGACACTGTAAAAGCAGTGCTAAGGGGAAGGTTCATAGCCATACAGGCATACCTCAACAAACAAGAAAAAAGTCAAATAAATAACCTAACTCTATACCTAAAGCAACTAGAAAAGGAAGAAATGAAGAACGCCAGGGTTAGTGGAAGGAAATCTTAAAATTAGGGCAGAAATAAATGCAAAGAAACAAAAGAGGCCATAGCAAAAATCAAAAAAGCCAAAAGCTGGTTCTTTGAGAGGATAAATAAAATTGACAAACCATTAGACAGACTCATCAAGAAACAAAGGGAGAAAAATCAAATAATAAAATTAGAAATGAAAATGGAGAGATCACAACAGACAACACAGAAATAAAAAGGATCATAAGAGACTACTACCAGCATTTACATGCTAATAAAATGGACAACTTGGAAGAAATGGACAAATTCTTAGAAAAGTACAACTTTCCAAAAGTGAGCCAGGAAGAAATAGAAAATCTTAACAGACCCATCACAAGCACAGAAATTGAAACTGTAATCAGAAATCTTCCAGCAAACAAAAGCCCAGGTCCAGAAGGCTTCACAGCTGAATTCTACAAAAAATTTAGAGAAGAGTTAACATCTATGCTACTCAAAGTCTTCCAGAAAAATTGCAGAGGAAGGTAAACTTCCAAACTCATTCTATGAGGCCACCATCACCCTAATACCAAAACCTGACAAAGATCCCACAAAAAAAGAAAACTACAGGCCAATATCACTGATGAACATAGATGCAAAAGTCCTTAACAAAATTCCAGCAAACAGAAGCCAACAACACATTAAAAAGATCATACATCATGACCAAGTGGGCTTTATCCCAGAGATGCAAGGATTCTTCAATATCCACAAAGCAATCAACTTAATACACCACATTAACAAATTGAAAAATAAAAACCATATGATTATCTCAACAGATGCAGAGAAAGCCTTTGACAAAATTCAACATCCATTTATGATAAAAACTCTCCAGAAAGCAGGAATAGAAGGAACATACCTCAACATAATAAAAGCTATATATGAGAAACCCACAGCAAACATTATCCTCAGTGGTGAAAAATTGAAATTTCCCCTAAAGTCAGGAACAAGACAAAGGTGCCCACTTTCACCACTACTATTCAACATAGTTTTGGAAGTTTTGGCCACAGCAATCAGAGCAGAAAAAGAAATAAAATAAATCCAGATTGGAAAAGAAGAAGTAAAACTCTCACTGTTTGCAGATGACATGATCTTCTATGTAGAAAACCCTAAAGACTCCATCAGAAAACTACTAGAGCTAATCAATGAATATAGTAAACTTGCAGGATATAAAATCAACACACAGAAATCCCTTGCATTTCTATACACTAATAATGAGAAAATAGAAAGTGAAGTTAAAGAAACAATTCCATTCACCATTGCAATGAAAAGAATAAAATACTTAGGAATATATCTACCTAAAGAAACAAAAGACCTATATATAGAAGACTATAAAACACTGGTGAAAGAAATCAAAGAGGACATTAATAGATGGAGAAATATATCATGTTCATGGATCGGAAGAATCAATATACTGGAAATGAGCATACTACCCAAAGCAATCTATAGATTCAATGCAATCCCTATCAAACTACCAACGGTATTTTTCACAGAGCTAGAACAAATAATTTCACAGTTTGTATGGAAATACACAAAACTTCGAATAGCCAAAGCAATCTTGAGAAAGAAGAATGGAACTGGAGGAACCAACCTGCCTGATTCAGGCTCTACTATAAAGCCACAGTTATCAAGACAGTATGGTACTGGCACAAAGACAGAAATATAGATCAATGGAACAAAACAGAAAGCCCAGAGATAAATCCATGCATCTATGGACACCTTATCTTTGACAAAGGAGGTAAGAATATACAATGGAGAAAAGACAATCTCTTTAACAAGTGGTTCTGGGAAAACTGGTCAGCCACTCATAAAAGAATGAAACTAGAACACTTTCTAACACCATACACAAAAATAAACTCAAAATGGATTAAACATCTAAACATAAGACCAGAAACTATAAAACTCCTAAAGGAGAACATAGGCAAAACACTCTCCGACATAAATCACAGCAGGATCCTCTATGACCCACCTCCCAGAATATTGGAAATAAAAGCAAAAATAAACAAATGGGACTTAATTAAAATTAAAAGCTTCTGCACAACAAAGGAAACGCTAAGCAAGGTGAAAAGACAGCCTTCAGAATGGGAGAAAATAATAGCAAATGAAGCAACTGACAAAGAACTAATTTCAAAAATATACAAGCAACTCCTGCAGCTCAATTCCAGAAAAACAAACGACCCAATCAAAAAGTGGGCCAAAGAACTAAACAGATATTTCTCCAAAGAAGACATACAGATTGCTAACAAATACATGAAAAGATGGTCAACATCACTCATTATCAGAGAAATGCAAATCAAAACCACAATGAGGTACCATTTCACGCCAGTCAGAATGGCTGCTATCCAAAAGTCTACAAGCAATAAATGCTGGAGAGGGTGTGGAGAAAAGGGGACCCTCTTACACTGTTGGTGGGAATGCAAACTAGTACAACCACTGTGGAGAAGACTGGAGATTCCTTTAAAAACTGGAAATAGAACTGCCTTATGACCCAGTAATCCCACTGCTGGGCATACACACTGAGGAAACCAGAACTGAAAGAGACATGTGTACCTCAAAATATCATCGCAGCACTGTTTATAATAGCCAGGACATTGAAGCAGCCTAGATGTCCGTCAGCAGACGAATGGATAAGAAAGCTGTGGCACATATACACAGTGGAGTACTACTCAGCCATTAAAAAAGAATGCATTTGAATCAGTTCTAATGAGGTGGATGAAACTGGAGCCTATTATACAGAGTGAAGTAAGCCAGAAAGAAAAACACCAATACAGTATGCTGCTGCTGCTGCTGCAGCTAAGTCGCTTCAGTCGTGTCCGACTCTGTGCGACCCCATAGACGGCAGCCCACCAGGTTTCCCCGTCCCTGGGATTCTCCAGGCAAGAACACTGGAGTGGGTTGCCATTTCCTTCTCCAATGCATCAAAGTGAAAAGTGAAAGTGAAGTCGCTCAGTTGTGTCCGACTCCTGGCGACCCCATGGACTGCAGCCTACCAGGCTCCTCTGTCCATGGGATTTTCCAGGCAAAAGTACTGGAGTGGGGTGCCATTACTAATGCATGTTTATGGAATTTAGAAAGATGGTAATGATAACCCTGTATGCAAAAGAGACACAGATGTATAAAACAGTCTTTTGGACTCTGTGGGAGAGGGAGAGGGTGGGATGATTTGGGAAAATGGCATTGAGACATGTATAATATCATATATGAAATGAATCACCAGTCCAGGTTCGATGCATGATACAGGATGATTGGGGCTGGTGCACTGGGATGACCCAGAGGGATGTATGGGGAGGGAGGTGGGAGGGGGGTTCAGGATGGGGAACACATGTACACCCATGGCAGAGTCATGTTGATGTATTGCAAAACCAATACAATATTGTAAAGTAATTAGCCTGCAATTAAAATAAATAAATTTATATTAAAAAAAGTTTATTTATTTTAATTGCAGGCTAATTACTTTACAATATTGTATTGGTTTTGCAATACATCAACATGACTCTGCCATGGGTGTACATGTGTTCCCCATCCTGAACCTCCCTCCCACCTCCCTCCCCATACACATGTATACCTGTGGCGGATTCATTTTGATATTTGGCAAAACTAATACAGTTATGTAAAGTTTAAAAATAAAATAAAATTTAAAAAAAATAATAAATAAAAATAAAAAAAAAATAAATAAAAAAAGATAGGCAGTTATAGAACCATCACTCCATGCTGTTTATGCACACATTTCACAATGCTTTTAAAATTAATTTACTCACTTGATGCAAAGAGCTGACTCATTAGAAAAGACACCGATGCTGGAAAAGACTGAAAGCAGAAGGAGAAGGGGACGACAGAGAATTAGATGGTTGGATGGTCATTAGTTTGAGCAAGCTCTGGGAGATGGTGATGTACAGGGAAGCCTGACATGCTGCAGTCCATGGGGTTTCAGAGTCGGACACGACTGAGCAACAACAGACACAACAACACAATTTGAAAAATTAAATTTGAAATTATTGGTTTAAATTGGATAATTGAAATTAAAATATTTATGAATAGCTATGGATTTCAGATTATAAACTCAATTTTGTATAAAATGTAACTTCATTTTCAGTGTCTGAAATTAACTTTCTGTTATGAGCCTCCTTCCTTGAGATGAGAGAATTTGAGCACTTCCAGTTCAGTTTCCATTCTACCCTTTATTCTGAGTTATTCTAGGGTTCCTTAGAAAATCATATAGTTCCATAGAAAATCATAAAATCCCATTTTATGGGAATTTCCAGCAGTCACTCTTGTGTTCTTCATGTGCTAAGGATGCTTCAAATATGACTCTCAATGTTAGTATAATATATAGAGAATCTATCTAGTAAAAGCTACCTTCTTTGGAATCAGTTGTCTTCAGATGCAGATTTTGCCATTTCATTAGCTGTATAACTTTGCGTGTGCATGCATGCAAAGTTGATTCAGTTGTGTCCAACTCTTTGCAACCCCACGGACTGTACCCTGCCAGGCTCCTCTGCCCATGAAATTTTCCAGGCAAGAATACTGGAGTAGATGATAGCCAATTCCTTCTCCAGGGCATCTTCCAGACCCAGGGATCAAACCTGGGTGTCCCACACTGAAGGCAGATTCTTTATCATCTGAGCCACCAGGGAAGCCCCATAACTTTAAGCACATCATGCAAACTTTTTGAACTCACTGTCTTAGTGGAAAAGGGGGATTAATCATACAACTCTCTTCTAAGGACAGTTGAAATGATAAATATAAAATACATGTGAGAAACGTATCATCTAGGCATGAGTATAGTAAATTCCCCATGTGTATTAGCCATTGTGCTTCAAGAAGAGTTTCCATTTACAAACTATGCATACATGATAGTGTCTCCACAGAGTTCTGCCCAGCAAGGTGAAAGGAATTAGTCTCCTCCATATCACAGTGGAATGCAGACACTTATGGTTGGAATTATTGTATGCTTCCTCTTTTTTCTACCCTTCTGGGAGAAAATAAAGACAGATTTCCAATTAAATCACACCAGGAATGTTTAAGGCCAAATGTAATCACCAGAGTTGGAACTCTACCAGGAAACCTGGGAAAAAAGAAAGAAAAAATGGTAGGCTTCTATTATAAAGGGACTCTAAACGGGACACTGATTTAGTTTCAGTTCAGTTCAGTTCAGTCGTTCAGTCGCGTCCGACTGTTTGCAACCCCATGAATCGCTGAAGGCCAGGCCTCCCTGTCCATCACCAGCTTCCGGAGCTCACTCAGACTCACGTCCATCTGAGTCAGTGATGCCATCCAGCCATCTCATCCTCTGTCGTCCCCTTCTCCTCCTGCCCTCAATCCCTCCCAGCATCAGAGTCTTTTCCAATGAGTCAACTCTTTGCATGAGGTGGCCAAAGTATTGATTTAGTTTATTTAAATTCAATTGAAAAGAATCTTTATCTATTAGATATCAACCACCTTGATATATTCTACAATGCATAAATGATAGAATGAAACAAAGTGCAGAGTCATTGTTGTCTTTTGGGGAAATAATGCATGTTCATAAAACATATACTAACCATCTTGATAAGTAGCTACATGGAACACTTACCATGTACAAAATGCTATTTTCCTTGTTTTCTTGTATTTAAACGTCACAAAATACCTATGAAATAGGAAAACTGGGGCACCAAGTGCTTTAGTGATTATTTTAGGTTCTCTGGTGGCTCAGACAGTAAAGAATCTGTAGCCAATGCAGGGGACTCAGGTTCAATCCCCAAGTCAAGAAGGTTCTCTGGAGAAAGGAATGACTACCCACTCCAGTATTCTTGCCTGGAGAATTCCATGAACAGAGGAGCCTGATGGGCTACAGTCCATGGGGTCGCAAAGAGTTGGACACGACTGAATAAATAATACCTTCATTAACACTTTAGGTTCATGTACCTCGAAAGTGATAAAATTGAGATTTGACTGAGAATCCAAGAGCATTCTCTCTTTGCCAGTACACTGTGTTGCTAACTTTATAATTGATCTAAACAAAAAATAAAAGCAAACATATGCTATATATCTCTGTATTAAAATACAGAGAAGGAAAAGTTCCAACCCAGATAGGAATTACAAAAAAAAAAAAGGCATTGAAATATATTTCCATTTGAGGAGAGTTTGAAAGATATAAAGGCAGGTATATAGGCAGGTTCAAAACATTAGTAAGAGTATTTTAGGTAAGGGAGAGAATAGATGAGCATGGTTATGGAAGACAGAAAGTATAGGTTATGTCAGGAGACAAATGAAGTTGCAACTTTAGGAAAAGTTTGAATTAAACAGGTGACATAGAAGGGAATGATTTTACAAATAGAAAAGTGAGCCATAAAAGATCTATGTCTGAAGACTTGTTTTCTGTAGGTAATGGGTGGTAGATTGCAACAGAGGATTTGTCAAATATAGAATTAAGATAATTCCCTCAATCATTTTCCCCCTATACAGAAAGACCATAAAAGGTAATGATAACACATTTTTGAAAGATATCAGAATTCTTTCTTCACATAAAATATCTTGTAGAAATATTGTAAAGCATAGAACTACTCCCATTGAAAAGAGTAAGAAGGGGAAGGAGACATAAATCTATGAATCTGGCTAACCCTCCTTTTTCTGTTTGTTCTCTGAACACAAGTGGTCTGTGAAATGTATCTGAAAAAGGATAAAATTTAATCTGTGCCCAGGATGCCACCAAATATCAGTTCTTTTTATATTTGCCTTTCCTTCCATTTCATCTGATTTTACATTCTTTTTTTTTTTTTTTTTTTTTTACTTTTGAATAGGCTATGGTCACTTAATTGCAATCATAGGCAAAAACTATTTGGGAAAGTTCCTGATCCATTGGCCCCTCAATGTTGACTATTGATGCACCATGTTAAATGCTACTGTTGTTAAATTAGAAGAGATATTTTTCCTATAACCTTCTCAGTTCTTCAATGTAAAGGTGCTTTTGCAGCATAAATTTGTACTGGCTTACAAGACATAGTGCCAATGATGTCAGTCAAGCCTAAAATTTCTGATTTTCCCAAGATCAGATTTGTATAGACAGAATGGTCTTGTCAGATTAAATTAGATCTTCTGGAACTGATTTAATATGGCTACTTCATGCAAAAATGGTCTTAATAACATTTATTCATTCATTAAACTTACATTTTCTGAAGGCTCACCTTGGGTATGAATTTGTGTAAGACACTAGAGCACAATGATATGGTTTTGGTGTTCTCCGACCTCTAGAATCCCATCTTGGAAACCTTAGCTATGCTGTATACATACTAGGGAGAAAAAGACCCCAGTACTTCAAAATCAGTCAATGCTGCTAACTGCAGTAATTTTGAATATCTGGATGAATTGCACATGCTTGATATGGCAGCAGCAATTCATATCCATTTTGAAGCTAGACCATGGTAAACTACACTGACAGTCTTCCCTTATTTGGCTTACTTTTCTGAGATGCTAAAGATGTGGCCTGAATACTGAGTTATCTAAAAATGATGCTGTTAAAAACAAACAAACAAAAAAAACAACCTGCAATTTCTAAACATAATGACTAAAGTTCCACATAATCCTTAAACGCTATTAATATTAAATACTTTATGTAGAATCATTCAAATTGCTATAAATATTTAGACATTAAAGAAAGAGTATAAAGTCAATAAATTGACTTCTCTCATTTTTCAATCAGAAAATAATTTCCCAACCTCTGTATTCTGTAGAAGAATCAAATTTAAAGAATTATAATAGTCTCTGAACCAAAATGAGTGAGTAATTAGAACATTCACATTTTCTAAGGAAGAAAAGAACTAGTTCTGCACAAGGAATTTCATAATCATGTTATATTTGAGAAGGATAACAGGTTGTTTTAAAACATATTGTTGTCATTCCAAATCACCATTGATACTAATTCAAATAAGAGGCTCCTAGTGTGGTGAAATTAAAACACAATTGAAATATATCCTCTAAATTGCACCCTTCAAGGTACATCACTGGTCAGTTCATATGCAAGTACATGCTCCATGAATAAAGTAAAAATTCTAAAATACCTGATGAATGTCATATTGATAACCTTTTCCCATTTTCCTTATTTTCTTTTATGTATTAAATTTTAATAAAATAGGAGAACAAAGGTTTCTTATTTCCTCATATACTGTTGAACTACAAAATACTATCACCAGAACTATTTAAAAAATGATTTATTTTTCCATTCATTTATCAAGAAGTGGGCTAAATCTTATGTGTTAAGAATAAAATAAAACACTAGATGATAGTAATACTAGCAACTAAGGTAAGAGGTCATATGAAGTATTTATGAGTCGGCAGGTCCCTGTGACAACTGAAACTGTTGGGTCAACCCACAAATGGGCCGTGCCATTGAGTAGATAGATTCAGTGAACATATAAGAGTACTGTTTAGGTAGTCCTTTTGCTCACATGGTAGACATTCACTATATATTATGCATGGAATTGACTTGAATAAAACATACGAGCAACCTCTTCCAGAGTAATTTAACATAAAAAAAGTAATTTATAAAACAAAAGCAGCTGTTGCCCAGAGGGCCTGTCACATATTGCTATTTCCTTCTTGGCTTCATTACTAGAATTTCATACTGATATTTCTCGTCTATTTTTCAAAGTTCTATAAAATAGTTAATGTTTCATGTGCTGTTTCAAGAAAAGGTTTAATGAAATCTATCAATTTATTTTGCACAGAGAGGTATGGATTATTGAGAATAATTTAATTCAAATTTTGATTTTGCCTTTTAAAAATTCTGGGTTATTGGCAAATTAGTTACATAGAGTCTTTTTTTTTTTTTCCTGTTTTCTTATGCCTTTGAACATTAAAGGAAACAACCAATAGAGTGAAAAGGCAACCTGAGAATGGGTGAAATTATTTGAAAATCATTTATCAGGTTAATTTCCAAAATATATAAGGAACTGTTACAACTCAGTAGCAAAAAAATCAAACAAGACAAACCAAGATAGACAAAAAAGGTTAATAATCCAATTTAGAAATGGGCTAAAGATTTGAATAGACATTTCTCCAACCTTTGTATTCTGTTGGTGGAAATGCAAAATAGTGCAGCTGCTATGGAAAACAGCATGGAGATTCCACAAAAAAAATTAAAAATAGAACTACCATATGATCTAGCAATTTCACTCCAGTATATTTTTGCAAAATATTTCAAATCAAGATCTCAAGGGTTATTCACACTTCACTGTTCATTACTGTGCACAGTTCACAACAGCCAAGATGCAGAAATTGTCCATCAATGGATGAACAAATAAGGAAAAATGTAAAATAGATATACAAAATAAGAAACTATTCAGATTTTTAAAAAAGAAAAAGAAAATCCTGAAATATGTGAAAATGCAGGAAATTTTGAGGACACTATGCTGAGTAAAATAAACCAGTCACAGGGGGACAAATATTGATAATTCCATTTATGCACTGAAATAACCACACTCATAGAATCAGAAAGTGAAATTTTGGTTGTCAAGAGTTGTTTTGTACTGTGCACAGTGGTGTCTCACTCTATGTGACCCTGTGGACTGCAGCCTGCCAGGCTCCTCGGTCCACTGGGAGTCTCCAGGCAAGACTACTGGAGTGGGTTGTACTGCCCTCCTCCAGGAGATCTTCCCAACCCAGGGACTGAACCCAGGTTTCTCGCATTGCAAGCAGATTCTTTACCATCTGAACCACAAGGAAAGCCCCGTCAGGGGTTAGGGGCAGGGAAAAATGAAGAGTTGCTCATAAGTGGTCATAAAGTCTCAATTACATAAGATAAATAAATCATAGAGGTCTACTGCAAGAAATTGTGCCTATAGGTAACATACTATATCATACACTTAAAATTTTGTTGAGAGAGTAGATCTCATGTTCAGTGTTTTCATCACAATAAAACATTTAAACAAATAAGACATCTAAAAATGTTAATAAATCATATGTTAAATTATTTAAGAGATTTTTGAGCTACATTAATGAAAAAAGATAAACATTGTGAAAATTGTAAAACACTAGGGAAGCTTATGAGTTTATATTTGGCAATGTAGCTCAGTTACCAGAGGCATGGGCTTTGGTCTCATATCATAGTAAGCTGGGGTGCCAAGGTTTGTGTGTTAACAGAAATGTGACAACTTGATATTGCTGAGCTCCAGTTTTTTCAACTATAAAATGGGAAAAGTAATATCTACCTCACTGAGTTATTCTGACATTGTAGTGATAATGCACACAGAGCTTTTAGCAAAAAAGAGATGCAAAAGCCCTCAAAAATGATAATTTTTGCTTCTCTATTTATATTAGTCTCATCACTATTATTTTATCATTAAGGACAAAATTAACCAGGATGATATTTCTAAAATGTCAAGTGACAAGTTAAAATAAAAAATCCAATTCTGTTGAACTTGTGTTTCTCACTAGTGAAAAAGAATATACTCTACTGTTGAGGGATATTTAAGCATTTTGTCTTCAACTGAAAATCATTTGAGCCCTGCCAGGCACCCAGCCTGAGGACCTCAGGTCAAAAACTCTATGAATATTTCAAACACATCTTACCTGCATTTTCTCCTCTTTCACTTCTTTGAGTAATGTTTATTAGTGTCCAATGAACTATTTATAATGGAAGTCAGAATGATTAAAATTCTCACTTTATGTCCAGGATAGAGAAACTGACAAAAGAAGTGGTGACAAAAGAAGTGGTGGTGTTCTCCAGATTGATAAGGATGAAGCACGTGGTGCGAGAAGATGGAACACATGCAGTCAGAGCACACTAAGGGTGGGCAGATGGGGAGATGGTTGGAAATACTGGTGGAAGTGTTCCTATCTGTAGCACCCTATGAAAAGTAAAGATCACTTAGTTAAACTCCTTTGAGGACAAGTAATTTGAAATTACAATTGAGGATATTTGCAGGTTTATCTTTCTGTTTGCTTACTAAAGAAGGTAAATGGTTTCACCTGACTGGGAGAAGAAATGAATGTACAAGCTGATGAAAAGATCAGCTTAACATCCCTCTATATGTAAAGACAAGAGGGTAAAACATTTTATTTCCTCTTCCTCACACTTTTCCCTACCTCTCTCCTCTCCTAATCCTGCTTCAAAGTGAAGTTAGGATCACTACAGAACATCTTTGTCAATGCAACTCAAGGATAAAAGAAAAGAGAAATGTCTTGAAAGAATGCATGTGACTATACATAGTGAAATGCAACTGGGAGATGGACCTTAGGTGTGGCTTTTAGAAATTCATCTCTAAGACCAGGATAACGCTTCCTCATAGCTTCCATACTCTAAATTCAATCCTCATGGTATTACTCCTCTCTACCAAGAGCCTGAATAGACAAACCTGTGGCCAGTCGAAGAAGGCACAGGAATTTGCGTGCAAGCAGTGGACTTCTCTCTGCCCTCAGCAAGAGGATCTCCACCTGTGAAGAGATCCTAGAAGACCAATCTTCTATACCACTTTGAGGAACCTGGGAAGGTGAACTGAGTTTTAAAAAGCCAGTATTGAATTCTGACTTCATAGTTTGGATTATGTCATTTAAACTAGAAGTGTGACTAGCATACATTTGATAGTTTTCCAAATTGTTCTTGACAGCATAACAATAGTAGCAATTGGTCATGATAAAGGAAATGAATAGAGTTTATATTTAGCCTCATAAAAGTTTTCTCTTGTGGAGCTATATTTCATGAACTATATTTCCTGTATTTATGTTTAAGACAGTGAATGTTATCTGATTGTGTGTGTTAGTCACTCAGTCATGGTCTGACTCTTTGTGACCCCATCAACTGTAGCCTGCCAGGCTCCTCTGTCCATGGAATTCTCCAGGCAAGAATACTGGAGTGCATAGCCATTTCCTTCTCCAGGGGATCTTCCCGACCCAGGGATGGAACTCAAGTCTCCTGCACTGTAGGTGGATTTTTTACTATTTGAGACACCAGGGAAGCCATTATCTGATTATAGTGCTCCCTAAAATTCTGCAAGTCAGGCTGAGCTCCATCATCAGCATTTCCCCCCTAGATTTTAAGAGGCACAGACATGTAATTTAGTCCCTGATCAAAAAGATTTATATGACTTAAATATCAATGAGATATTTTATTTATATTTTGACTTTTTCTATAAGAAATAACCTCTTAAGGGAAATTTTTCTGTAAAAGGAAAATTATTTATGTCAAATTCTGTAGAAAATTAGATAGAAATATTAAGACAGCATCACTGACTCAATGGACATGAATTTGAGCAAACCACAGGAGACAGCGGAGGGCAGAGGAGACTGGCATGCTGCAGTCCATTGGGTTGCAAAGAGTCGGACACGACTTAGCAAATGAACAACAATAACAACTATTGTAGAAAGTATGTTCAGTTTATAGACCTGATCTAGTGGTTGCAAGATGCATATTAGACTGAATAAAAATATGAGATAAAAGATATTTAACAACATTAATACAAGGCAAAAAGAAAAGTAGCATACACTGGATGTTTGGTTTGAGCCAGAAACCTTGCTATGCACTTTGTGACTATTCTACCTTAGTCCTTTAAATGGCAGACAATATCAGCACCATGTTGTAGAAACAGAAGCAGAAATGTGACAGCAAACGAATAATGAATTGTAAAGTCAGAATCCAGCCTCACAACCGTCTGGCTCCAAATGCATTGCTTTTTATATTGATATTACTCACTCTTCTAGAAAGTTAAATATGAACAAGAATACATGTAACACTAAACCAAATAAACACATTAAAGGATTATATCCCTTAAAAAAAAAAAAAAGATAGGTTAATTTTACATCTGATATCTTACTGATGACAAATATATATTTCTCCTTTACTCCATGGTGATGTTATAACACTCACCATTTCTAGTGTCTTGTTGCTAATAGGAACTATGTGACTCTGGTACTGATTTATCTAGTTCTGACTTGAAATTTCTTTGGAAAATAATTCTAAGTTTAGAAAGCATATTAAGCCAATGTGTTCATAGATACTTTTCTGCCTTGAGTAATTTTGCAATGCTGCTGCTGCTGCTGCTAAGTCGCTTCAGTCATGTCCGACTCTGTGCGACCCCGTAGATGGCAGCCCACCAAGCTCCCCCATCCCTGGGATTCTCTAGGCAAGAACACTGGAGTGGGTTGCCATTTCCTTTTCCAATGCATGAAAGTGAAAAGTCAAAGTGAAGTCGCTCAGTCATGTCCGACTCTTCGCGACCCCATGGACTGCAGCCACCAGGCTCCTCTGTCCATGGGATTTTTCCAGGCAAGAGTAATAGTAGAAAACAAATCAGAATGGCAGATTTAAGGGGCTAATGCTAAGATATTAAGACCCTGCAAGTAAAGAAAAATTGTTTATGGAATGAAGAAATCTACTGAGAATATTTAGACCATATGTCAAAGATGAGAATTTTGCCAGAGAACTAATATTATGTACTGAATTGAGAACTCAGGATGGTAAATTAACTTTTATAATGTGTTCATTTATTAAAAGATTATTCATAAAATGCACTGCTATTGAACATGCCTCTTAAAAGCAAGTTTTAACTGCATTTCTAATATTTTAAAGAGCTTTATTGCATTAGTCTCTGATATCAGTACTTATTAAAACCATGTGTATTTATTACTTACTTTTTAGTTTGTTTCCCACACAGGAGCTTTCAAGTATTTTTATAAATAGAAAGTATGCTGTTTTATTTTATTTTTTGTTATTTAAGAGTCTTTCTAAAACTACTGTGTACACATTATGTACTTGGAATTTTAATAAGTTATTACAAAGAAAATATCTCAAGTAAAATTTTAGGCATATTTGCATTTTAATTCTGGAGAATGTTTTCCAATGAAATACATTAAACTAACCTATGAT
Organism: Bubalus bubalis; assembly: GCF_019923935.1. Taxonomy (NCBI): domain Eukaryota; kingdom Metazoa; phylum Chordata; class Mammalia; order Artiodactyla; family Bovidae; genus Bubalus; species Bubalus bubalis. The sequence continues at coordinate 85,204,799 of NC_059169.1, read as the reverse complement.
AACCTATTGAAATTAGACCAATTTAACCATTATTTGAATGCTGGTTGAATTTTAGAGATGTCTTCTTATATATGTCAAATAATTTTTACTTGCTTATTTAAGATTTAAAAGTATTTATTGTGTCTACTGGATCATTTGGTAAGCAAATTGGCATGTCTCCTCCATTTTTAGAGTTTACAGTTTAGTGATAAATAAAGACCTAAACCAAATTAATAAAAAAAATCACTCAATTACAAGTTTTGATAAGTATATTGGAGCTCTGAGAATGGTAAACAATGAAACATGACAATATGGAATGTCAGAAAAATAGTCTATAAAAAATAAAAATTTTACTCAGTATTAAATGATAAGTAGGCATTTAGGAATCATTATAGTTTAAATAGAACTTACACTGTGGCTATAATGGACCAAATTTTGGAGAAGGAATTTTCTTTCCAAGAATAACTGGAAACATTGATTGAAATATCAAAACAAAAGAAGCAGAAGAAATTAAAAACCAAAACAAAACATCAAAATATATTCTGAAAGTACTAGGGAGCTACAAAGACACCCAGATCTCGGGGGACCGTGATCCTAGAGAGATGAGACTGCTCACTGAGGTGAGACTGATACTTGCTTATTTATAGATAGCGCGATGCCTAGAGACCGAGAGTCTTGACCAAGTTTCCTGTAGTAGAGTTTTCAGTATCACCGGTCAAAGAGTCCTGGGACACACAACTTGGATTTCAGGGGAAGAATGGACATTTTTATGCCCTAGGATGTCAGAAGAGAACCCTGACTTGCTAACACCTAGGAGTGGGGTATGATGGAACTAGAAAAGATCACAGTGTCCAAACACCCCCATATGAGAGAGGATTAAGATGCAAGGTGATCTGCCTTTATCCTAACTCTGTCAAAAGCAAAATTACATTCTCTGTGGAGAACATACCATCGTATCGAGCATCAACAATTTCCTTATGTAGTTTAGAGCATTCAGTCAAAAATGATTGATAAACAAAACCAGGAGGAAAGAGACAATTGACATAGGCCCATGGAAGACTCAGCCATACAAGGGTTCAGACGCTATTTTTACACTGATGTGAGTGCTCAGTCGCCAAGTCCTGTCCGACTCTTTGCAACCCCATGCACTATAACCTGCTTGGCTCCTCTGTCCATGGAATTTCCCAGGCAAGAATACTGGAGTGAATTGTCATTTCTTCCTCCAGGGGATCTTCCCAACCCAAGGATAGAACCCACATCTCCCATGTCTCCTGCATTGGCAGGTAGATTCTTTACCACTGACCCACCTAACCATGATTAATATCCCCAAGAAAATGGATGACAAGATAGAGAATATCACCACAGATCAGTAATAGAAAATAATAATGAAATGGAAATGCTATAATCGAATGATTTAAAAATTGTCACTAGGATTGCAGTAAATGAATTTAGTAATAGATTATACACTGATGTTGAAAGGATTAGTAAACAGAAGATGTCAGAATAAAATATATTAAACCACAGAAATACAAATATAAATTGACAAAAGAGACACACAAGGTGACAATTGTTCTCAAAATATATGAACATATATATGAATATATGTATGAATATATGAAGAACAGTATTAAGAAGAACATATGTTATGAAGAATATATCCATATTAAAAAATTCAAAAAAATTGGACAAAAATCAGCTGGAAGTAATATAAATATTTTCATATTTCAGAAAGAGGTTTTTAAGCAAAAAAAAAAAAAAAACCCTGCAACTTGGGCTAATGGACAGGTCTTAAAAGTTTACAATAAATAGTGAGATGTAACTCCTCAAGCAAGTTATTTACATTTCAAAACAGGATAAAAATCTAAAACTTTGGAAACATTGTTTGATTTATTTCCCTCTCCCAATATAAATAGACATTTATTTATGTTCCAGAAGATGAAAATCCAGGCACCTCCAATTTTGTTCTCAAAGAGGAAGTTTTTTACATTAAGGTGATGTGCTGTGTGCTTTGCTAAATTGCTTCAATCATGTCTGACTCTTTGTGGCCCTATGGACTCTAGTCCTCCAGGCTCCTCTGCCTATCGGGTTCTCTAAGCAGGAACACTGGAGTGGGTTGCATGCACTCCTCTAAGGTATCTTCCCAACCCCAGGGATCAAACCTGCATCGCTTATGACACCCGCACTGGCAGGCAGGTTCTCTACCACTAGTGCCACCTGGGAAGCTCCACATTAAAGAGATCAGATTCCTTTCATCTCTCAGAAGAGGACAGTAGAAGCTGGAAAGCATACATGTAAACTACATGAGGTTTCTAACTTCAGTGTTCCTTTCTGTGACTTTAGAAACCCTCTTGAATCTTGAAGAGATAGTACCACTCCCATTTTCACTATCACGCTATTCACAGTAGCTAAGATGTGGAAACAAATGCCCATGAACAAAAGTGAAAGTGAAGTTGCTCAGTCGTGTCTGACTCTTTGCGACCCCATGGACTTGTAGCCTGCCAGGCTCCTCCATCCATGGAATTTTCCAGGCAAAATACTGGAGTGGGTTGCCATTTCCTCTTCCAGGGAATATTCAAGTAAGATGAATAACTTCCAGAGATCTGCTGCACAACATTGTACTTTTAGTCAATAATAATGTATTGTGCATTTGAAATTTTTGGAGCATACATCTTATATTAAGTGACCTTATTACAATAAAATTAAGAAAGCTAAATAAACAAGCAAATGAATAAATAAATCTTTCCCTCAAAAAAATAAAATAAACAAATAAAAATAAAAGCCCTTAATGTACAATCAAATTTGTCTGTCTGGATTTGCATTGTTGTAGAAAAATACAGCAATGGAGATTGCTTCAGTTATTGTTGGAAGTAATAAGAATTCTTTTCTGTTCCAGAAACCTCATATTGACTTTCAGAATAGTATGAATAAATGTATATATTAAAAAGTTACTAAAATCTTACTTCAAAAAAATTATAAAAGGGGATCTTAGTTCAGTCCCTCAGTCCTGTCCAACTCTTTGAGACCCCATGAACTGCAGCACGCCAGGCCTCCCTGTGCATCACCAACTCCCAGAGTTCACCCAAACTCATGTCCATAGAGTTGTTAATGCCATCCAGCCATCTCATCCTCTATCGTCCCCTTCTCCTCCTGCCCCCAATCCTTCCCAGCATCAGAGTCTTTTCCAATGAATCAACTCTTCGCATGAGGTGGCCAAAGTACTGGAGTTTCAGCTTTAGCATCAGTCCTTCCAAAGAACACCCAGGATTAATTTCCTTTAGAATGGACTGGTTGGATCTCCTTGCAGTCCAAGGGACTCTCAAAAGTCTTCTCCAACACCACAGTTCAAAAGCATCAATTCTTCGGTACTCAGCTTTCTTCACAGTCCAACTTTCACATCCATACATGACCACTGAAAAAAACCATAACCTTGACTAAACGGACCTTTGTTGGCAAAGTAATGTCTCTGCTTTTCAATATGCTATCTAGGTTGGTCATAACTTTTCTTCCAAGGAGTGTCTTTTAATTTCATGGCTGAAGTCACCATCTGCAGTGATTTTGGAGCCCCCAAAAATAAAGTCTGACACTGTTTCCCCTGTTTCCTCATCTATTTCCCATGAAGTGATGGGACCAAATGCCATAATCTTCGTTTTCTGAATGTTGAGCTTTAAGCCAACTTTTCCACTCTCTTCTTTCCCTTTCATCAAGAGGCTTTTTAATTCCTCTTCACTTTCTGCCATAAGGGTGGTGTAATCTGCATATCTGAGGTTATTGATATTTCTCCCGGCAATCTTGATTCCAGCTTGTGCTTCTTCCAGCCCAGTGTTTCTCATGGTGTACTCTGTATATAAGTTAAACAAGCAGGGTGACAATATACAGCCTTGACGTATATTTCCTATTTGGAACCAGTCTGTTGTTCCATGTCCAGTTCTAAGTGTTGCTTTCTGACCTGCATATAGGTTTCTCAAAAGGCAGGTCAGGTGGTCTGGTATTCCCATCTCTTTCAGAATTTTCCACAGTTTATTGTGATCCACACAGTACAAAGAACTAATAAACATATGAAATGTTCTCAGCCTCCTTAAGCAAAAGGTGATGAAACTTTAAACTACAATGAGGACAACCAACATGGTGAAAGTCAAAAAAACTGATGACAAAGGTCCTGATGAGGTTACAGAATAAATGAAATACTCAAAAAACTTTGGCAGTACCTACTAAAGTATTTAGTGTAACTTAAGAATGTTTGTTATAGGCCTAACAAAAATGAAATAAATATACATACACAAATGGTTATTTGTCATGTCCAAAATAACCATAGTCTAGAATAGAAAACTGTAGTACCTTTACATACCCCCCAAAATGCCAATAAATATGCAAGAGATGTAAACAAAAATGACTTTGGCAACATTCAGATCAGATCATATCAGATCAGTCTCTCAGTTGTGTCCAACTCTTTGCAACCACATGAATCACAGCACACCAGGCCTTCCTGTCCATCACCAACTCCTGGAGTTCACTGAGACTCATGTCCATCGAGTCAGTGATGCCATCCAGCCATCTCATCCTCTGTCATCCCCTTCTCCTCTTGCCCCCAGTCCGTCCCAGCATCAGAGTTTTTTCCAGTAAGTCAACTCTTCGCATGAGGTGGCCAAAGTACTAGAGTTTCAGCTTTAGCATCATTCTTTACAAAAAAATCCCAGGGCTGATCTCCTTCAGAATGGACTGGTTGGATCTCCTTGCAGTCCAAGGGACTCGTAAGAGTCTTCTCCAACACCAGTCTTCAAAAGCATCAATTCTTCAGCGCTCAGCCGTCTTCACAGTCCAACTCTCACATCCATACATGACCACAGGAAAAACCATAGCCTTGACTAGACGAACCTTTGTTGGCAAAGTAATGTCTCTGCTTTTGAATATGCTATCTAGGTTGGTCATAACTTTCCTTCCAAGGAGTAAGTGTCTTTTAATTTCATGGCTGCAGTCACTATCTGCAGTGATTTTAGAGCCCAGAAAAATAAAGTCTGACACTATTTCCACTGTTTCCCCATCTATTTCTCATGAAGTGATGGGACCAGATGCCATGATCTTCTTTTTCTAAATGTTGAGCTTTAAGCCAACTTTTTCACTCTCCACTTTCACTTTCATCAAGAGGCTTTTTAGTTCCTCTTCACTTTCTGCCATAAGGGTGATGTCATCTGCATATCTGAGTTTATTGATATTTCTCCTGGCAATCTTGATTCCAGCTTGTGTTTCTTCCAGTCCAGCATTCCTCATGATCTACTCTGCATATAAGTTAAATAAACAGGGTGACAAGATACAGCGAAGTCCTTGACAAACTCCTTTTCCTATTTGGAACCAGTCTGTTGTTCCATGCCCAGTTCTAACTGTTGCTTCCTGACCTGCATACAAATTTCTCAAGAGGCAGATCAGGTGGTCTGGTATTCCCATCTCTTGAAGAATTTTCCACAGTTTCTTGTGATCCACATAGTCAAAGGCTTTGGCATAGTCAATAAAGCAGAAATAGATGTTTTTCTGGAACTCTCTTGCTTTTTCCATGATCCAGCAGATGTTGGCAATTTGACCTCTGGTTCCTCTGCCTTTTCTAAAACCAGCTTGAACATCAGGAAGTTCATGGTCCACATATTGCTGAAGCCTGGCTTGGAGAATTTTGAGCATTACTTTACTAGCGTTTGAGATGAGTGCAATTGTGCAGTAGTTTGAGCATTCTTTGGCATTGCCTTTCTTTGGGATTGGAATGAAAGCTGACCTTTTCCAGTCCTGTGGCCACTGCTGAGTTTTCCAAATTTGCTGGCATATTAAGTGCAGCACTTTCACAGCCTCATCTTTCAGGATTTGGAATAGCTCAACTGGAATTCCATCACTTCCACTAGCTTTGTTCATAGTGATGCCTTCTAAGGCCCACTTGACTTCCCATTCCAGGATGTATGGCTCTAGGTCAGTGATCACACCATTGTGATTATCTGGGTCATGTAGATCTTTTTAGTACAGTTCTTCTGTATATTCTTGCCATCTCTTCTTAATATCTTCTGCTTCTGTTAGGTCCATACATTTTCTGTCCTTTATCGAGCTCATCTTTTCATGAAATGTTCATTTGGTATCTCTCATTTTCTTGAAGAGATCCCTAGTCTTTCCCATTCTGTTGTTTTCCTCTATTTCTTTGCATTGATCACTGAAGAAGGCTTTCTTATCTCTCCTTGCTATTCTTTGGAACTCTGCATTCAGATGTTTATATCTTTCCTTTTCTCCTTTGCCTTTCGCTTCTCTTCTTTTCACAGCTATGTGTAAGGCCTCCCCAGACAGCCATTTTGTTTTTTTGCATTTCTTTTCCATGGGGATGGTCTTGATCCCTGTCTCCTGTACAATGTCATGAACCTCATTCCATAGTTCATCAGGCACTCTATCTATCAGATCTAGGCCCTTAAATCTATTTCTTACTTCCACTGTATAATCATAAGGGATTTGATTTATATCATATCTGAATGCTGGAGAAGGGAATGGCAAACCACTTCAGTATTCTTGCCTTGAGAACCCCATGAACAGTAAGAAAAGGCAAAATGATAAGATACTGAATGAGAAACTCCCCAGGTCAGTAGGTGCCCGGTATGCTACTGGAGATCAGTGGAGAAATAACTCCAGAGAGAATGAAGGGATGGAGCCAAAGAAAAAAGAATACCCAGCTGTAGATGTGACTGGTGATAGAAGCAAGGTCCGATGCTGTAAAGAGCAATAATGCATAGGAACCTGGAAGGTCAGGTCCATGAATCAAGGCAAATTGGAAGTGGTCAAACAAGAGATGGCAAGAGTGAATGTTGACATTCTAGGAATCAGCGAACTGAAATGGACTGGAATGGGTGAATTTAACTCAGATGACCATTATATCTACTACTGCGGGCAGGAATCCCTCGGAAGAAATGGAGTAGCCAACATGGTCAACAAAAGAATCTGAAATGCAGTACTTGGATGCAATCTCAAAAACGACAGAATGATCTCTGTTCGTTTCCAAGGCAAACCATTCAGTATCACAGTAATCCAAGTCTATGCCCCAACCAGTAATGCTGAAGAAGCTGAAGTTGAACGGTTCTATGAAGACCTACAAGACCTTTTAGAACTAACACCCAAAAAAGATGTCCTTTTCATTATAGGGGACTGGAATGCAAAAGTAGGAAGTCAAGAAACACCTGGAGTGACAGGCAAATCTGGCCTTGGAATATGGAATGAAGCAGGGCAAAGACTGATAGAGTTTTGCCAAGAAAATGCACTGGTCATAACAAACACCCTCTTCCAACAACACAAGAGAAGACTCTATACATGGACATCACCAGATGGTCAACACCGAAATCAGATTGATTATATTCTTTGCAGCCAAAGGTGGAGAAGCTCTAGACAGTCAGCAAAAACAAGACCAGGAACTGACTGTGGCTCAGACCATGAACTCCTTATTGCCAAATTCAGACTAAAATTGAAGAAAGTAGGGAGAACCACTAGACCATTCAGGTATGACCTAAATCAAATCCCTTGCAACATTACTTATTTATAATCATTCCCAAATTGTAATAACTTAAATATCCATTAAAAATACACTGGATATATACTGGTTTTGTCATATAATGGAAAAATATATAGAAATGAAAATTGTGGACTAATACACACAATTTTGTGCTTGTGTCTAGAAAACACAATGTTCATCATGAAAAACAAAATGGCACCATTCGCAGGATTTTATTTGCATGAATTTCAGAAATAAGCAAAACTAATTATAGATGAAAGAAGTCAGGCAAATGCTAACCTTTGGTGAGCCAAGAGATACTAAGTTAGTAAGTAAGAGTGAAAAGATTGATTCTAAACCATATTTATTTATTTGATTACACTTTTTTTTTTTTTAATTTTGTGGCAGTCTTTGCATATGATTTTGCCCTAATGAGTGTTAGTTATACTTCACTTTTAAAGCACTTTTTTTAGAGAAAGCATAATTTGGAATGTCTAAATCTTACATTTTAGATAAAGATATTTTATTTGCAGCAACAAAAATGGACCAAGAGATTATTATACTAAGTGAAGTAAATCAAAGACAAATTTCATGATATAACATATATGTGGAATTAAACGAATGGTATAAAGAAACTTATTTACAAAGAAGAAATAGACTCACAGACATTGAAAAAAACATATGGTTACCAAAGTGGAAAATAGAGAGAGAGATAAATTAGAATTTTAGGATTAACAGATACAGGTTATTATGCATGACATAGATAATCAAGGATATACTTCATAGAACAGGAAATTATATTCAATATGTTGTGATAACCTAAAATGGAAAAGAATCCAAATATATGTATATAATATTATAGTATAATAATATATTATTGTATATTATATGTTATAATATAATATTTTTAGAGTTTATTATAATATTCATATATATGATATGACAGATATATCATATATAATATATAAATTATATATCATATAAACTATATAAAATATGTAATATAATATATAATATATAATATGACATATATAATTCTTATATATGTGATACACTGTGCATATATTATCACATATATTATATAATATCATATAAAATATTATTATATAATATAATTATATTATTAAATATTATATGATATATTAGAATATAATCATATAATATATATAATAATATTAATAAAATGAAATATATAATATAATAAATATTTTAATAAAATATAATATCATATAATATGCAATATATATTATATATTTATAAAATTTTAAAATGTATAAAATATTATATATTTTATAAAATATAGTATTTCACATATATTTTATATATAACATTTAAATAAAATTTAATAAAATTAAAAATATTTAAATAAAAGTTAGTATATAATATACACTTTTCATATATAAATTTTAATATTATATACAATATATTTTATAAAATATAAATAAATATAATATATTATGTATGTTATATGTGAATATTATTATATTATTAAATATCATGTATAATATATTATATGAATATTATGCTGCTAAGTCACTTCAGTTGTGTCCGACTCTGTGCGACCCCATAGAAGGCAGCCCACCAGGCTCCCCCATCCCTGGGATTCTCCAGTCAAGAACACTGGAGTGGGTTGCCATTTCCCTCTCCAATGCATAAGAGTGAAAAGTCAAAGTGAAGTCGCTCAGTCTTGTCTGACTCTTAGCAACCCCATGGACTGCAGCCTACCAGTCTCCTCCACCCATGGGATTTTCCAGGCAAGAGTACTGGATTGGGGTGCCATTGCCTTCTCCATATGAATATTATATATTATATTATATATTATATAGTACATATGTTAATATATATAAATTATTATTTTAAAATATACTTTAATATATTATTATGTGTAATTAATTTAGTATATAATATATACAAAATTAATTATATAATTAGTATATTAATAAATCTATTTTAATATGTATATCATATAATATATATGTCATGTGGTATTATATATCATATTATATTATTACTTTATTATTTCACTTTATTAGATAAATTAATATATAATATTTTAATTTATATAAAATATTATATATTAATATATTATGAATATAAATGGATATATATGAATAAAATAATAAATATATAAAATATAATATGAAAAATGTAAAAGTTATATATAATAAAGTATATCATATAATTATATATACACAATAGCAATATATATTCTTATTTAATAATTGCATATTATTAAATATTATGTATCATTATATTTTATATTTATAATATATATTATAAATATATTAAGTATTACATTACATAACATTATACATTGTTAATATATAATATATTATTTTATGTGATTTAATATATTTTATATAATCATATGTATATTATATTTTATAATATATTATAATTGTTATTATAGATTAAATATTATATATGAATATTTATGATATACATTTATATACATATAAATTATATATATACATTTGCTGTATGCTTGAAACTAACACAACATTGGAAATGAACTATGCTTCAATTAAAAAAATAAGATTTAAAATTTAGACAATTTTACCTCTTTTTTTTTGGAAGGAAAATAAGGTGTCCTCCAGGTTCCTAATCTTTAACGAGTTTAAACATTTAAATTAAAAGTCAACACTATTGACTATTATATTCCAAAAATGAAAGTCTTCTTTTGAACAGTTTTTTAAATATATTTATAAACAGTTTATGCCAATTTAATCTTTAACTTTTGGTATGTGAACAATATGAAGGACTGTCAAATATTTCCTAGAAGCAGAGAAAGATGCAGAAGGGCAAGTGGCTTTTGATTATGAATCTCATGCTGTATTTTCACATATCTTTAGCCTTTTGTTACAATTGGTTTTCTTGCATATCTTCTTTTTGAGAATATACAGGTATAGCCCAAATTATATTTCTTATAGGATTCTAAGTTCAAATGTTAAAAAATAGAAGACCTTTAATAGGACTGCTGGAATGAGTTCCATGTATGTGAGATAGTTCTCGTATATTTACTCAGTTAATCTGCCTCAAATCTCTCCTCTAATAAGTGTTAAAATAAGAATTCTAACACAGTTTGTCCAGCTCTGAAATCCATACAAATATCACTGTGTTGCCTCTAAATTCATTTAATTTTCAGGATGAAACTCATCAATTCCAAATATGAAACTTTTTATCTATAGACTTTTACAACAGTGGATCTCATTTTAGGATACATTGCAGCTCATACTTATTGTTTAGTCACTCAGTCGTGTCTGATTCTTTTGCAACCCCATGAACTGTAGCCCACCAAGCTCCCCTGTCTATGGGATTTCCCAGGCAAGGATAATGGAGTTACCATTTCCTTCTCCAGGGAATCTTCCTGACCCAGGGATTGAGCCCACATGTCCTGCATTGGGAGGCAGATTCTTTATTGCTGAGCCACCAGAGAAGCCATGCAATTCTTTTTAGTCTATCAAAATAGATAAGTAGAAATAGCTCCTACTACCACAATATGTGATATGATAAGAAGGACTGACACAGGGAAAACACCTGTGAAGATTTCCTGAATAGTAAGTACCCTTCCAGTCATGTAACATGCCAGGAAAAAAGAGTTCAGCAAACTTTTCTTGAGCAACCTAAGTGTGCTGCTCTTACTCTAAGTAATATGCATATCCAGATAAAGGAGAATGAATAACCTAGACATTCCCTGCTTGGGGCACTTTATGTAGCTCTTTTTGATATGTATTTCTTCCTAAATCCATTAAAGAATAACTCTTCAACCAGGTCAAGGTTGTGATTGGTTTTCATGAAGATAAGGCAGGGTTGGTAATTAAATTTCACCAGAGAACCACCAACTTGCCCTAGGGAAAAAAATAAAAGAGCTGAAATCCCTGCCTTGAGAATATAATAGAAGGGTCAGAACACAAATTCCTTCTTGATAGAATGGTGTATGGAAGGTTCCTTACTGGAGCTTTGTTTAAGACATTTTCTTTTGTAGACATAATCAATCTTTTAGCAATGTCAGCTCTGTTCCTAGGCTCCATCAAGTCACTGAAGTTTCTGATCTTACAAAAACAAGACCAATGATGTGGCTATTGTTTAGATTTTTTTTTTTTTTAAGGGAGTAAAAGGATATGCAAATCCCTTTGACAATATTCTTTCTTAAAGCTGTGGACCTTATATTTCAGTGTAATTTAAAAAATCAAGGTGCCAGTAAGGAATGGCGCTTCCAAATTTGATGGACTCTAAATCTTAACGTGAACGTGAAGTCGTTCAGTCGTGTCCGACACTTTGCGACCTCATGGACTGTAGCCGACCAGGCTCCTCTGTCCATGGGATTTTCCAGGAAATAGTACTGGAGTGGATTGCCACTTCCTTCTCCAAGGGATCTTCCCAACCCAGGGATTGAACCCGGGTCTCCTGCATCATAGACAGACACTTTACTGTCTGAGCCACCAGGAAGTCTAAATCTTGAGGGAAGTGCAATGACATAGTGAAGATGGAAGACAGCTGTCTTAGTTTATTCCAGCTGCTTTAACAGATGCAGACTGAGTTTTGCTACTTATAAACAATAAACATTTATTTCCTATAGTTTTGGAAGTTGGAAATTCAAGGTCATGGGGTCAATAGAATCCTGTCTAGTGAGGACTTTGGTTCATGGTCAGTCGTCTTTTGCTGTGTCTTCACATGGCAGAAAATGGTAATGTTGCAGAAACCAGTACTCAAGAAACCAAGTACCACACTTGGAGAGTTGGAGAACTCAGGTTTATTACACTGGTGGGCCCAGAGGAATTAACACTCCAAGCTCTGAGCCCTGAACAAAGGGCTTACCAGAGTTTTTATAGACAGACTCTGGTGGGCAACACTAGCTATTAATAGGCTGGTTTTAACTAAGGGGTTTTGTGCACCCAGTAACAGTGGTCAAGATGGGGAGGGGGATGTCTGACCTGGACAAGCACGATGAAGCAGTTTGCAGGGGCTGGGTGATTGCAAAGAGCAGGACAAGGGTAAGTGAGATAAACTCCAGTTCCTAGTATTGCAAGTCCCCACCTTCTGAGACTACCTGGCCTACATGATCTAGATTTTGCAAGGGGCAAGCTGAGTTACAGAGGCAGAAGGAGAAGGAGGTTAAGTAGAATTTTAACTTTTCGTCTTCATTCTCCTCTCTTGATGCTTCTATCACTCGTTGTAGAAAGCATCATCTCATGTTTTTGGTAGGACATTCAGAGCTCTCTATCGTTTAGGGGGCTACATTGAACTGTTACCACTTGTAACTTTATGGATTCAATCCAAGAGGTTATGAACTGCGTAACAGCATTGAGAAGGGCCAAACAAGAGTGCTGCAAAGAGCATGAAGAGAGGACCTGTTAAAGGGAGAAGCCACGATGCCCAGCTCCAGATATTTTTCCAGTTACCCCAGGAATTAGCTAGTTTTTCTCTCCTTTTTATGATTTGTTCCCTTAGCTGTTGGGCCATGTCCCTGACCATTCCTAATTGTCTTACATAACAGCAGCATTTTCATTTGAGAAGAGGCAGAGTCCTCCCTTTTCAGGTATCAGTAGGTCTAGCCCTCTCCAGTTCTGTAAAACCAGCTCAGCCAAGGAGTCGAGTTGGTCCTGTAAGGCCACTAAAGATTTGGCCACTCTCTCAGTGTCGTCTATGAAGTCTTTGAATAGTGTATAGTAAAAGGTGGTTGATGAAGCAATTCCTCCTATTCCCATACCTATCTCAGCCATGATTCCCAGACCAACTAGTAGGGGCATAAAGTGGATGGCTCTTTTTGACCACGTATGTGCTGTGAGAGGTACAGTGAGAGTCTGATTGTTAGGGAAAATATTCATCTGGGGAGTGAGGAAGGCTAAGGTGCAGAGATCCATCTAATTGACAGGTAAACATAAGTAAGCATCTGCCCTACAAAGAAAAGGCCTTGATGGGGGCAGCACCATCCATTACAGCTGCTGCTGCTAAGTCACTTCAGTCGTGTCCGACTCTGTGCGACCCCATAGACAGCAGCCCACCAGGCTCCCCCATCCCTTCCGTTATAGCACAGGACACCAAAAGGCTGCACACAGCCTGCATGTAGCAGATAACTGAACGCTAACAAAAAGTTTCCTCCCCAGCTGTGGGTGTCACAGCGGTAGCAATTGAGCCTGTTGTGAAGAGGGGTCAGCCATACTGTGGAGCAGTTTAGATAGTAGGGAGAATTGCTCATAGCAATCAGGAATAGAGTCCAGGGTTGACAATGGAAATCCATTGCTTTTTTGATAGCCGGATCCTCAAGCTTCTTCTGTGCATTGACCAGCCAGCTGCCACAGTGTGGCTGGAGTGAGGCTGAAGAATCCTCAAGCTTCTGCCGTGCATGGACTAGTCAGCTTGTGGAATGACTAGAGCAGGGTTCAGCATCCTTCGAAGGTGAAGGTTGTTGTTTTTGGAACTAGACCTTGAGGGGGTTTTAGGGGTCCTGAACTTCTTTCCAGGTGTCCTCATTATAGGAAGCTGCTGCCTTCTTGATTCTGGTGTGCTGGAGCCAAGGGATGATACCTATAACTCTTAACAGCAGTAGGGGTTGCCAGGACAACCGTGTGAGGGCCTGTCCAAACTGGCTGAAGTGGTTCCTTTTTCCATACCTCATCTCCTGGCTGACAGGGATGAACCAAATTGCCTGGTGAAATGCGTATCCTTTTTCAGGTTTCCCGGGCAATATGGCAGAAGACTGTTCCCAGGGCCTGGAGGTGTCAGGACATTCCAGGTCACCTAGTAATTGGTGGCCTCCCTTGAGCTTTTTATCACTGGGGTGGTCTCCAATATAAGATCTCAAAGGGAGAATAGCCTAAGGACCCTGGGGTGCATTTACGGAGGGAGGTGAGAGTCCTCAGAATGATAAGGCAGCTTGTCCTGGCAGTGTCTGTGTGTTGGCTGGAGGATATTCTTGTCATACTTCTACTTGGAGAAACAAACTTAACAAGAAAGTTAAAGATATATGGCCCAAAGATTAATAGAAGTAGGAAAGCTGCTGAGGCACCAGCTAGGAGAACCAGGTCCAGACATTGGTTCATGACATTAGTGCAATGGCACCCCACTCCAGCACTCTTGCCTGGAAAATCCCATGGAGGGAGGAGCCTGGTGGGCTGCAGTCCATGGGGTCGCTAAGAGTCGGACATGACTGAGCGACTTCACTTTCATTTTTCACTTTCATGCATTGGAGAAGGAAATGGCAACCCACTCCAGTGTTCTTGTCTGGAGAACCCCAGGGACGGGGGAGCCTGGTGGGCTGCCATCTATGGGGTCGCACAGAGTCTGACACGACTGAAGCAACTTAGCAGCAGCAGCAGGTATGAGAAGATGCAAGAATTTGGATTCATAAAAATCTTTACCTGAAAACATCTGAAGGCCTGTTTTTCTGGGTTTTCCCAGAGATCAGAGTGCCTTATTTTTGTCTCCACCCTGAACTCCTTTCAAAGAAGTGTTGAAGGTCAGCATATATAGTGGTCATGTTTTAATCTTTGTAGAGGCAGCTGGAAGGGCCAACTTCCAGTCAGCAAGGCCAGTTCACAGTCATATTTGACCATGTTTTGGGGCATTTCATGGCCATTGTGTCCCATGGTGCTGGGAAGGCTCATTCCCAGGTCTAACAAAGATTCCATTGACAGGCCACTCAATGTGTTGTCACTGGACCAGGCCTTGCAAGCGGCAAAAGTCTTAATAGTCGCTAGTAAGACTAGTATGACTAGCCACTAGTCTTACCTGTCTTACTAGTCTCTTGGTCCAGGAAAATATTTTCTCTTGTTGCTTCTTCCCATATCTAGAGTTACATTATTACAATTATTGAACTTATATGAAACTGAATATCAGCATTTTATTACAGGTTCAGTCACACATTTGGTAATATAAGAAATAATATTCTAAAGCAAGCTACATAGAATATAATATAGCTAGTAGTTATTAGTATGGAAAAGGAAATGGCAGTCCACTCCAGTGTTCTTGCCTAGAGAATCCCAGGGACTGGAGGAGGCTGGTGGGCTGCCGTCTATGGGGTTGAATAGAGTCGGACATGACTGAAGTGATTTAGCAGCAGCAGCAGCAGTTATTGGTAAGGTCACAAGCAAGAATTTAAGTCAAGAACTTTCATTGGGTATAGCCCGATATACCCCAGGTCACCTGACTCAATTAAATGATTATGCAGCTGCTGCTAAGTCGTTTCAGTCGTGTCCGACTCTGTGCGACCCCATAGACGGCAGCCCACCAGGCTCCCCCGTCCCTGGGATTCTCCAGGCAAGAACACAGGAGTGGGTTGCCATTTCCTTCTCCAATGCAGGAAAGTGAAAAGTGAAAGTAAAGTCACTCAGTCGTGTCCGACTCTATCGACCTCATGGATTGCAGCCTACCAGGCTCCTCCATCTATGGGATTTTCTAGGCAAAATAATTATAGCCAAGTGTTAATCTCCTGGTTGTACATCATGGAGCATCTGACCTTTATGCAAAGATTGGTTACTGAGATAAGCTTTGGAAACAGTCTTATAGAGCGTCCTTTTTAATAACTTAATTACACACTTTAGCAATAAAGCATAACAAGGATCTATCTCAGAGGTGAGTCTTAGTAAGCACAGACCTTAATTAAAACTATAACTTAATATTTAGTGAAACATAATTTTTTCTTTTTTTTTTTTTTTTTTTTTTGTTTGGGAGAACTCATTGTGAGGGCATTAACACTGTAGCCAGGGAAGGCTTTAACCTGTCAAATAAAAATGAGGTCCTTCAGGGAGCCAGGAAAAGCCAAGGGGCCGTCTTGGATCTTCCATAGCCCTGACTCTTTGATTTTTAGCTCTTGTCTATTTATTTTTAATTTCCTGATTTAAGAGAAGTCTATCGCCATGTTTTAAGGACATCAAGATAGCAAAAGTCTAACCATGAGGGGTTATTTTTTGTAGAAGCAAAATGAGTTTTGTCTACATATACCATAATCTTAAATAATGTTTATTTACTTTACCAAAGTAACAACAAGATTTTAAAAACAAATATAAATAACTTAAAGGCAAAGAAAGTTATAATCTGTTATTGAAAGCTGCATTTTAAGAAAATTTTGTTCTCTTTAGAGAGAGAAGACCAAATTCCAGTCTGGTACAAGCTTACTGTTAATAGCAAACTTTGTTTATCTGTTTAATCTTAGAGAGTCCTTTCCATAAATCTTGAAGAACTAGCAGTTTTCTTCTAAAGGCATGAGAGTAAAACCATAGAAGGCATGTTTAAAATCTGATTCTATTGCAGTTGATGAAGAAACCTGGTCATAACACTTTAATAACTAGAATTATAATTGACCATATTTTATCAGGGCATATCAGATCTATATGAATTTCACATAATTTTAGAATATCTATATTAGTAACATCAACAATACAGTATAACTTGAAAAGATTTTTCACCCCTTTAATAGTACTTCCCATGTAATTTAACAAGTCCAATAAACTCAGGTAGCTTAATAGCTCTTTGAGATGTCTCAGGGGCCCCTCTAAAGCATTCCAAAGTTTTCTAGAAGTCAAGTTATTTAGGAAGTTTTGTCAATAAATATCAAAAGGGTTTATAACAGTCAAGTAGGATCATATAAGTTACTGTGAAATAATAGTTATTTACTTAGCCAAAGTTAACAAAAGATTTCAAAGGTAAATATAGAACAGATCAACTAAGAGGTAAAAAAAACAAACAAACTTAAATTTGTTATTAAAAACAGTTCAACATCAGAAGAAAGTATGTCTTCTTAACAGAGAGAAAGGCCGAATTTAAGTTTTTGCACCAGCTTACTTTAAACTCATTTAGGTAAATTTAATTAAATTATTTTAAACTTAGACAGTCCTAACCATGCACAAAACTTTTTCAGGGTCCACCTTCCACAAACCTTTTAATCATTTTCTGTAACAGTCACCTGTAAGTTAGGTGACTTTCTTTTCCCTTTATAAAATGTAATTTTATTTTTTATATCTTCTTTATTAAAAGCATACATCCTATTTTCTTATTAGATTAGCAAACAAACATTAATACTAGATATTTAATATTGAACATTTCCCAGTTCTTTGAAATTTGTTTAGGTTAATTTTTCTTGTATTTAGAATTGTTTGATTTGTAAGCACTTACTTTTCTCTAGGCCAATTAAATTAGAACCTCATTTACAACTTCCACAATATTATCATAAAAAAGACTTCCCTGGTGGCTCAGAGGGTAAAGCGTCTGCCTGCAATGCAGGAGACCAGGGTTCAATCCCTGGGTAGGGAAGATCTCCAGGAGAAGGAAATGGCAATCCACTCCAGTATTCTTGCTTGGAAAATTCCAAGGACAGAGTAGCCTGCTACAGTCCATGGGGTCGCAAAGAGTCGGACACGACTGAGCAACTTCACTCACTTCACTCACTTTTCTTTAGGCCAATTAAATTAGAAACTCATTTACAACTTCAACATATTATCATAAAAAAGACATATACTGAGACATACATAAATCCAGAGAGATTGACAGATTGACAGATCTTATAGTTTTCTGTTTGAGATTTAAAATATCTCTTGACTCATTTTTTTTCTTTGCTTGAAGTTCTAATTTGCCCAAGGCTGAGGTCTCAGACAAACCTGGCTGTGTATTTCAAGGACACGGAAAGGGTTAACGTCGAGCTTTTCCCTGGACCGGTCTTTTTTACGAGTTAGTTGTTTTTAATTGCATATGCCAAAAGAATTGGTTTTGTAGTTTCCAAAAAGAAAAATTTCTCTCACTCCGTTCAGTCAGCAATCACGCACACACAATCATTCAGAGGCTATCAGGATGCCTCCCTTCTCCCAAGTCCCCAGGTTTCCTTAACTATTGCTCCCTCCCTGGGAGCCCCATGGAGGTTATCATTCACGATACCTCCCTTCTACCCGAGTCCCCAGGTCTCCCTATCTGAGGCTCCCTTCCTGGGAGCCCAGGGAAGTGATCAGGCTCCTCTTCTACCCACCGGGGTAGGTTTCTGCCTGGAGACTGGCCCCAGGGCCTTACCTTATCCTGTGGCCACTCCTGGTGAGTTGGTCCATCACTCCAATGAGTCCAGCTGGGGCTCGGCCATCAGGAGAGTCAGAACACCGGTCTGAAAGAGAACCTGGAATACCATCAGCTGGCACATCTCCTTGTTCCTCTGGGGGTTCCTTTACTCCAGCCGGGCAGAGCCACCAGTCTGGGGGCTCAGGGGGCCAGCATAATTGGAAACTCCTTGAGTCCTCCAGAAATGTTGCAGAAACCAGTACTTGGGAAACCAAGCACCACACTGGGCGGGCGCAGAGGAGTTAACACTCTGAGCCCTGAACAAAGGGATTACAGAGTTTTTATAGTCAGGCTACAGTGGGCAACACTAGGTGTTAATAGTCTGGTTTTAACTAAGGGGTTTCACATGTTGGAACAGTTATCAAGATGGGGAGGGGGATGTCTGACCAGGACAGGAATGATGAAGCAGTTTGCAGGGGCTGGGCGATTGCAAAAAGCAGGATAAGGGTGAGTGAGATAAACTCCAGTTCCTAGTATTGCAAGTCCCCACTTTCTGAGACCACATGTCCCATGTGATCTAAACTTTGCAAGGGGCAAGCTGAGTTACAGAGGCAGAAGGAGAAGGAGATTATGTAAAATTTTAACTTTTCCTCTTCAGTAAGACATCTTTCTGGATCCTCTAAAGACACTAATCCCATTAAGGACTTCCTAGGTGGTGATCTTCAGGACCAAGATAATCAAAATGGTGTGATCACTCACCTAGAGCCAGATCCTAGAATGTGAAGTCAAGTGGGCCTTAGAAAGCATCACTATGAACAAAGCTAGTGGAGGTGATGGAATACCAGTTGAGCTATTTCAAACCCTGAAAGATGATGCTGTGAAAGTGCTGCACTCAATATGCCAGCAAATTTGGAAAACTCAGCAGTGGCCACAGGACAGGAAAAGGTCAGTTTTCAGTCCAATCCCAAAGAAAAGAAATGTCAAAGAATGCTCAAACTACCACACAATTGCACTCATCTCACACGCTAGTAAAGTAATGCTCAAAATTCTCCAAGCCAGGGTTCAGCAATAGGTGAACTGTGAACTTCCAGATATTCAAGCTGGTTTTAGAAAAGGCAGAGGAACCAGAGATCAAATTGGCAACATCTGCTGGATCATGGAAAAAGCAAGAGAGTTCCAGAAAAACATCTATTTCTGTTTTATTAACTATGCCAAAGCCTTTGGCTGTGTAGATCACAATAAACTGTGGAAGAGTCTGAAAGAGATGGGAATATCAGACCACCTGACCTGCCTCTTGTGAAACCTATATGCGGTCAGGAAGCAACAGTTAGAACTGGACATGGAACAACAGACTGGTTCCAAATAGGAAAAGGAGTACATCAAGGCTGTATATTGTCACCCTGCTTATTTAACTTATATGCAGAGTATATCATGAGAAATGCTGGGCTGGAAGAAGCACAATGTCAATAACCTCAGATATGCAGATGATACCACCCTTATGGCAGAAAGTGAAGAGGAACTCAAAAGCCTCTTGATGAAAGTGAAAGAGGAGAGTGAAAAAGTTGGCTTAAAGCTCAACATTCAGAAACGAAGATTATGGCATCTGGTCCCATCATTTCATGGGAAATAGATGGGGAAACAGTGTCAAACTTTATTTTTCTGGGCTCCAAAATCACTGCAGATGGTGACTGCAGCCATGAAATTAAAAGACACTTCCTCCTTGGAAGGAAAGTTATGACCAACCTAGATAGCATATTAAAAAGCAGAGATATTACTTTGCCAACAAAGGTCCGTCTAGCCAAGACTATGGTTTTTCCAGTTGTCATGTATGGATGTGAGAGGTGGACTGTGAAGGAAGCTGAGCACCGAAGAATTGATGCTTTTGAACTGTGGTGTTGGAAAAAACTCTTGAGAGTCCCTTGGACTGCAAGGAGATCCAACCAGTCCATTCTAAAGGAGATCAGTCCTAGGTGTTCTTTGGAAGGACTGATGCTAAAGCTGAAACTCCAATACTTTGGCCACCTCATGCAAAGAGTTGACTCATTGGAAAAGACTCTGATGCTGGGAGGGATTGGGGGCAGGAGGAGAAGGGGATGACAGAGGATGAGATGGCTGGATGGCATCATAGACTCTATGGACGTGAGTTTGAGTGAGCTCCAGTAGTTGGTGATGGATAGGGAGGCCTGGCATGCTGCAATTCGTGGGTTCACTAAGAGTCAGACACAACTGAGGGACTGAGGTGGTGCAGTGGTAAAGAATCTGTCTGCTAATATGGGAGACACAAGAGACACAGGTTCAATCCCTGGGTCAGGAGGATACTCAGGAGCAGGAAATGGCAACCCTCCTCAGTATTCTTGCTTGGAAAATTCCAGACAGAGGAGCCTGGCAGGCTACACTCCATGGGATCCAAAAGAATTAGACACAACTGAGCAGGAATGCAACATGTTGTCCCTTAAAGAGGATTTTGCTCTCATTGCATATTCACCTTGCAAGCCCCCACTCCCTCATACAGTCTATTTGGGGGTTAAGAATTTCAAGTCATGTATTTGAGAGGAGATTTAAATATTCAGACCATAGCATCACATCTTCAGGTTGTTCTCAAATCAGGAAATGATTCCATGAAACAGAAGGCAGAATAAAGTTTTGTTGTTATTGTTGAGTCACTAAATCATGTCAGATTCAGACTCCAACTCCCATGAACTCAATCACATTAGGCTCCTCTGTCCTTCACTATCTCCCAGAGTTTGCTCAAATTCATGTCCATTGTGTTGGTGATGCTATCTTACCATCTCATCCTCTGCAGCCTCTTTCTCCTTTTGCCTTCAATCTTTCCCTGCATCAGGGTCAAAAGACCCAATGCTCTTGGCATCAGGAGGCTAACATATTGAAGCTTCAGCTTCAGTAATAGTCCTTCCAATGAATATTTGGGATTGATTTCCTTTAGAATTGACTGGTTTTATCTTGCAGTCCAAGGTGCTCTCAAGAGTCTTCTTCAGCACCATGATTTGAAAGCATCAATTCTTCTGCTCAGCCTTCTTTATAGTCCAACTCTCACATGCATACATGACTACTAGAAAAAACATAGCTTTGACTATCCATGCCTTTTTTAGAAAAGTGATGTCTCTGCTTTTTAATATGCTATCTAGGTTTGTCATAGTTTTCTTACAAGGAGCAAATGTCTTTTAATTTCATGGTTGCAGTCACCATCTGCAGTAATTTTGGAGTCGAGTAATAGTAAATAAAATCTGTCACTGCTTCCACATTTTCCCTTTCTATTTGCCATGAAGTGATGTGACCAGATGTCATGACCTTAGTTTTTTGAATGTTTAGTTTCTAACCAGCTTTTTCACTCTTTTATTTCACTCTCATCGAGATACAACATGAAGATACATAGGATCCAATGTAGAGTCAGAGCCTCTTAGCTTAACACAAGAGGAGTCAAGTCTTGTTGATTGAGCTTTGTCCTCACAAATGTACCCCCCCACCCACCCCCCCAAAAAAAAGATGTTGAAGTCCTACAGACTCTTACCTATAAATATGAGCTTATTTGAAAATAGGGTCTTTATAAATGTAATCAGGATGAGGTAGTATTCAATTAAGTTTTGCCCTAATCCTATATGATTGGTGGTCCTTATAAAAAGAAGAAAAAGAGACACAGACACATAGAGAGGAGGTGGCAAATGTAAGGATAGTGGCAGCAGTACCAAGGAACACCAAGAATTGAAAGGCATCACTAGAAGACAGCAAGACACAGGGAAGAATTCTAACCATTCTCAGAGAAAATCTAGTCCTGACTAAACTGTCAGCAGGGCCATATTTCAGGCTTTCAGCCTCTAAAACTGTAAGACCGATATATTTCTATTGTTTTATCCACTCAGTTTATGGTACTTTGTTAAGGGTGTCAAATGAAATCTACATTGTATAATCCAGGTCATCAGCATAGACAGACACCATACAAAGGGCAACCCATACAAAAGTGGTATATGAAACACAGTTTAAATACTGCCATCAGCTGATACTCCAACAAAATTTCATATGGTAATAGGTCTCTGTAACAAATCACTATTTTTGGCCCAGAGGGTGTAGACCCAAAAAACACCTGCAAAAAGTGAAAGCAAAATCCAGAATGGGTATATGTTCCACCACTAAGAATTTTCATACATTTCTTTCAGTAGTATAGAAAAACTAGAAATTAATATTAAATTATCATTTTCACATCATTTACAGTATACTACATGTATAAATGCCTTAGTTGCTTTTATGGTAAAGTGTATATTAGGCTTCTTTTTTAGTTATATGGGTTTAGACACTATCTAGAATAATAACAATATAGTTATATTACAATATGTTAAGGAATAGAAACTTTCCAAGTATTAAAAAAAATGTGTGCACAAATTGTGTAGCCAATTTGTGTGTTGCTAAGATTTTACAGTCTATAATATGGGTGAAGTGATGTAAATAGCAGGCCGTAGAGAATATTTCTTGGCAATTTTTTTTTTTTTTTTTTTTGCATTTCAGTGTTTCATATTACACTATAGATTAGTTCTGCTTCTAGAAAATGTAGAAGCAGAACACATTCACAAGTGCAAAATATATAAAGCTAACTCATGGAATTAAATGGACAAAATACAATTCTGTGTTATTCTGTATGTGCAGTGAAAATTAGGACTCAGTAAATACGGAGAACTTAAAGAAATCTTCATATTTTTAAATTTTCACAATTTTTTACTCAAGAATGAGAGTGTACTAAGTCACTTCAGTTGTGTGTGACTCTTGGCGATTCCATGGACTGTAGCCCTCCAGGTCCTCTGTCCACAGGAATTTTCAGGCAAGAATACTGGAGTGGGTTGTCATGACCTCCTCCAGGGGATTATCCCTACCCAGAGATCAAACCAGCATCTCTTATGTCTCCAGCACTGGCAGATGGATCTTTTCCATTTGAGAAGCCCCACTCAAGAATGACATTTGCTAATTAAAAATGACATTGCTCATATATTCATCAGCCTGATTAGATCTATACCATGTAAAAGTAGGTTATGAGTAGATATGATTACTAATCTACCACTAAGAAGAAACTGAAGAGATATTTGCCCTTCTTCTCCCTGACATATTTAATGTAGGCAAATTGTGGAATGTAACCATATATTGTACACACAGATAACTATATCAATTAATTAACTTTGAACAGTTTTTTATTATGGTCACGGGTTTCCCTGATGGCTCAGACAATGAAGAATCCACCTGCAATGCAGGGGGTTCAGTCCCTGGGTCAAAAAGACCCCCTGGAGTAGGAAATGCTACCCACTCCAGTATTCTTGCCTGGAGAATTCCATGGACAGAGGAGCATGACAAGCTACAGTCCATGGGGTTGCAAAGAGTCGGACATGACTGAGCTACTAACACTTTCACTTTCCTTTCACTTTTAGTAGACAAATGTGCTCGCTGTTTTTAAAGTTAACAATGGAGTACTAAAATATGTAAGATTTTGCCATTGATTTTCTTTTTTCTAATTCCCTAATCCATTTGACTCAAAAGTAAAATGATCATCAAAGAACAACTGAGTACCCCCAAGGACTTAGCAATATACTAGGTGTTTGATCATTGAAAACTATAAAGAATATGCTTAGTTTTCATTCTATTGAAATGTTGAGTGGTCCATTAGGCAGAAACAAGTAACTCATCCATCAGAATCGTCCATGCTAAGTGATCACCCTTGACAGTTTATATGTTGAACATGAGAGCACTCATGAAAATATATGCACTGGATGATTGGAAGCTGACTTTTCTGTTATTCCAAAAGTCTACTCTTCAGTAAAGAGCTGTAGGTCAATCTTAAATCACTTGTTGTGCTATATAGCATAGGCTTTAATTCTGACCCTCATTATATCTACAGAAAGGTATCTCAAGGGTTTTGATTTATAGCATGAAGCTACTAAAACCCTATATAACATGTCACTAATCTGAAAATTGAATTGTTAAAGAAAGAGGCTATAAAGACATTAGTCATATTTATAAAATTTGAAAATTCTAATTTGCATAGTAATGAATAATTACATAGAAACAAATCCATAATATACCCTTTACTTTATCATATCTTATGTAACTAAAAGCAACTTGATGTTTAGTTATACTAATGAGTGAGATTTCACCTGAAAATAAAATAACTAGACTTAATGATAGCCTTTATACATCTTCCTGACTAAATTTTTCTAGTATTTATAACCATAAATATTAATAAACCTATACAATTAATAAAACACTTTTATAGTTATATTAAATAATTTATAATAATACACAAATTCCAATTTATACTTAAATTGGAATTAAAAATTCCAATTAATACAAAAATATTCCAATTCCATAAAAGTGAATGCTACATATTAAAATATAAGTAAATACTAACTAAATACTAAAAGTGAATAATTTATATTGAGTTTAGCACATTCGTCACAAAGGAAACTGCTGTTGACCCTATTAACAATAGCCGTTATTGTAATGAATATTTTCCTCTATGTTTGAAAACACTTCAAATACAGAGATTGGTGTGACATAGATAAATTGTAAAAGAAATATATATGCTTAAAAAAGGGGAAAACAAGTTAAGGAACGAAAATGAATATAAAACCAAAACAAAGTAAAGGTCAGTTTAGTGAAATAGATGAGCACTTTATTGCATGTGATTTGAATTAAAAATAAAAGTCAGGAAAATTTGACTTGTAGTTATTTGGGGAGAGGGTAATAATTAGTTGTTCTGTTTGTTTCTTCAAACAAAATCAAATATTAAATAGACTGACATTGAATTCATTTATATATCTACATATCACTGCTCTATATAAGCCTCTAATTTATATATATTTAATATATGTTACAAAATCTCAAATTATTGTTATTAAGATCATAATTAATTGCATCTTTCAATGGCTACATAAAGAAAGGAAAATGAGTTAAATGAGGGAAACACTAAAAAATGCAGTATAAAATCCTCACAGAGATCTTATGCCACTAATTAGTGATTGTCTTTATTGATTAAATATATGTAGCTATTTTAAACTATTATTTTATAAACATGAGAATCATTTCTGGAAGCACTAATTCATTTACTTATTTATTTATTCAATAAAGAAACCTAGTGATTATTGAGTATTTCCATGTGTCATACAGTTGGAATGCAAGCTCGTTGAGGGCAAGAATTTTTGTTTTGTAACCTTAGAAAAGTGTCAGACACATGCAAGTATTTGATAGATATGTGTTGTTAGTGAATGAAAGCTAGAATCCTAGGTGCTAGGATGTAATGATGAATAGATCATATAATGATGAATAGATCATATATAGTGGGCTTCCTGGGTATCACAGATACAAGAGATGCAGGTTCGATCTCTGGGTCAGGACAGTCTCCTGGAGTAAGAAATGACAACCCGTTCTAGAATATTTGCATGGAAAATTCCATGGACAGGGGAGCCTGGAGACCTATGCAGTTGCAAAGTGTTGGATACAACTTCACACACACACACACACACATCATACAGCACAGCCAATGGCTTTCCAGTGTTTCTAATGCCATGAGTGAAGTTAACAGCTGTTCAAAATTACTGTTATGTGTTATTGCAAAGTTCATAGCCATCACCCAAAAGCACAGAATATGTTTGTTCATCAATTTTAAAAATAAAAGAAACTAGATGGAAAATGCTAAATATCAGGGACAAGAAAATGGAATTGAAAGAATGATCAGATTTTAAATGAGTGGTTTCTTTCCAAGAAGTCCCTTAATGTCTATGCAAAAATAAATGGATCTCCAGGGCTCCTGCCCTCTTTTTATACTGCCTCTGCATTAACAAGGCATCTCTACACAAATATGCAGGTATGGGCAATTTAAGAAAAATCTTAACTGTAAAAATGGAGTTAAGCACAGATTAGCTGTTTATTCACCCCAAAAAAGATCCTCTAGGGAAAGATCAGGAATGATTCAATATCCCAGAAGAAAATTCAATGTTAAGTATATCAGCTGTTTAAAGGTATTCTAGTAATCAGATACTAGATACACAGTTTAGTGTGTTTATTCAAAACTTAGAAGGAATTGTGGAGAAATTCAAAATAGTCAATTACATTAAAATATAGAACACATAAAATCAAAGAAACGGGAAGGTTTTTTATTTTTTTAATGAAGTGTCAAGGAGGTGGTGATTACAAGCGTTTTATAATGATTATGTTGCAGACTATGTGCTGTGCTTAGTCGCTCAGCTGTGTCCAACTCTTTGTGACCCCATGGACTGTAGCCTGCCAGATTTCTCTGTCCATGAGGATTCTCCAGGGAAGAATACTGGAGTCGGCTGACATGCCCTCCTCCAGGGGATCTTCCCAACCCAGGGATCGAATCCAGGTCTCCCACATTGCAGGCAGATTCTTTACTGACTGAGCCACCAGAGAAGCCCATTGCAGATTATAGGAAGAAGTAATTGTCTATTTCTATGAAAGAAAATGAAAAAAAAAAAAAAAAAAGGCAGAGATACAATATGCATTACAATTAATTTATTAAGCCTTTAAAAAAATCTTCATAGGGAAGGTTTTAAAACATTTAGAAGTGACTTATTTTGAAAAGTGACAACATCCTGTTGAAGGATACTTGTGAATCATATACATTTTCTTCTTCCAGGTATGTATATAATTTTCCCAAAATAGAGGAATAGGCCTGCTGAATCACCATAGATCCTTTCTAAACTTTACCATCTTAATCCTCCCACCATTAATTAATTACCCTCAATTAACTAAATACACTCACTGTTTCTCTTTTACTTATTCTACTGGGTATGTTGTTGAATACTATATGTTTGGTAAGTTGCTTCAATATTTAAATGAAATAGTAAGCAGTAGTATCAGTATCGGAGAAGGCAATGGCACCCCACTCCAGTACTCTTGCCTGGAAAATCCCATGGAGGGAGGAGCCTGGTGGGCTGCAGTCCATGGGGTCGCTAAGAGTCGGACACGACTGAGCGACTTCACTTTCACTTTTCACTTTCATGCATTGGAGAAGGAAATAGCAACCCACTCCAGTGTTCTTGTCTTGAGAATCCCAGGGACAGTGGAGCCTGGTGGGCTGCCATCTATGGGGTCACACAGAGTCGGACACGACTGAAGCGACTTAGCAGCAGCAACAGTATCAGTATAGTAACTCATGTAGGATACCCAGGAATTGAGTAGTATTAAAATGGATCATTAGAACACATACATTTTGAATTTCCATTTTCCATTTTAAAATTCTTTATTTCTGAAGTCTGTTGCTGTAGTTTAGTCACTAAGTTGCACCCGACTCTTTGCGACCCCCTGGACTGTAACACGCTATGCATCTCTGTCCATGGGATTTCCAGGCAAGAATACTAGTGTGGGTTTCCACTTCCTTCTCCAGGGAAGTTTCCCAATCCAGGAATTGAACTTGTGTCTCCTGCATTGGCAGGAGGATTCTTTACCACAGAGCCACCTGGGAAGCCCTTCTAGGTTTTGGAATAATTTATTGGAAATAAATGCTCATTAATAATTGGCTTTTAAATACTAATCATAAGAATTAAAAGTCAATTTAGATTTTAAAATGAGTAATTCTTAGTCTCTGATTCCATAGTTATGTTCAGATAACATATATGGAGGGACATTTTAGGAAAGTATGCTGGACAGCATTGTGGGCAAAGAAGGAAACAGACCCACACAGAGCATTAATGATTTGCATGTTAATTGAGCCTTTTGAGAGCTCTCCTTCAAAGTTGCAAATCAGAGAAAGGTATATAGATCATCTAGATTCTTACTAAATGAAAAGAAGATGTGATATGAAAAGATCAGGGTAGAGATGTGTAAGCAGGTTTCCTATGATTAATCATCCAAAGTAAACTTTATTATTTAAGAGCTATTGGAAAATAAAGAAGCTGATTGTTTTCCCCTAACAATGTGGATTAGATTTACATGGTGTCATAAATATTGACAGCATTATGTTAGTCAAGCATTCTGATTTGTCTTGCTTCCTGAGAATTCTATAAAAATGAAGACTGTATAAACATTTTTAGGGTGAATGCTCCAAGATGGGACCAGTGACTCTATGACTATTAAGTTGTTTTCATGCTGTTAAATCCTTTGCCTAAGGGTGGGAACTGAGCTACACAAGGTTGTTTCACACCTCTTACTACAACTCTTTTCCCCACAATTTATAAAATTAATAGTTTGGACTATTTTGCCATGTTCTGTAAAGGATAAGGCTAATGCATGAATATGTTAAATGCTTTTTTTTTTTTTAGAATTCTAGCTAAAAATGTGAAGCTGAAGACAATAGGAATTGAATACATACCCTTCCTAAAAATAGTTTTTCAAATAAATGCATGCCAGTATTTATGTAACGAGTAGCACAACTGGTCAAAAATCCAATTTCAAAAGAATTATATGATGGAACTAAAAGAGATTCTTTCAAGCAAATTTTTAGAGTAGAGATGGGGATTTCTTGCAGGAGGGTAAGGCTGACCTCTCCCTGCCTGTAAGGATTTTGACTATCCCATGGCATTGCAACTCCAAAGTTTTGCAGCAGACAATCTTTATAGCAGACTGATGTGCGCTCAGTAGGGATTGGCAAACAGGTGAACATAGAAACTGATGCCTGCTCTCTTTTGCTAGAAATTTAAGACAGGGGTGTGGCTGAAGAAATCAAGACAAAAGTGCTATGAGGGAGATAGAAATTTTCCCACTTGCTGAGGCAAAGATGTGTGAGATCTTGTGGAACTATCAAAGCCATCAACTTATCTTGAGATTTTTTTGACTGTACAGGACAAGTAATCTAGGAAATAAGAAAATTCACCTTAGAGTCAGAAGGAGAGTGGAAGTTAGAAGGTAACAGGGAAGTGCTTCTCCTGTGAGGGAGAGAGTTATTGTAGTATGATTACAACTGAGGGTGGATCTCTGCAGTCCACAATGGCACCCATAGAAGAACCAGATTTTGGATGCAGCATGATATCAGTTATTATCAGCTAACATGAAATTAGAAACAGTCCTAAATGATAAATACTTAAATACACTTGGTTCTAATCCACCAGTTAGTTATTTTTAACCATGGTCTATGCTCATTTCTTGGCTTCCCTAGTGACTGAAACAGTAAAGAATCCGTGTGTAATGCAGAATACCTGGATTCAATCCCTGGGTCTAGAAGATCCCCTGGAGAAGGGAATGGCAACCAACTCCAATATTCTTGCCTGGAGAATCCTATGAACAGAGGAGCCTGTTGGGCTATACTCCATGGAGTCGCAAAGAGTTGGACATGTTTGAGCAACTAACACTATACTATATACTATACACTCATTTCCAAATTATATATTTTAGAAAGAACTATAGAAAACCATGCTTCAAACTGACAATGGAAAAAATATGGTGATGGGAAAGAGATGGACAGATAATGGAAGGAGGGACGTGATTAATGTACTCAGATATTTAAAGTATTCTTATATGGAAGATAGATAATTTTCTAAGTTCAAATTAAAATCAATGAGTAAAAGATAAATGGGTGAAGATTTTGGATGACTATAAGTAAGATATCTAGTAAGAAAAAAATGTCTGTTAAGGAATAACCTGTCACACAAATTTTTTTTTTTCCTATCATTGGAATTATTTAAACCAAAATTAAATTGTCATGGATGGAATTGGAAGAATGTAATTGACCACATGACCTTTAAAACATATATGTCAGTGTTCCAAGGATGTTCTAGCTTTCTTTTCATTTTCAAAAGGATTCTTATAATAAAATAAAAATACAGCCACAGTACTCAAAAGATTCTTTCCAAATCTAAAAGTCCATGAATCTATTTTTTGAATAAAGTTATTCACCCTCTTTGAATTTCATTTTTCACATACAAAAAGAGGATAGTATATACCTAGATTCCTTTTTAGATTATTTTAAAACTAAAACAGATAGCATATTAAGAAAGAATCTTAAAATATCACATGTTTTAGAAACTTATAGTTTTTCAACTATTAGTTTTGCTGTTTAATCATCTCATAAAAAAGGTTTAAATTAGCAAATTTCATATATTTCCTGCAGCTGAATGATTTGCAAAATATCAATGCATCATGAGTAAGAATTTTGGGACCCTCTCTCTAAATTAAGAACATATATATGTATACCTGTGGTGGATTCATTTTGATATTTGGCAAAACTAATACTGTTATGTAAAGTTTAAAAATAAAATAAAATTTAATTTAAAAAAAAAAGAACATATATATTTATATTTGTATTATTCACTTGTGGCCAAAAGAAGTTTAACAAGGTAAATCTAGTATTCTATAGTGATTGCTGCTGCTGCTGCTAAGTCGCTTCAGCCATGTCCAACTCTTCGCTACCCCATGGACTGCAGCCTACCAGGCTCCTCTGTCCATGGGATTTTCCAGGCAAGAGTACTGGAGTCGGTTGCCATTGCCTTCTCCAGATAGTGATTGAGACAGTGTCAAACCATATACACTGGGATGATTCTCTTCAAACTACCAATTGAAAAACACTGAGTTTACATTAACCAAAAATGAAGAGAGCTAGATTTCATTTCATTTGCTTAATATTTGTGCAGTTTTCCTTGAGCTTTCTAAGTGACAAGAGAGCTGCAATACTAGATTAACAGAAGAAACTATTCTGATCTCAGATTACCATTTTATCCATTTTGTGATCATTTCTTGTTTTAAAATGTAAAGACTATTCAACTCTATCTTAACCACACCACTTTTCTTATCTGATAAGAGTTAAGTCCTTCTGTTGGCAATGTGTAGAAACAATGGAAGTGAAAGTGAAGGCAGAATAGAGCAGACATTAATATTCTTGAGTCTAAAAAACTATTGTTCAAACAATAGTGGGAACACTATTGTTCCAACATTGTATAACTTTTTGACTCAGAATTATACTGATTTGGGATTAAGATGTTCAAAGAATATATTTCTTGGTCAATTTATAGGAAAAAAAAAAGAAAACATTTAAACTAGTTGCAAAAGTTTATCTACAAAAATTAGTTTATTTTTTTTTAATTTTGCTTTATGAACACTTTAAAAATTTCACCATATACATCAACTAACCTTTTAGAAACAAATTTATTTCTCTTGTACATAATATATCTTCCCTAAATAGTTTGATATTTCCCTGAGAATAAGATCCATGTCTAAACCTCTTAACACATTTACATTTTCTAAATTAATATTAAATCAATGAATGAAGATGAATGAAGAGTGAGTGCAAATTTTATTAGAAATTTAGGAATATCTGGGAAAAAATCAGTCTTAGCTTCATAAGAGTTGTCCGTGGCTTTAAATTATATAGGGGCTACCATGGTGGCTCAGATGGTAAAGCGTCTGCCTGCAATGTGGAAGACCCAGATTTGATCCCTGTGTCGGGAAGATCCCCTGGAGAAGGAAATGGCACCCCACTCCAGTATTCTTGCCTGGAAAATTACATGGATGGAGGAGTGTGGTAGGCTACAGTCCATGGGGTTGCAAAGAGTGGGACACGACTGAGCAACTTTACTTTCTTTAAATTATGTTGTATCATAATTAAGTATGAGAGTTATGGCATTATTCTAGTAATAAGCATTCACAAAACCATCTGAAATTATTTGTCTTTAAAAATAGACTAACTACTGACATAATTCACTTTTCAGCTTAGCCTTTTTTTGCGGAGACATCTTTGTTGTAATAAAAGCTGAGATGACTCACCTGACCTTAGAGAAATAGCTTCTTATGCTGTGTTTAACAAAGTAAGTTTTAAATGGGAAATGAAAAAATAGGCAGGTGGATATAAGGCAATGGCAAAAGGCATTAAAAGGCAGGGCCAGTTTATAGACTGCCCTTCCTCTGAAAATATGAGATTAAAGATAAGTTTGAAAAAGGACATTTCAGTAGAAGCACCACCACTATTTCAGTGTCTCTTAGCCACTGAAGTTATTTAACAGGAGGGAAATACTAATTAAGATTTTACTGCCACCAAACAGTATTTACTGTAGTTGAAAGGGATGAGTTTTAAAGCTGCTCGATCTCATTTCCTTATTAAGATCTTCATACAGAAATCTCAGATTTAATCAGACTCAGATCCCTTGCTTACCCCTCCCCTTAGTAGAGAAGAAACACATTGGGTGCATCACGATCTCAAGAGATTATTAATTTCTAAAAATCTTCTTGCCCTCCCACAACCTCCCAGCCTATGACAACAATTATGATGGCTGCTGCAGAGCAGTATCGCTGTTAAAAATGGCAATAAAGATGATGGAATTAAATTCTCTTTCCTGTGTATAAATGCAACACTTGTTTCCATGCTCTTTGGAGAGGATCCATTCTTTTCTAGCAGACATGGCTATGCATCATTCCTAAATATACTGTAAATCTTCTAATAATTAATAACTGCTAGAGCTCAGTACCTTAAAAATGAATTTATATGAATTATGAATCACCTGTAACTGAATTCATTTCTCCCTTTCTTCAGCTATAAATCCAAAAGGAAAGGGAGCTGTTGTCAACTATGTGTATAATTTAAAAATGTTTTTCTCTTTCAAATATTTTGGTTGTTTGGATTGGCTTTATTTCTTATTGGGTTAGTTTCTCAGAACCATCATTTGACTCCCATTTTCAAGAGGGCGTATTTTTTTTATTTTCTGTATTTCAGGCATAGTTTTTTTATTTCAAATGTGATTTTCCTTTTATTATAAAATTGGTGCAGTTTATTTGGTAAAAAAAATATTTGAATAATCAAAATACATAAATTTTATATATAACTATCATGTAGCTTTTGCAGTATATCCATGTAGAGTATTATCTACATGAATAAATACATATCTACATCTGTATTGTTATCAGTATCAATATAGACAGATATGTTGGTGGGGATTACCACACATTGTATTTTAACTGATATATCTTTTTTTAATTAAAACATATCCTTCACACTATTGCAAGTTGAATGATGTAAGCACTGTATTGTCCACTTCATTGCTACTTAAAGACTTCAGACTCATTTATTGAATAGGTAATTTAGGTAAACAAAATCATAATTCATTCCACAGGTTTTTATTTTTGCTTTTTTAGTCAATGGAAAAGGGACTAGTAATATACCAAATTAATACATTTTGTACAGTTTCTAACTTATATATTCCTACATTTTCATTGATATTTATTCCTTATTCTGTTCCTATATTCCTCTTTGTATTAGCTACAATTTTCAACTTGTGGAGAAAGCTGGGGTTCAGAAAGATTTAGCTTATCCTAAGTCACCTGGTAATCAACTACAAGATTTATTGTTGTCTGATTTCAGAGTTAAGAGGTAGGTTCTAGTAGTTTGCATAGTTTATAAATAGACAAAATTATGAGTGAGGTAATGATTGGATGAGCTTTAGTAGATCTCAGATGAAAAAGCAGTGTTGCTAAAGTTACTCTAAATTTACCAAGAATCTGTAACTTGGCTTCTCTCTGGCTCAACTTTATAGTGAAGAAAGTCTTCTGTGAGTAACAATTATAAAGTTTAATTCTCAAATGAATTTATATACTGAAACATACTATTTAAAAACTGTACATCTGTGTCTCTTTTGCTGTCTCACATACAGGGTTATCATTACTATCTTTCTAAATTGCATATATATGCGTTAGTATACTGTATTGGTGTTTTTCTCTCTGACTTACTTTACTCTGTATAATCGGATCCAGTTTCATCCACCTCATTAGAACTGATTCAAATGTATTGATGTATGGCAAACCCATACAATATTGTAAAGTAATTAGCCTCCAATTAAAATAAAAAAAATAAAATAAACCGTACAATTAATTTGTTATTATCTACCCAAATTCTCTTCAACTTTGACAAACTAGAAACTAAGATCAAAAGTTTTCAGTGATGTTGTTTCCAAGGTTTCTCAGATAATGTGTGTGTAAGTATGGAATCACCTTTACAATATTTGAAATCTATTTAAAAAACACACACACACACACAAAAATTAAAAGAAAGGAAGAAAGCCATTGATTTACTCTGTCTCCTGTATTTGGCTCAGCCACTTGAAGATATGTACTGCAGAGTGGTCATATGAACATGAAAAATATTTTCATTTTCAGTTGTATTTTCATTTGTATCACAAATCTGGAGTGTAGAATACTGGGAAGAAGAGGAAGGGTAAGGCATGTTTGTATTAGGGGCAGGGGTGCTGTTTCAAATAGGAGTTACCAAAACATTTAATACATTGAGTAGCTTCTTAATATAGAAATGATGGCCCTTTATCTGAAAAATATTTTCACTTTCTGCTTTATTATTCCAAATTCTTGAATGTGTTGAATTTTTTTTCTATGTTAAATGTGTCAGTGGGAGAGACTATTAAAGATTAAATATCACTTAACCTTAATTGAAATCTCAAGCTTTTTTTTTTTTTTTTTACCAGCATGTTATAATACAAGGCAGGGGTCAGACAGGAGGAAAATAGGACCCCTGCTGCAGAATTTAGCAGAAAGTAGATCAGAAGCTTCTGGTCAAAGACAAATATCATAGTATGATAGCAGTTTTCAATTTTTAACTTTGCTGTACTATACATAGATATATTAGAACCTTTGCAAGTACCTTATTGGGCTTTCCTGGTGGCTCAGCAGTAAAAGCAGTAAAGAATCTCCCTGCAATGCAGGAGACTCAAGAGACATGGGTTCATTTCCTGGGTCGAGAAGATCCCCTGGATGAGGGCATGGTAATTCACCCAAGTATTCTTGCCTGGAGAATCCCTTGGACAGAGAAGCCTGGTGGGCTACAGTCCATAGTGCTGCACAGAGTTGGACATCACTGAAGAGACTTTGCAAGCACACGAGCACCATAGTAACGACAAAATTCTGATACTGAAAATATTGAGGTGTTTGTATTGGGAGCAAGAAAGAGATGTCAATATGAGGAGACAGCATTCTAGGCTTTAAGCAGAAGCTGAGCATCAGGCCCACAGGCACATTGGGCAGCAGTAATTTTACAGAGAGGAAGACATAGGACACGTCCCCGTGGCCAGAAGCTAGGCCAAAAGGTGCACACAGGGAGCTGGCTGGGCCTGAAGTGGCCTCTGCCACATTGAAGAAAGGCGTGCATGTTTCCCTAATAGACCATCCTGGAGAAGGAACACCATTTTGCTTGGGGGCTTACCTGACTTGACACAATACATGCAGTCCCAGAGGAAGTGAATTTAGCTCAGTTTTGTCAGAGAAAACTTTTTAGTGATACATGGAGGGATTCATCACTTTTAAGCAACTACTTCTAAAACAAGGTCAGGCAGAAGGATCAAGCTTCATCAGACAAGTAAGAAATACCCAGCAAGGAACTTCCTAGAATAGTGAATATAACTGAAACTAAACCCCAGAAAGTTCAGGTACAGAAGGAGTTCTAACAGAGAGAGAGTACCAAACACTGCTAATGTACAGGTTTATTACAAAATTACTGATTAGTAGTATTTTCAGACTTGGAAGGAAGGTGCTTATCTGCAGCAAAATTTATTGCCTTAAAACTGTTCTTTTTTTTTTTTTTTTTTCTGTTTTTATTTTAAATACATACACTGGGGTTTACACCTTAAAAAGGAATCATAAGATTTTTGGCATAGGTATAAAAACAATGTAAGATTAGCAGTGAAACAAAGCAGGACCCTGTGGGACTCCTAGACACAAAAGCCTTTGTGTGTCCTTTTCCCAGGATTCCCAAGGGCAGGTTGAAACAGCTGCTAATCACAGAAGGGAAGGGATGCAGATATAAGGGAGGAGCAGAGGAGAAATACTAGTACAGCCTTGGGAGGAGATCCTGGTTCTCCCTGAAGGGATACATGTAACAAAATCTTTGAGCTGTTCTGCAGAACTAAAACTTGATCAAATAGAAGATGCTAACTACTAGATGAAACGCTCATCATTCAAGAGAAGGTCACAGTTTACCCATCATCACCTGAGGCCAGATGATCTCTGGATTGGAAAAAATGAGTGTGCTGGACACACTCTAATTGTTATCAGCACCCCCATTCACTTTGTTATAAAACTCCTCTTGAATGCCCAGCATTGGGACACATGGTTTTGAAGGCAATTAGCCCATTGTGGCTCCCTTTACCTGGCAAAGCAATAAAATTATTCTTTTCTACTTCACCCAAAACTCTGCCTCTAAGATTTAATTTGGAGTTGGAGTAACAGAAGATGAATCTGGCTTCATTACTTGCACTAATTTGGCATGGAGTTCTGATACATTCCTAGCTATATAACTGCATAAAATAATTAATTGCATGGTAACCTAATCAGAAATTGGAATAAAGTTAGCATACTACATAAGTCAGGGGCTGGTCAAAATGATCAGTTAATCTGTTAAAGTATGGTCCAGCTCTGAAGTCATAATACCTGAAAAATTGTTCCAATTTGCATGCTCTTAATTTAGCATAACTTTGTTTGAGACATAAGCAACCATGTGAAAACAGTAATAAGTGAGGATAGCACAGTATAACTGTCAAACTAATTCCCAGGATCTCAGAAGTGACCTTATTAGGAAATAGGGACCTTACAGATATAATCAAGTTAAGAAGAAATAGCACAGGCTCTAATTTAATATGACTGATGTTCTTTTAGAAAGAGACTCTAAGAGCCAATCACATGAGAGGAGAACACCATGTGATAATAGAGGCTGAGACCCAAGTGTTGCAGTTGCAAGCCAAGGGACACCAAGATTACAAGCAAACCAAACCCACCAAAGGAGAAAGACAAGAAAGAACCCTCCACTATGGATTTCAGACATGACTAGAGACACTGGGGCTTATTTTGAACTGCTGGCCTCCAGATCTGTGAGACAGTAGACTTCAGTGGTTTAAGCCATAGAGCTTGTGGTACTTTGTTATAAAAGCCCTAGGAAATGAGTATACCTGCCTTCTAAATATCCATCTCATTAAATAATACTGCTAACTGCTAAGTCACTTCAGTTGTGTCCGACTCTGTGCGACCCCATAGATGACAGCCCACCAGGCTCCCCCATCCCTGGGATTCTCCAGGCAAGAACACTGGAGTGGGTTGCCATTTCCTTCTCCAATGCATGAAAGTGAAAAGTGAAAGTGAAGTCACTCAGTCGTGTCTGACTCTTAGCCACCCCATGGACTGCAGCCTACCAGGCTCCTTCATCCATGGGGTTTTCCAGGCAGGAGTACTGGAGTGGGGTGCCATTGCCTTCTCCCATTAAATAATAGGATAATGGTAAATTTGCAAATAATTCTGTAATATTCAACCTCATTAACTATGTATCTTTGGATACAATTTACACACAAATAGAACAGTGATGTTGGAACCATTTATGAATGGTTCTGAAATTGTGAAAAATTCTGAAATTCTGAAATTGATGAAAAATCCTGAAATTGATGAGTGAAATTAGTGTGATATTGACCAGTACTCAACAGACTTCAAGGCTAGTGTCAAGACAATTTAGAATTTAAAAAAATGTGAAATGTGTCTTTACCTTAAAATATCATGATTTCTTCATTTTGAGTGCTGGTTCTTCATTTATAGTGCAGTTATTCATTTGTGCCACTTGAGTCCTTATCCACCCTTAGATATGATGGATATGAGAGAGGAGCAGGATTGCATGTGTGACTGGGAAATAGGCAACTGTAGCAGGTTCTATTTACAACAAAGTACTTTTAAATTCGTATATGTGTTATGACACTTTTGTGGTCAACAGACAGTAAAATTCCTCAAGAAAAATAGGTCTCCTTTGATTTATGTTAAGATACTAATAACAGCTCACCAGAACAGGGCTGTTTTCTCAGTTTTGATTTAGACCTTGTTTGGACCTGTAGCGAAAACACAGATGAAAGGCAGCGTAAGAAATAAACTGAAAATCCCGTTTAGCAAATCTACTTCCTTCCATTAGCCATGGTTCACCTATTTTTCTTTGACTTAGACAAATTCAAGATTTCTAGTTCTGAGCCTTCAGAGATCCTGCAGTGTCTGAAGAAAAAAATAAGAATGGAATTTAGATTGCTCTAATTCTCAGAGTTGCAAGGAAAACAATAAATAAGATAATATCAAATCTGAGCTACAAAATAAGGTAAAATATACTTATTTAAAATCTCAAATCCCTAAGATAACATATGGAGAAGACAATGGCACCCCACTGCAGTACTCTTGCCTGGAGAATCCCATGGACAGAGGAGCCTGGTAGGCTGCAGTCCATGGGGTTGCTAAGAGTCTGACACAACCGAGAGACTTCACTTTCACTTTTCACTTTCATGCACTGGAGAAGGAAATGGCAACCCACTCCAGTGTTCTTGCCTGGAGAATCCCAGGGACAGGGGAGCCTGGTGGGCCGCCGTCTATGGGGTCGCACAGAGTCGGACACAACTGAAGCAACTTAGCAGCAGCAATAGCAATATATAATGTCAGATTCTGTCTTACTGGGGAACTGATATAAAATGTGTGACTATAAAAATGTTGGTGGATTAAACCTTGCTCATTTTCTTGCCATGTTAACTCTGGATAGTTTTGATCATATTCACTTTGATCAAAGTTTATACAAAATATACCCTTTAGAGCCCTAAGAATCTTTGGTTTATTTTAATTGGGTAAACAATAAGTGTATCTTGAATCAATTCAGGAAATGTATTTTTAAAAAGTGGATTATAAATAGCACATAAATAATTTATTGGATAAGGGGAGATCATGTTTATGGCTGGATTTTTTAAAAATGCATTTTTAATTGAAGGATAATTGCTTTACAGTATTGCATCAGTTTCTACTAAACATCAGCATGAAGCAGCCATAGGTTTAGCCATGTCCCTTCCCACTTGAACATCCCTCCCACCTCCCTCCCCACCCCACCCATATAGATTGTTAAATAAGCCTTAAAATAATTTATCAACAAGGTTTAGAGAAATTAGATATAAGAACCATATATGTCTCTTACCTTCAGCTTTAGTTCTGGAGGAATATAGCAGAGGTTTAAAAGCAGGGACTTTCAAAACCATCAGGCAGATCAGCTCTATCATTCATTAACTGACCTTGAGCAAATCCAATCTATACTGAGCAATCCAATCTATATTAATCCAATCTAAACAAGATTATACTCATAAAGTGTATCTCATAGTAAGCCCTTGATATTATAGTTATTATATTATTATGAAAATGACAGCCATATATACACAGAGTGCAAAAGCTCTCTAACATTGGGAGAATGATGCTGACCCACACTATTGAGTCTTCTGTTCCTTTTATAGAAATATCAAAAGTAATAATCATTGTATAGCATATAGTACTTGACAGCAACGGGCATTTTATCAACATTTGACATGTATTAACTAATTGAATCCTTATAACTGTTTCATGTGGTAGCTGTTGTTATTATTTATTTCTTATCAATGGAAAACTGAAGCACAGAGAGGCTTAGAAACTTGCATAAGGATACAGAGCAGAGCTGAATGTTGCTGTTGAGTAAGTCTGGTCATAACCAGAATCTGCGGTCATAACCATAAGCCACAGTCCTGTTGTTAAAATGTCTATCACTCTGCGGATTTCTAAGAGATACACTTTGTTACTCATTCATTTGATGTGAAGGCTTTTATCAAGCTTAATTCCATACTTATATTCTTCTCTCCACTAGCTAATGCACTTGTGTCTTAATGGTATTTAACCAATGTACATCAGAGAGTTTGACCTTCAGTCAACTCAAAGAAAATATTTGTCCACAAATCTGACTTTTAGCTTCACTCTAAAAGCCTTTGTATTCACAGGAAATAGCTGAAAGAAGACACAAGAGTATGGCAGGAATGCTTATACAAGGGAGCCCTTAAAGTTTAAATGTCTATGCCTCTAACAAAGAGAAGTCAGTGATTATAATTCACAAAAGGAAGTTGGTTTGCAACTGGGTTTTCATAGTAAAACTCAGGGTCAGACCACAAGCTCACAGAGGGAAAAATTATATAGAAAGGAGGAAGAACATTTTTCACCATATCATTTCCTGCATAGAGAGCTTTCCTACAAGATTTATGCAGTCATATCTGTAGCAAGAAGAAAAGGGTGCTCTGTCCTTACATTCAAAGCCAAAGGAAGACTGAAGAATAGCAACAAAAACTATATCTTCTTATAGTCTTGTATGAAAAGGAAGTGAAAGTGTTTCTGATTCTCCCATTAAATGTAGTAAACTTTTGGGAAAATAATTACATTTAAAACACTTTTATAGGCTTAAATAAATAATACAATTCTCAATTTCATTAAAATTTCAGGAGGTTTAAATGCATCCACGTTTTCTAGTTTTATAATTCAATATTTTCAAACAAGTGTGACATGGATAGGTCTTTTAACCAGTATTTTACTGTAGTCATCCAAAATAAATTCAATTCTCTTAGAAAAAAACAAAAACAAAAACAAAACCCTTGAGCTTGTCCAGAGTATTTACTTGAATGGATGGTTTTTACATAATTGTTTCCTCTCAAATGTTATAATATCACTATGTTTTCCTTTATAGTGTATGCATATCCATTGTAAAAATTCAAACAGCTTTTAATAATAAGAAATAATATTGGCTGAATTCCTATGACTCTATTAAATAACCCTGTTAACATATTTACACACTACACATTGCCATTATTCATCAGTATAAAGTCACATTCTTCTTATACATATAACCACATATTGTAGACTTAAAAATTCTTAACAACAACGATGTTAGCATCATAATTTTTAAGCAATTACATACAGGTGGAACTTGAAGTTGCCTTTTAGATTTCTCCTATTATAAACAAGGCTGCAAATATTATAAATATATCTTTTCACATGTTTCCAATTACTCCTTTCGGATACATGCTTATAAATAAAAATAGTATATTAAAGACCATTCATATTTTAAACTTTTTAATACATATTTCAGAATTACATTTCAAAAATGCAACATGTTTTCCCCAATAGCATAGGAGAATGTCACTTTTCAAATATCCTCATCAATGTACTGGAAATAGCCAAGGGACGCTCTTTTACCCACTGTTTATGTATATAAATAAGAATTTTCCATAAACACTTTGGACTCTTGACCAGCTCCCTACTCTGTCCCACAGAGATGTGAGTTCAGTTTGAAGCTAACAGTCACTGGCTCATCTTTCTTGATGAAGGGAAGATAATGTGGGGGCGAAGGGATCTTTTGATAGTTTGTACTGTCAATTAGTTAAACTAGAATTGCATTTCTCAGAATCCTCTTTCCTGTAGATTCCAGGCTACAGTTGTCCAACAGAAAATTTAGGTGAGATTTTAAAACTAAATTCAGAATCATTTCCTACTTAAGATCATGCAGTTGGAGGCCATGCCAGTGCTCACAGAGGTACCTCTTATTGACTTTTACTTCATGACCAGCTCTCTTCCAAATTATTGGCCTTTCTGAGTGAGACAGTCATCACACTTTCACAGAATATCAGAATATTTAGTTTCACAACCACACAAGAAACACTTTCTTTGCTAGCACCCCTTAATGGTCCCACATTATTGGCTAGACATACATGGTTTCTCAGATCTGTTGGTTGGTAACTTCTCTGATACTCCTCCATTTTGGACTTTCATCTTCTCAGCATTTTCAACAGTTGAGTGATGTTTGATTTCTCTAATAGATCCCTTGACTGATAACTCATCTGATAACTCTTCCCTGCTAAACCTTGCTTGATTCTTTCTCTCTCCACATAGATCAGTGAGAGACAGTAACTTGGATAAATGCTGGTACTCTGAAAAATCCAACTTCCCTTCTAAGGAGTTGAACATTGAGTCAGCAAACCCATTTTGGTTCTCACACTAAGGTGTGTTCACCAGGCAGTTCTTTGTAACAAACGTGACGTTTTTCTCCATCTGTGGACTTGTCAATCTCAGTTGCTAAGACTGAGTATGAGATAATAGGTATGCTGTCAATTGCCCTCTTCTTAACCACTTCAAGAGATGTCATGATTAACTGCTTTTTCATTTTACTGATATAATAAGCAAAATACATGATCATGACTTTAGGGTTTAGATTTACTTAAAGATTAATGAGATCGGATATTCTTTTCATTTGTTGACTCAGTATTTACAGTCTGATTTATCCTAAATGTTGGTTCAGGCTTTATAGCTAGTGTTTACATATTAATTTTCTTATGTATTTGACAATAACATTTGCTAAATATTTATAATTTTGATAAATTTCTTGATTGTTTTATGGAAAATAAATAGAAAATAAATAGTAAAATGACAGACATAAGAAATCTCTACACCACACAGGGCACCAGTGAAAAATTAAAATTCATATCACAGCTTGGAAGAGAATATTTGCAAATCATATACCTTATAATAAGTCCTTGATAAAGAACATACAGCCAGAAGATTAACCAAAATATTACTCAATAATAAAAAAAACAAATATCCAGTTTCACCAGTGAAAATATTTCAACAGAGGAGATATATGAATGATCATTAAACACATGACTTAATGCTTGACATTATTTCACATTAGAGAAAGGTAAATTTAAACCAAAATGAGATACCACTTCACACCTACAATTCTACTGGTGAGAATGTGGATAAATTAGAATCTCATACACTATTGGTAGAAATGCAAAATAATGCAGTCACTTTGAAAGAAATTTGACAGTTTCTTAAAAAGTTAATGTACATTTATCATGTAATACAGCAGTGCTTCTTCTGGGTATCTATCTAAGATAAAGGAAAACATATGGCCACACAAGACACATATGTGATGTTCATAGCAACATTATTCAAAATAGCCAAAAAAAAGTATAAGCAACCCAATTTTTAACATCAGATAAATAGCTAAACAAAATGGGGTATATTGAACATTTAAATACTATTAATCAGTAAAAAAAAAACTAGTCAATCTAATCACACTAGGACCACAGCCTTGTCTAACTCAATGAAACCAAGCTATGCCCGTGGGGTAACCCAAGATGGACGGGTCATGGTGGAGAGATCTGACAGAATGTGGTCCACTGGAGAAGGGAATGGAAAACCACTTCAGTATTCTTGCCTTGAGAACCCCATGAACAGTATGAAAAGGCA
The DNA here is from genome assembly GCF_019923935.1 of Bubalus bubalis. Taxonomy (NCBI): domain Eukaryota; kingdom Metazoa; phylum Chordata; class Mammalia; order Artiodactyla; family Bovidae; genus Bubalus; species Bubalus bubalis. The sequence goes on along the minus strand of NC_059169.1, from coordinate 85,161,316 downwards.
AAATGATAGGATATTGAAAGAGAAACTCCCCAGGTTAGTAGATGCCCAATAGAGATGCCTGGATGACATCACTGACTTGATGGACGTGAGTCTCAGTGAACTCTGGGAGTTGGTGATGGACAGGGAGGCCTGGCGTGCTGCGATTCATGGGGTCGCAAAGAGTCGGACACGACTGAGTGACTGATCTGATCTGATCTGAATTAGTAAAAATATAAAATATTAATATGCACTCAAACATGAATAAGTTTTGAAGCAACATGATAAGTTAAAGAAACCAGGTAATTCCATTTCTATGAAATATCTACAAAAGACAAATCTATAAAATCAGAAAGCAAATTAGTGATTGCAAAGGGCTAGAAGTGAGAATTGTAATTGAAAATGGACATCGAGGTTTTAGAAATGCTCCAAACTGCATTATGTTGGTGAGTACACAACTGAAAATTTACAAAAAAAACTTCAAGTCAATTGAAAATATTCAGTTGAAAAATTCAATTCAATATTTGAATATTTAACACTTAAAATGAGTGAATTGTATCATAAAAATTATACTTCAAAAATTATACCCCCATAAAGCTAATTAAAAATAGATGGATCAAAAATTCAAAAAGTTAGTGTTATCTTTTTGGGTTTGATTGTTATAAACATATTGATTTTTACCTATGAAATAAAGATTTATGAAATGATTAGATGATTTGCCTAAAAACACTAAAAAGAAAGGTTCAATGAATCAATCTTGCTAATATATTGAGGACTTAATTCCCAGAGAACATGAAATGAAATTAGTATATCATTATCAAGTACTAAAATATTTAACTGTTTTTCAAATACTTTGAAATAAATTATAAAGCATTAAATAATTTTAGTAAAAACTCTTGTATTGAAACAAAGATCATTTTATTAAAATAAATTTCAACATTTAAAAAAATGAATCCACATGAGAAATCATGATTATTTTAGATAAAGACCACTCACACTGTAAGTACAGTACCAAATTTAAACTTTCTTTGAAACTTACTTTTCAAATTGCAAAGTTCTGCACAGTCTATGTCTTAAGCTTGGTCAGAAAGTGAAAACATGTGTCTTTGGGGATGTGAGCATCACTTACAGATCTTGCTTCAGCTCGTTTCCTAATAGAGATCCAGGGGAAAACAAGCAAGTCTAAAGAAGGAATAGAAGATGTGGAAGCCAAAGAGAGAAGATCAAAGTACTTTCTTCATTTCTATATTTATTTTAAATCAAGAATTATCTTGAGAAACAGCAGAGGAACCTGAATAACAGGAGCTATAGAAATACATTGGAAATAATACAAAATAAATACAGTTATAATAGACATTCAGAGATTTCAGCATTTGTGCTATCCAGCTTTCTGTTGTCTTCTCAGGTTTTCTTTTTCTTTGTGTAGTTTAGAAATAGAGTTATTTATAGACATGTTCCTCTGTTTCTCATTCAAATCCATTCTTATCTTTTCTCTATTGTTCAAAAGATAACAAATACAATTTCCACTATGATTTCCTACAACACTTTTATGGGCATCAATGTGGCCTGATCTTCACAACAAGATGTGATGTAAGTGAGCAGCCATACTTATTCTCATTTTCTACATGTGAAAAGAAAGAGAGGTAATTTACCAGTTAATATCATACACCTGACAATTTATAAAGTTAAAACTTGAAACCAGGTCTTAAGAACCCAGGAATTAAAATGCAGTAATTTTGTTTCATTGTTTGAACTTTCTTCACAAAAAGTAAGGATTTATCTTCATTTCAAAATTTTGTGACCACCTATGTGGTTAATCTACATAACTGGGTACAAATGGCTCAGAACAAAGTCAACCATGACTTCCACTGAAACTAACTGAGGATTATTTTAGAAAATGAAGTAATTGCTTTATATAGAAGTCTTCAATTGTTTCTGATATAAAGTTAAAATGTATCAATACCTACCACTGAATTAAGATTTTGAGGTGTTAGATATTTTATCTAAAAAATTTCCTTATTTTTCCATTTACTGAACACATACAAGAAAAAATATATAGTAAATAAATGTTCAAATTTCCAGTACCCTCAGAATTCTGCAAGTTAGCACTTAATTTTTACATTTTTCTTAATTTATTTTAAATTTAAAAAGAACCCAACATTTATTTTCTTTAAAAAAAATCAGTAAGAATTTATTCTACATTAAAATCCATTTTATTAACCCCAATTCCAGTGCTATAGCCACACATTCCAACACATGGACTTAAACAATATTTTTTCCCTCAGTTTCTGTGGCTGACTTATTATCTAAACTTTAAACAAAGGAGGACATTGCCACTCTGTGTTGCTTTTGCTGAACTCAAACCCAAAGGGTTATACTGAGTAGCATAGCTGATTTGTTTAAATAGAAAGTATATTATGCATCCAGAAAGCATCATAAGTATCATTAGAAAATTTAAGAGAATACATTTTTCTTACTGAGATGAGTTTCACCCACCAGACTGAATGTACTGTCAAGGTTAAATCTTTTATTTTTAATGATTCCAATTATTTTGAATACCAAATGTTTAATTACCTAAAGGAGGAAATTAATAAGCTTCATTCAACAAATCAAAAATCCCCATCAGTTTCTGCAGCATGCAAATCTTTCTTTGTGTTATAAATGAGCACTCTCCATAGACTACTTTTTTTTACCTCCTTTCATTTTTAACCTAAAGTGTCAAGAGGATGGACATTGTACATTAAGTCAATGGATTTTCCAATCTAGTTTTGCTTTTTCATTTGAGCTTCATTTGTGTGAGCTCACAAAGAACGTGGGGAATGAATTCACAGTTTATCTCGCTGCACAACGAAAATAGTATTTTATTCTTTTGGAGAGGAATTTTATTTTCCAAATGTCCTTCTTAAACATCATAGGAACTGATTTCTAGGATCTGCTTTGTCACTCACTAGTTCTGAGATGTCTTTCAATCATTTGTAAAAGGGGACTATTCTAATTAAATTCTCTCCTATCTTGAAAGTATTTAATAATATATAATTATTCTAAAGCAAATATATTCTGGATAGAGAGTGATCCTCACGACACACTAAAAGGTCTTGACGAATCCCCCCAAAAGTTGCCCTAAGAATAAAGTCTCGGAAATTCCTGAAATCTGTTTTAATCCTGATTTCCTTACACGTGGAGTTTGTTGTTGCTGTTCCATCACCCAGTCCTGTCCGACTCTTTGAGACCCCATAGACAAGGAACCGTGCCAGGCTTCCCTTTCCCTCACCATCTCCCGGACTTTGTGCAAGTTCATGTTCATTGCATAGGTGATACCGTTCAGCTATCTCCTCCTCTGGCGCCCTCAATCTTTCCCCAGCATCAGGGGCTTTTCTGATTAGTAGTCTGTTCATATCACATGACGAAAATACTAGAGCTTCAGCTTCAGAATCAGTTCTTAGAGTGAATATTCAGGATTGATCTCCTTTAAAATTGACTGGTTGGATCTCATTTCTGTCCAAAGGACTTTCAGGAGTCTTTTCCAGCACCACAGTTTGAAAGCATCAATTCTTTGGCATTCTACCTTTTTTACATTCCAGGTCTCACAACCGTATGTGACCACTGGGAAGACCATAGCCTTGACTATACGGACCTTTGTCAGCAAAGTAACGTCTCTGCTTTTCAACACACTGTCTAGGTTTGTCATCGTCTTCCTGCCAAGAAGCAATCATCTTCTGATTTCATGTCTGAAGTCAACATCCTCAGTGATTTTGGAGTCCAACTAGAGGAAATCTGTCACTACTTCCACCTTTTCCCCTTCCATTTATCATGAAGTAATGGGACCAGATGCCATGAACTTAGTTTTTTTTAATATTATTTTTAACCCAGCACTTTCACTCTCCTCCTTCACCCTCATCAAAAGGCTCTTTAGTTCCTCTTCTCTTTCTGCCATTAGAATGGTACCATCCTCATATCTGAGGTTGGAGATGTTTTTCTCACCTATCTTGATTCCAGTTTGTAACTCATCCAGCCTGGCATTTCTCATGATGTGTTTAGTGTGTAGGTTAAACAAACAGGGTGACAGCAGACAGCCCTGTTGTACTCCTTTCTTGATCTTGAACCAATCAGTTGTTCCATACAGTGTTCTAACTGTTGCATCTTGACCTGCATAAAGGTTTCTCAGGAGACAGGTAAGATGGTCTGGTATTCCCATCTCTTTCTTTAAGAGCTTTCCACAATTTGTCATGATCTACACAGTCAAAGGTTTTAGTGTACTTGATGAAACAGAGATAGATGTTTTTCGGAAGTTCCCTTGCTTTCTCTATAATGCAGCAAAATGTTGGCAATTTGATCTCTAGTTCCTCTTCCTTTTCTAAACCCATCTTGGACATCTGGAAGCTCTTGGTTCACATAATGCAAACCAAGATAAATGGAGTTTATCTTACAATAAAAGTTAAAATGTGTCAAATCATTTATATCTGAGTTCCATTTATATCAAACATGATTTTTTTAACATGATTTTCTTTTTTCATTATTTTACTAGAGAAGATGATTTCAACCTTAAAGAGTACCTTGCTAGGTAGAAAAAAGAAAAAAGTAAAAATAAGATTAGACTACAGATAGGAAAAAGAGCTCTTGTACAATTTTGGCACAAACATATTTCTCAATTAACATTTCTTAGCATTTGTTTTTCAAGATACAAGACAGACATTAGAATACAACAGAATACATTATGATATATCATGTTTAGAAATTTAACTAAAAATTAAACCTATAAATATTGTTTCTCAATTTCTTCCTATGATAGTTAGCTGTGGTTTTCAATGTATTGTTTTATTCTCCATGAACCACAAAGAATAGTATATGCCCCAAAGCATAAGGTTCACTTCCCTCTGTCTTTATCTATGCTTTGCATACAACAAATGTTATTAAGAGTCATAAAATTATATAGCCATGGTCTCAGGCTCAGTGACCTCCCATGAAAGTGAATTCAACAGATTGCCTTTATGGAGCATAGAACAATTTTTTTTTTCCTTCAAATTTGCAAGAGTTAGCCTTCTATTTGAACTAATCTGTTGTGGTTAAATTCAAATCTGTATATTGGCACTTAGTCTAGATAATAGAAAAATCAGCAGTCATGCTATATAATTCTGAGAACAGAATTTGATTCAGAGGTAATCAGAAATGATTTGCTGAATGATAGAAAAAAAGTATCTTATTATTTATAAAAAATTAGAAATGTTGGATGCAGATATGCTAAATTGAATCTTTTCTTTCTTATCTAGGCACCTGTGTTTCTCACAATATGAAAAAAATGAGTATTATTTTTCTTTTCATACCACTTTTGTGACCTGAATAAGAAAAGATATTCAATGGGGAAACTCCTAGTCAAACACTCATCTCTTAATAGACTGCCTTCCAGTACTTGAGGCTTTGGTGTACTAGCAGGTATTTAGTTGGGAAAGAGAGAGAGTAAGTGATGTTTAATAAACTCTATGCAACTGTGCAAATTGAAAAAGACCTGAAGGGAATGTTAGTCATCCTCTCTGAATTGCACCTAGATCAGTAGAACTCACTACTGAGACATGAATGTTTGTGAGCTGTGTCACAGGAACTATACCACAAACAATATACAACTGAAGTGTGAGAATGTTAATTTAAATAAAATGACCGCAAATTCATTCTTGATTATCCCTATGGTATTTTCTTCACTTGCTCTTAGAAACACCAGGTCCTGAGCTAGAGGAAATAGAGAAACTTGGATTCTGTGAATTAAAAAAAAAACTCTTCTATATTATTATGTCATTACTGAATATTTGCAATTAACTTCTTTTTAAACATTTAAAGTCCAGTAGAGTTTGGTTTGCATATGAATTAGAACTATGCCAAACAATCTTCTCATCACTACAGCAAGAAGTGTCCTCACTATACGGATTGCTAAACTGATATGATGCCCAAAACTGTCACATTAATCTCTCACCTTCATTTAGTTTTCCCACAACTATATTCTGAATCTGTGAAGTAAACAGTCATTGGCGATGGGCCCTCTGCTTGCACTTTTATCAAGATTTTTGAAATAGGGTTAAAGATATTAGATGAGATTGGTATATGAATCATTGTAACAGAGAAAATGAGAGTCCCCTGGCAATTCTTCTCCTGGATGTCTGATCCACAGCAGTTAGAGAAGGAGGTTGTGCATAATCCATAGAGCTGCTGGTTATAACAATATCAATAACATTTAACAGTAATAGAATAACGGTTCCCAGTGTCAGTCATTTTTTCTGACATTACTCATGGAGATTGAAAAAGATGAACAAAGAGTATCTTCAATTTCTCTTCTGAAGGATCTTTTTTGCCAACTTGAAGGCATTAGATCAACATTATGTGGGCTATTTAGAAGAAAGTTGATTAAAATTCAAACATATTGACTCCATAAGAGTAGAAAGCTATAAAGTGTACATTAATCTCATTATAACTATTATCTAGATTACTGATAAAAATATTCATCAAAGATAATCTCAAGCACTTATATCACCTCCCTACAAATTTCCTTATTGGAATATATTTCCAATGCACCTTAATATGGTTAAACTCACACACAATAAGAGCATAATTTTGAAATTGAATTTAGAATTTCTCTATATCAGGTTTTTCCCGTGATTTTATTTCAAGTAAAACCCAGCAATTAACCATTAAAAATTCGACTCTGTATTTTATTTAGCTGGACTCAAATTCTGTATTTGTAAGTAGCATGTACGCTGCTACTGCTGCTGCTACTAAGTCGCTTCAGTGGTGTCCGACTCTGTGCGACCCCATAGACGGCAGCCCACCAAGGCTCTGCCATCCCTGGGATTCTCCAGGCAAGAACACTGGAGTGGGTTGCTATTTCCTTCTCCAATGTGTGAAAGTGAAAAGTGAAAGTGAAGTCGCTCAGTCGTTTCGGACTCTTCGCGACTCCATGGACTGAAGCCTACCAGGCTCCTCCATCCATGGGATTTTCTAGGCAAGAGAACTGGAGTCACTTGCCATTGCCTTCTCCGACTTGCATCTCTCTAAATATGGTATCAATTCAATAACATTCAATGACATCATACTTCATAGGTGTTACCACATGGAAGTGTTATATCCCAGTAAGATTGATTAATCATTTTGTATAAATATCTCCTCCTGACATGGCAGGAGGAAAGTATTTCTGTAAAACAGCTTTGTTGGATATTTCATCACCTTTGGATACAGCACAAAGTTCATTTCTGAGTCTAGAAGGCATGATAATAAAATTAAATAGTAGAAAACAGATATTTTTACAACTGCAGTCTGTTTACAGGTTTAAGCTGGTTATATTGTTTTGTTACCAGTTGCTAGACGTGAATATAAAATTTGATATTGAGTTTCCTAGCTGTCAAAGAGAAAAAAAAACAAAGGAAAAAAGCAAAGGAAGAATAACAATTTGTGAGAAAAAGCAATGACTTTCTCTTCTTCTCTCCCAGAAGGATATGTATATAGAGGATTTTGATTGCCATCATTGTCAAAAGCCTTTTTTTTTAACATCCTTAGATAAACCCAAAGGCTTACCGTTGCAACTCAACTTAGAGAAAGTGATCTGTGAGGGGCTAAATTGATATGATATGATCGTATCTATCAATCGTGACTATTTGGCTAGTCTTTTTTTTTTTTTTTTTTTAAGCATCAATTTTATTTAATTTATTTTTAATTAATTAACTAATTAATTTTTGAGGCTAATTACTTTACAATATTGTATTGGTTTTGCCATACAATGACAAGAATCCACCAGGGGTGCACATGTGTTCCCCATCTTGAATGCCCGCTCCCACTTCCCTCCCCATCCCATACCTCTGGGTCATCCCAGTGCACCAGCCCTGAGCACCCTGTATCAAGATTTGAACCTGGACTGGGAATCTGTTTCATATATGATAATACACATGTTTCAATGCCATTCTCCCAAACCATCCCACCCTCGCCCTCTCCCACAAAGTCAAAAAAACTGTTCTATACATCTGCGTCTCTTTTGCTGTCTCACATACAGGGTTATTGTTACCATCTTTCTAAATTCCATATATATGCGTTAGTATACCGTACTGGTGTTTTTCTTTCTGGCTTACTTCCCTCTGTATAATAGGCTCCAGTTTCATCCACCTCATTAGAACTGATTCAAATGTATTATTTTTAATGGCTGAGTAATACTCCATTGTGTATATGTACTACAGCTTTCTTATCCATTCGTCTGCTGATGGACATCTAGGTTGCTTCCATGTCCTGGCTATTATAAACAGTGCTGTGATGAACATTGGGGTACATGTGTCTCTTTCAATTCTGTTTCCCTCGGTGTGTATATCCACCAGTGGGATTGCTGGGTCATATGGCAGTTCTATTTCCAGTTTTTTCAAGAATCTCCACACTGTTCTCCATAGTGTCTGTACTAGTTTGCATTCCCACTCAGTGTAAGAGGGTTCCCTTTTCTCCACACCCTCTCCAGCATTTATTGCTTGTAGACTTTTGGATTGCAGCCATTCTGACTGGCATGAAATGGTACCTCATTTTGGTTTTTATTTGCATTTCTCTAATAATGAGTGATGTTGATCATCTTTTCAAGTGTTTGTTAGCCATCTGTATGTCTTCTTTGGAGAAATGTCTATTTAGTTCTTTGGCCCACTTTTTGATTGGGTCATTTATTTTTCTGGAATTGAGCTGCAGGAGTTGCTTGTATATTTTTGAGATTAGTTGTTTGCCAGTTGCTTTATTTGCTATTATTTTCTCCCATTCTGAAGGCTGTCTTTTCACCTTGCTTATAGTTTCCTTTGTTGTTCAGAAGCTTTTAATTTTAATTAGGTCCCATTTGTTTATTTTTGCTTTTATTTCCAATATTCTAGGAGTGGGGTCATAGAGGATCCTGCTTTGATTTATGTCGGAGACTGTTTTGCCTATGTTCTCCTCTAGGCGTTTTATAGTGTATATCTTTAATCCATTTTGAGTTTATTTTTGTGTATGGTGTTAGAGAGTGTTCTAGTTTCATTTTTTTTACAAGTCATTGAGCAGTTTTCCCAGCACCACTTATTAAAGAGATTGTCTTTGCTCCATTGTATATTCTTGCCTCCTTTGTCAAAGAAAAGGTGTCCATAGATGCATGGATTCATCTCTGGTCTTTCTATTTTGTTCCATTGATCTATATTTCTGTCTTTGTACCAGTACCATACTGTCTTGATGATATGGTTTTGTAGTAGGGCCTGAAGTCAGGCAGGTTGATTCCTCCAGTTCCATTCTTCTTTCTCAAGATTGCTTTGTCTAGTCGAGGTTTTTTTTGTATTTCCATACAAATTGTGAAATTATTTGTTCTAGTTCTGTGAAAAATACCATTGGTAGCTTGATAGGGATTGCATTGAATCTATAGATTGCTTTGGGTAGTATACTCATTTCCAGTATATTGATTCTTCTGATCCGTGAACACGGTATATTTCTCCATCTATTTGTGTCCTCTTTGATTTCTTTCACCAGTGTTTTATAGTTTTCTATATATAGGTCTTTTGGTTCTTTAGGTAGATATATTCCTAAGTATTGTATTATTTTCTTTGCAATGGTGAATGGAATTGTTTCCTTAATTTCTTTTTCTGTTTTCTCATTGTTAGTGTATAGGAATGCAGGTGATTTTTATGTGTTGATTTTATATCCTGCAACTTTACTATATTCATTAATCAGCTCTAGTAATTTTTCTGGTAGAGTCTTGAGGGTTTTCTATGTATAGGATCATGTCATCTGCAAACAGTGAGAATTTTACTTCTTCTTTTCCAATCTGGATTATTTTATTTCTTTTTCTTCTCTGATTGCTGTGGCCAAAACTTCCAAAACTATGTTGAATACTAGTGGTGAGAGTGGGCACCCTTGTCTTGTTCCTGACTTTAGGGGAAATGCTTTCAATTTTTCACCATTCAGATAATGTTTGCTGTGGGTTTGTCATATATAGCTTTTATTATGTTGAGGTATGTTCCTTTTATTCCTGCTTTCTGGAGGGTTTTAATCATAAATGGATGTTGAATTTTTCAAAGGCTTTCTCTGGATCTATTGAGATAATCATATGGTTTTTATTTTCAATTTGTTAATGTGGGGTATTATGTTGATTGATTTATGAATATTGAAGAATCCTTGCATCCCTGGGATAAAGCCCACTTGGTCATGATACATGATCTTTTTAATGTGTTGTTGGATTCTGTTTGCTAGAATTTTGTTAAGGATTTTTGCATCTATGTTCATCAGTGATATTGGCCTGCAGTTTTCTTTTTTTGTGGCATTTTTTTCAGGTTTTGGTATTAGAGTGATGGTGGCCTCCTAGAATGAGTTTGGAAGTTTACCTTCCTCTGCAATTTTCTGGAAGAGTTTGAGTAGGATAGGTGTTAGTTCTTCTCTAAATTTTTGGTAGAATTCAGCTGTAAAGCCATCTGGTCCTGGGCTTTTGTTTGCTGGAAGATTTCTGATTACAGTTTCAATTTCCATGCCTACGATGGGTCTATTAAGATGTTATATTTCTTCCTGGTCCAGTTTTGGAAAGTTGTACTTTTCTAAGAATTTGTCCATTTCTTCCAAGTTGTCCATTTTTTGGCATATTGTTGCTAATAGTAGTCTCATGATTCTTTGTATTTCTGTGTTGTCTGTTGTGAGCTCTCCATTTTCATTTCTAATTTTGTTGATTCGATTTTTCTCCCTTTGTTTCTTTATGAGTCTGGCTAATGGTATGTCAATTTTATTTAACTTCTTAAAGAACTAGCTTTTGGCTTTGTTGATTTTTGCTGTGGTCTCTTTTGTTTCTTTTCCATTTATTTCTGCCCTAATTTTTAGGATTTCTTTCCTTCTACTAACCTTGGGGTTCTTCATTTCTTCCTTTTCTAGCTGCTTTAGGTATAGAGTTAGGTTATTTATTTGACCTTTTTCTTGTTTTTTTTTTTGTGGTAAGCCTGTATGGCTATGAACCTTCCCCTTAGCACTGCTTTTACAGTGTCCCATAGGTTTTGGGTTGTTGTGTTTTCATTTTCATTCATTTCTATGCATATCTTGATTTCTTCTGTGATTTGTCGGTTATTCAGCAGCGTGTTATTCAGCTTCCATATGTTGGCATTTTTATTAGTTTTTCTCCTGTACTTGACATCTAATCTTACTGCATTGTGGTCAGAAAAGATGCCTGGAATGATTTCAATTTTTTTGAATTTACCAAGGCTAGATTTATGGCCCAGGATGTGATCTATCCTGGAGGTTCCTTGTGTACTTGAGAAAAAGGTGAAATTCATTGTATTGGGGTGAAATGTCCTAGAGATATCATTAGGTCTAGCTGGTCCATTGTATCATTTAAAGTTTGTGTTTCCTTGTTAATTTGCTGTTTAGTTGATCTATCCACAGGTTTGAGTGGGATATTAAAGTTTCCCACTAATATTGTGTTATTGCTAATTTTCCCTTTCATACTTCTTAGCATTTGTCTTACATATTGTGGTGCTCCTATGTTGGGTTCATATATATTGATAATTGTTATATCTTCTTCTTGAATTGATCCTTTGATCATTATGCAGTGTCCTTCTTTGTCTCTTTTCACAGCCTTTGTTTTAAAGTTTATTTTATCGGATATGAGTATTGCTACTCTTGCTTTCTTTTGGTCTCTATTTGTGTGGAATATTTTTTTACAGTCCTTCACTTTCAGTCTGTATGTGTCCCCTGTTTTGAGGTGGGTCTCTTGTAGACAACATATATATGGGTCTTGTTTTTGTATCCATTCAGCCAGTCTTTGTCTTTTGGTTGGGGCATTCAGCCCATTTATGTTTAAGGTAATTATTAATAAGTGTGATCTCGTTGCCATTTACTTTATTGTTTTGGGTTCGATTTTATACACCCTTTTTGTGTTTCCTGTCTAGAGAAGATCCTTCAGCATTTGTTGGAGAGCTGGTTTGGTGGTGCTGAATTCTCTCAGCTTTTGCTTGTCTGTAAGCTTTTGATTTCTCCTTCATATTTGAATGAGATCCTTGCTGGGTACAGTAATCTGGGCTATAGGTTATTTTCTTTCATCACTTTAAGTATGTCCTGCCCTTCCCTCCTGGCCTGAAGAGTTTCTATTGAAAGATCAGCTGTTATCCTTATGGGAATCCCCTTATGTGTTATTTGTTGTTTTTCCCATGCTGCTTTTAATATTTGTTCTTTGTCAATTTGATTAATATGTGTCTTGGGGTGTTTTGCCTTGGGTTTATCCTGTTTGGGACTTTCTGGGTTTCTTGGACTTGGGTGACTATTTCCTTCCCCATTTTAGGGAAGTTTTCAACTATTATCTCCTCAAGGATTTTCTCATGGCCTTTCTTTCTGTCTTCTTCTTCTGGGACTCCTATGATTCAAATGTTGGGGCATTTAACATTGTCCCAGAGGTCTCTGAGATTGATCTCATTTCTTTTAATTCTTTTTTCCTTTTTCCTCTCTGTTTCATTTATTTCTAGCATTCTGTCTTCTACTTCACTAATCCTATCTTCTGCTTCCATTATTCTACTGTTGTTTCCTTCCAGAGTGTTTTTGATCTCATTTATTGAATTATTCATTATATATTGACTCTTTTTTATTTCTTCTAGGTCCTTGTTAAACATTTCTTGCATCTTTTTGATCCTTTTTTCCAGGCTATTTATCTGTAACTCAATTTTGTTTTCAAGATTTTGGATCATTTTCACTGTCATTATTTGGAATTCTTTATCAGGTAGATTCGCTATCTCTTCATCTTTTGTTGGGTTTGGTGGGCCTTTATCCTTTTCCTTTACCTGCTGAGTATTTCTCTGCCTTTTCATCTTGTTTATATTGCTGTGTTTGGGGTGGCCTTTCCGTATTCTGGCAGTTTGTGGTTCCTTTTTATTGTGGAGGTTCATCGCCATGGGTGGGTTTGGACGTGTGGCTTGTCAAGGTTTACTGGTTAGGGAAGCTTGTGTCGGTGTTCTGGTGGGTGGAGCTGGATTTCTTCTCTCTAGAGTGCACTAATGTGTCCAGTAATGAGTTCTGAGATGTCAGTGGGTTTGGAGTGACTTTGGGCAGCCTGTATATTGAAGCTCAGGACTACGTTCCTGTGTTGTTGGAGAATTTGCATGGTATATCTTTCTCTGGAACTTGTTGGCCCTCGTGTGGTGCTTGGTTTCAGTGTATGGAGGCATTTGATGAGCTCCTATCGATTCATGTTCCCTGGAGTCAGGAGTTCTCTGGTGTTCTTAGGATTTGGACTTAAGCCTCCTGCCTCTGGTTTTCAGTCTTATTCTTACAGTAGCCTCAAGACTTCTCCATCTATACAGCACCAATGATAAACCATCTAGGTTAATATGGAAAATTTCTCCACAGTGAGGGACACCTGGAGAGGTACACAGAGTTACATGAAGAAGAGAAAAGGGAGGAGGGATATAGAGGTGACTAGGAGGAGAAGAGGGGGAATCAAAAAGGGACAGAGAAAGCTAGCCAGTAATCACTTCCCTATGTGCTCGCCACAGTCTGGATTCCTCAGAGATGTTCACAGAGTTAAACAGAGAAAAGAAGAGGGAGGAAGGAGACAGAGGTGTCCAGGGGGAGAAAAGGGGGAATCAAAAGGAGAGAGACAGATGCAGCCAGTTATCAGTTCCTAATTGTTCTCCACAGGCCAGAACACACAAAGAGATTCACAGAGTTGGGTAGAGAAGAGAAGGGGGAGGGAGGAGATAGAGGCGACCTGGTGGAGAAAAAGGAGAATCCAAAGTGGGAGAGAGCCAGTCAAGCCAGTAATCTTGCTCCCAAGTAAAAATGGGTACTGAAGATTGGGTTCTTAAAGGTACAAAGTTGATAACAAATATCAGAAAGCAAAGATTAAAAATCTAGAGTAGAGGTTAAAGTCTCAAAAATACAATATTAAAGAAAAAAAAGTCACAAAAATTATATATATGTATATATATGAAGTTTGCTTTAAAAATAGTCTTTTTTTTTTTTTGCAAAGTATTAGGTTATAAAAATGAAAATTAAAGGGGTAATAGAGGACTTAAAATTAAAAAAAATTAACTAAAAAATGATAATAGTAAAAATATATCTAGGACTTTCTCTGGTGTTGTTGTGGGCAGTGTGGGCTCAGTTCATTTTCAGATAGTTCCTTGATCTGGCTTATACTTCTCTAGATCTATAGGCCCCTTCCCATGTAGTCAGTGCTAACTACAGGGTTTTAATCTGTTGTACCTGTCATTTCCAAAGTGGTTCCCTCTGTTTTATTTTAGCTTCTTCTGTTTGCTGTCCTCTTCAGTGTCTAATTTCTGCCCTGACACAAGAGGGGCGGTGATGGTCACCTTTTTGTAGGCTTACTTGTTCAGTTGTGCTGTGGGGAGGGAGGAACACTGCAAACAAATATCACTGGTGTCTGTGGGGAGTGCTCCGTGTGTCTCGGCCACACTGGGTTTGCCCCCACTCACGGCATGTGTGCTTTCCCAGGCTACACTTCTCAGGTCTGGGTTGCTCTGCAGGAACTGTCTGAGGCAGGCCCTGGGTTGCATGCACTTCCACGGTCTAAGCAGCTCAGGTTCAGGTTTTCAGGTACTCCACAAAGGCGCAGATTCAGTTGGTTCCAGTATTTTGTGCCCTTCCCCGTTCCGAGCAGTTCAAGTGACAGGTGCTTGGCGAGTGCAGTCCCCCCCAGTTGGGGCTGCGACTTATCACCTCCCCCATCCTTGCCACTCAGTTTTCTGGGTGTACAACAGGCAAATCTTCTTAGGTGTGCTGTGTGTCTCTTCTGGGGAGCTGATCTCTGGTTGCGACCCTCCCGACAGATATCGACCATCCGGAATCCAAAGGAGTCTTGGTTACCAATGAAGTCTGCTTGCAGTTTGGTAGATAATGCCTCTCTGGGGCCGTGATTGCCCCCTTCCAGCTCTGGCTGCCCTCACCTGCCTGTCTCTGGCAGAGGATGGGCCGGTATGCAGTCGGCTAGCTCTGCTCAGTCCTTTGTTCTGTGAGTGGGCCTGGTGGTGTCTTCGGTTAGAGCTCTTCACGGGATAGCTATCCCACCATCTGGGTTGCTCTCTCTAGTTAGTTCCTTCAAATTGCCCTTAGGGCATTCAGCCCTGGTCCTTACTCTAAGCAATGCAGCCCCCGCCTCCCTGCCCAGCCCCTGCTTGCTAGTGGTGGATGCAGGCGTCTGTGCTGTTTCTCTGCTGGGAGTTGCCTTTAGGCACGTAATCTGTGGATTTTAATTATTTATTTATTTTTCCTCCTGGTTATTGTTGCCATCTGAGGTTCCAGAGCTTGCCACAGACTCGCCAGTGAGAGTGTTCCCTGGTTTTTGGAAACTTCTCTCTTTTTTAAGACTCCCTTCCCAGGACGGATCTCGGTCCCTACCTCTTTTGCCTCTCTTTTTATCTTTTATGTTTTTTCCTACCTCCTTTTAAAGGCAATTGACTGCCTTTCTGGGTGCCTGATGTCCTCTGCCAGCATTCAAAAGTTGTTTTGTGGAATTTACTCGTTCAAATGTCCTTTTGATGAATTTGCAGGGGGAGAAAGTGGTCTCCCCATCCTATTCCTCTTCCATCTTAGGACTACACCCCGCCCTATTTAGCTTGTCTTTTAAATTATACATTTAAGATATAATTTTTTTTTTCAGTTACATTCAAAGGGAACCAATAGCAGATTAAAAATGATTCTTTAACCAGGCCAGAAAAGTTGACTCCATCATTTGTTAGGATCAAATCCATGAGCATTGGATGTCAGATAAGAAGAAAAAGGTAGAAAAGATTAATAAATTTAGTGGAGGAAGAGGTAAACAGAAGCTAGAGGAAAATGGGGAAAGAAGATGACACTATTTTGAATATAAGAAATGGAATAACCAGATAAGAAAGAAAGAATAAAAAAAAATCACAAAAATCAAAAACAAAAAGACAAATTCTAGAGAGTTAAGGAAAGAATGTGAAATAGTCTTGTTTTAGGTAAGTTACTTTGTATTGAGTGCCATTTATAAAGTTAACGCAAGAAGCTGGAGGGGCAGACTAAATTTGGCAGCCAAAATTAATGCTGATTAGTCATTTTGTATGAAAATCTCTGCCTTATGTGGCAGGAGATAAAATCTATACAAAACAACTAAATTGGATATTTCATCAGACAGCTCTGTTTAGTGATTATCTCATTCTTCTTAGAACTGCCCATGGATATTTCATTAAGTCTCAAAATAGTTGCTTTCTGTTGGGTTCTTATTGTCAGAAGTCATAAATGCTATTTTTGATGCCATTATATTATCTTTCCAATTACCAGGAAGAAATAAAAACAAATGAAAAATGATAATTTGCCACTTGTGGACCATTAAACACAGACTAAACTGCATTCTGCAGTTTAGGACAGCAGCTGAGGCCATTATGGACTAGTTTTCTTTTATAAAATTGCCTTTTCTTTCTCACAGGCTTTGTGATACAGGTCATTCTACTTTTCTTGATTTTATTTTTTAGTAAAACCAGCCTATTATTTACTAATATCCCTTGTATTTCTCACTGTCATTTATTTTTACATCCCTCAGAATGTAAAATTTTTGAAGTTGAAAATGTTATATAATTATTTACTTAAAAAATCTAGTTTTTTCAATTTAATGCTACTTATTTATTTTGCCTTTTTCAGTGTGATAGTTCAGTAAATGTATTTTCCAAGGCCTACCTTGTGCCAGGAACTGTGGATATAAGAAGTGGACATGTCACAATCTCTCCCATTGAGCAATTTATTTAGCAGGAAATGTGAACAAGTGAAATATAGTTTCTGAGACACAGGACCAGCCCTTGGGTTGAATTGTGACACAGGCTTTATTTAGGGCTAGAATAGTGCCTGGAGATGATATAGTTCTCTATGTAAATGAGAAACCTAGGGAGTGCAGAAGTTAAGTGATTTGCTGGAAACTATATAAGGTGTTTGTAAGTTTCTAATTATTAAGAATAGAACAAATAATCTTCCCCATTCCACCAAGATTTTAGTTCCCTGGCCATGGATTGAGCTGGTTTCCCCTGCAGTGGAAACATGGAAATCTAACCACTGAATTTCCAGGGAATTCCAAGAGTAAGATAAATTATTTTTTTACCACAAAGTCATTATGCTTTCTACAACAACATACAACAATTTGATTAAAACTTTGAAGAATCAAATAACCTTCTAGGATTCTAGCTCACACTCAGTTTCTTCTTCTTCTTTTTTTTTTTTTTTTTTTTTTGTTCTGTTTCTCCCACCTCCATCTCTCTTACTTCCATCTAAATATTTTCCTATATAATTGGTTAGTTAGTTAGTCATTAAAGAAAATATTAGGAGGGGGAACTTTAAAAATCTGTAAAACACCAAAGAGTTATCTTGAAAAGTCAACTGATCCTTAAGATTACGTCTTGATGGCTTAAGTTTAAATGAATCAGAAGAGTAAAGGTGAAGGACCAGATTGGCATTCCCTTCTGCAACTGCTTTATTTTATCAGTGCACAGAGCTCCAACTAATTGCAATAAGAACTCCATGTTCTGAAGCAATGAATAGGGTGAAAGATGCATATTAATTTTGCACAGGATTTCCCCAAGTTACATTTGTGTGTGTGTGTGTGTGTGTGTGTGTGTGTGTGTGTTTTAATTGAAGAGAGAAGTGCTTGGTTAGATAGTTCAAGACAGCTAAAGAACACCAAATGTAGCTGGGATCCCTAATTAATATGTGTTTTACAGAGAGGAACACTTGTAAGTTTGAAAGCATTGGGGAGTTTGATGTTATTTTTAAAATAAAAATTTAATTAAATTATTATTAATTGAGCATACTGAAATTCCAATAAAGGATGCCTGCAAAGTACTCCTCAGGGTATGGAGTAGATCCACAGAGGTGTGGAGAAATATGCGAATTGAGCTGAGTATCTCATTAATTCTCACAACACCCTGTGAAGACGATGGAAAGTATAATGTGTAAGTCCCAACTCACTGCAGTAAAACGACCTTGGAGGGAATGTGAAAACCTTTGATGTCTGGGGACTAAAAGAAGATTAACGTGATTTCTTCTCACCAACCTACTGCCTCTCCCCCTGTTCTGCTGTGTGAATTAGGCAGAATTCTAAGTATGGTGAGTTCCTACACCCTATGGCAGAAGCAGATTTTTTTTTTTTTTCCTGAGGCAGGTAGGAGGTAAGATACACCTTTTTTGTTCTTATCAGAATAAAACATTCAACATAGCATTTATTATTATGTTAAGGCACTAAGTGTACCTTATTGTGGGTATCAAAATTAGTACATCTTCATTCTTCTATGTCTTGCTGTCAATATGTCACACTTGCTATAATTCAAAAAAAAAAAAATACAAAGCACTGAACCTTTTTTTAGTCCTTTCTTATTTAATGTAGTTTTCGTTAAGATGCATGTCATGAATAGGTGAGTTCTCACATAAGATCAATGGCTGCTCAGCCCTAAGCTAGATATCTTGGTGAAGATGGTCTTATTTAATGTAGTTTTCATTAAGATGCATGTCATGAATAGGTGAGTTTTCACATAAGATCAATGGCTGCTCAGCACCAAGCTAGATATCTTGGTGAAGATGGGATACAAAAGAAATTACATTGCCTATAAGGGCTTCCCTGGTGGCTCAAACAGTAAACAACTTGCCTTCAATGCAAGAGACTTGGGTTTGACCCTGGGTGGGGAAGATCCCCTGCAGAAGGAAATGGCTACCCACTACAGTATTCTTGCCTGGAGAATTCCATGGACAGAGGAGCCTGGCAGGCTATACATGGGATTGCAAAGAATCAGGCATGACTAAGCAACTAACACTTACTTATTTAAAGAGCCTCTTGATGAGGGTGAAAGAAGACAGTGAAAAAGTTGGCTTGAAACTCAGTATTAAAAAAAATAAATAAATAAAATCTAAGATCATGGTATCTGGTCCCATCATTTCATGGCAAGTAGAAGGGGAAAAAGTGGAAGCAATGACAGATTTTATTTTCTTGGGCTCAAAAATCACTGTGGACAATGACTACAGCAATGAATTTAAAAGACCCTAGCTCCTTGCAAGGAAAACTGTGACAAACCTAGTAGTGTATTAAAAAGCAGAGATGCAACTTTGCTGACAAAGGTGAATATAGTTGAAGCTATTGTTTTTCCAGTAGTCATGTATAGATATGGGAGTTGTACAATAAAAAAGACTGAGCAATAAAGAATTGATGCTTTCAAATTGTGGTGCTGAAGAAGACTCTAGAGTCACTTGGACTACAAGAAGACCAAACCATTTTGGCGACCTGATGTGAAGTGCTGACTTATTGACAAAGACCTTGATGCTGGGAAAGATTGGAGACAAAAGTAGAAGAGAGTAGCAGAGGATGAGATAGATAGCATTACTGACTCAGTGGACATGAAGTTGAGCAAACTCCAGGAGATAGTGAAGGACAGGGGAGCCTGGAAAGCTACAGTCCATAGAGCCTCGAAAAGTTGAACATGATTTAGTGATTCAACAAGGATAGTTCTCAAATATGCATAAAGTTATCATTTTCCTTTCTTCTGAACTCTAAACTTCTAAAGAGTAGATTCAACCTCCTTTGTGTTTTCAGACTGGTCCCAAACCGGGAAAGGAGTATGTCAAGGTTGTTTATTGTCACCTTGTTTATTTAACTTATATGTAGGGTACATCATAAGAAATGCTGCAGTGGATGAAGTACAAGCTGGAATCGAGAGTGCTGGGAGAAATATCAATAACCTCAGATACACAGATGACACCATCCTTATGGCAGAAAACAAAGAAGAACTAAAGAGGCTCCTCTTGATGAAAGTGAAAGAAGAGGGTGAAAAAGTTGACTTAAAACTCAACATTCAGAAAACTAAGATCATGACATCTGGTCCCATACTTCACAGCAAATAGATGGGGAAACAGTGGAAAGGATGACAGACTTTATTTTTGGGGGGCTCCAAAATCACTGCAGATTGTGACTGCAGCCATGAAATTAAAAGACGCTTGCTCCTTAGAAGAAAAGTTATGACCAACCTAGACAGAGTTTGCCACAAAGGTCAGTCTAGTCAAGGCTATGGTTTTTCCAGTAGTTTTGTATGGATGTGAGAGTTGGACTATAAAGAAAGCTAAGTGCCAAAGAATTGATGCTTTTGGACTGTGGTGTTGGAGAAGACTCTTGAAAGTCCCTTGGACAGTATGCAGATCCACCCAGTACATCCTAAAGGGAATCAGTCCTGAATATCCATTGGAAGGACTGATTCTGAAGCTGAAACTCCAATACTTTGGCCACCTGATGCGAAGAACTGACTCATTGGAAAAGACCCTGGTGAAAGGAAAGATTAAATGCAGGAGGAGAAGGGGATTACGGAGGATGAGATGGTTGTATGGCATCACTGACTCAATGGACATGAGTAAACTTTGGGAGTTGGTGATGGACAGGGAGGCCTGGCGTGCTGTAGTCCATGGGGTCTCAAAGAGTCGGACATGACTGAGTGACTGAACTGAATCGAAATGATTATTTTCTCTGGGAATCTTCCAAACCTATCATGGTGTTTATTGAATGGATAACTGAATATATTTTGTGGATTCTCTCTGTAATATTAATTACTTGTCACAGTAATACATTTTGTGAACTATTTAAAGCAATATATAAAAGGAAATATAAAATATTTTTATTTTATGAACAAATTGCAATTTTGTTTTGTTTTAACTTATTTTTAATTGTAGGATAATTGCTTTTCTATACTGTATCGGTATTTTGTTATACATCAACATGAATCAGGCATAAGCATGCAGAAATCCCATCCTTCCTGAACCCCACCCTCCACCTCTCACCTCATCCCACCCTTCTAGATTGTCACAAAGTATAAAGAATATCTTCAAAAAGCCTGCAACTAACACCATACTTAACAGAAAAAGAGGATTCTTTCCTCTTAAGGTCAGGAAAAAGGATGATCACTGTATCCCCTTTTATTCAACAATGTACTATTGGTTCTAGTCACAACAATTAGGCAATTCTCCTAACCTTTTATTTCGCTTTCTTTCTCTCTCTCTCTTTTTTAATATCTCTTCCAGGATCTTAATATAGGGCACTTTTACTTTGCACAAGTGAAATATTTGTATTTAAAACTTATTTCCTTTATATTAATTCAAAAGAATGGAAGTGGAATATTTGTCTTATACATAACTTACAATTATTTAGTGTGCCTACTTATAATTAATAGAGAGAATTCTGGAGTCATTTGGCCACCTCATGTGAAGAGTTGACTCATTGGAAAACACCCTGATGCTGGGAGGGATTGGGAGCAGGAAGAGAAGGGGACGGCAGAGGATGAGATGGCTGGATGGCATCACCGACTCGATGCATATGAGTTTGGTTGAACTTTGGCAGTCGGTGATGGACAGGGAGGCCTGGCGTGCTGTGATTCATGGGGTCGCAAACAGTCAGACACGACTGAGCGACTGAACTGAACTGACTGATTTTTGGCTTGGCCAAGTAAAGTTCTGTGTGTTTTATCATGAAATAACTGAATAAAATTTTTGCTTTCTGGTTATTTCCTTATTTCTAGGCCAAAAGACATTACTCAGACTTAGTTGCTGTGATTAATAATAATGTTTCAAAATTTTGTTGTTACATTCATAGAAATCTCATGCTCTTTTATTTCTCTCTCTATATATCTTTCATCATTCATTTTACAACACAATTTGTACTTTCTTGGTTTTATCCATTTCCATCTCCAATGATAATATAAAAATACCTTACATGTAATTCAAAATATCTCTCTTGCACTTCAAGTACACCTTTAATTTTACCTTCTTCATCAGGATTTGTAAATTAATAAACTTAGTTCCAAATAAAACTTTCAGTGAAAAAGTTTCTATGTCTGTCTTGAATATGTTAAAGAAGTTAGCTATTTCAAATCAAAACGAGAAAGATTTTGTTAATTATGATATTTATCGTTATTTTTGCTTGGGTTTTATTATTTTTAATGTCAAAAAATACCTACCAACTCTATCTATTGGTATAATGTTGTAACATGTATTTCCTAGATATTTTGACAAGTGTGATATGTGAGAAAAGTGCAGAAAAATGGGGGAGAATATTGTCTCCAGCCAGTGTGATATGATATTGAAGGTTATCTTCACACTGAGGGGTGATTTTTAGAATTTTCTTTGACAGGAAATGTCATAACCTATAGTCCATTCTTATCTGCTTTAATAAAAAAAAAAAGCAATGAATGTCACACCTTTTTGATATGTCTTATAAATTTTAAACATGTCAAAATTGTATACTATTATTCCCATAACATTTCCATGAAATAAGAAAACCATAAATATCAGTATAGGAAACCATATAGAATAATCTGAAGCCTTTACACTTTTATGTTATGTGACATTTTGCAAAATGTAATTTTTCTTTTTTCATGGGCATCATCTTTGGACTTACCTATTCTTGGTCTTTTTTTTTTTTTTTTTTAATTGTCTCATAAAGTGTTTGGTATGATGCTATAAAACTAAAAATAAATAGCAATACTGTTATTGTTATTATAATCAGCATTATTTTATTTTAATAGTTACACTTTTCAAGTTCAGAAAACAAACATCTATCCACATCTATTCATAAATTTTCCAATGTATATTATCTAGACACTTGGTCAAGAAGCTATTTAGTAAAACAGAAGACAAAAAAGGAAAAATCGGTTCTTAAATCTCAGAATGATATCATATTAAAGGTTATCCATGAAGTTAGGAAAAAATTTTTGAGGTTTCCTTGAATAAAAATACCATAATCTGTATGTCACATGAAAGAATATGGAGGCTAAGAAAAGATACATAAGACATAATTTAGTTTAAAAAAAACAGAAAAAGTACTGTATTTTGTAGAGTTTGGGACTGAAATTCAACATAAAACAATTTTTCTTGCATTCTAAATTTAAATGGTTGAATGAATATGACAGTAAAAATATGACACTGCTACTCACGATCTTTTTTAACTCACATCCTAGATTAATGAAAATAAAAACAAAAATAAACAAATGGGACCTAAGTAAACTTAATGAGGGCTTCCCAGGTGGCACAGTTGTAAAGAATCTGCCTGCCAATGCAGGAGATGCAAAAGATGTGGGTTCAATGCCTGAGTCAGGAAGATTCCCTGGAAAAGGAAATGGCAACCCACTCCAGTATTCTTGCCTAGGAAAGCCCATGGACAGAGGAGCCTGGCTGACTACAGTCCATGGAGTCACAAAGTGTCAGACATGACTGAGCACACAACCACAGATTGAGCTCAATATCAAATTAATTAATTAAAAATGGGCATATAACCTAAGTTTAGACATTTCTCTAAAGAAGACATACCAATGGCCAAGAGGTACATGAAAAGATGTTCAACATCATTAATAATTGAGAAATACAAATCAAAATTACAATAAATTATCACCTCACACTGGTCAGAGTGACCATCATCAATAAATCTACAAAAAATAAATGTTGGAGTGTGGAGAAAAGGACCCTCTAACACTGTAACCCTCTTATATTATTGTGGAAGTGTAAACTGATATAGCCACTATAGAGAACAGTATGGGGGTTCCTTAAAAATCTAAAAACAGAACTACTGTATGACTGTGCAATCCCACTTCTGGGCATGTACCCAGTGAAAATTATAATTCAAAAAGACATATAATTCAATGTTCATTGCAGCACTGTATACAATAGCCAGGATTTGGAAGCAACCTAAATGTCCATCAGCAGAGGAATAGATATACTAGATG
The DNA here is from genome assembly GCF_019923935.1 of Bubalus bubalis. Classification (NCBI taxonomy): domain Eukaryota; kingdom Metazoa; phylum Chordata; class Mammalia; order Artiodactyla; family Bovidae; genus Bubalus; species Bubalus bubalis. The sequence continues at coordinate 85,137,644 of NC_059169.1, read as the reverse complement.
TGACACACATATACAGTGGACTATTACTGTCTTAAAGAGAACAAAATTGTGTCATTTGCAGAGACATGGATGTAGCTAGAGACTGTCATACAGAGTGAAGTAAGCCAGAAAGAAATAAACAAATACCATATATTAACACATATATGCAGAATTTAGAAAGATGGTAGAGATGATCTTATTTGCAAAGCAGAAATAGAGACACACACGTAAGGAACATACATATGGATATCAAGGGGAAATGGGGGGTGGGGTGAATTGGAAGAATGTGATTGACGTATATACACTACTATGTATGAAATAGGTTACTAATGACAACCTACTGTATAGCACAGAAAAGTCCTTTGGTGCTGTGTGTTGATCTAAATGGGAAGTAAATCCAGGAAAGAGAGGATATATGTATGTGTATGATTGATTCACTTTGCTGAAGCAACTGTACTCCAATTAAAAAAAAAAAAAAAAAAGAATAAATAAACAAAAGTGGAAAAGAAAAAGTAACAGTCAACACCCAGCATACATTTATGGGTTGTCAACAACAGGGATTTCAGCAGGATCCTTTTTGCTTAAACAAATTAAGTTCAGTGAAACTGGTACGAACTCAAAGCTTTATCAGCAGCGTTCTACCATGAAGCAAATAACATTTTACAGGACTGAAGTTCTTATTCAACTGAGATGTACTTATGGTCTCAAATTCTTGATTGCTTTAATAAAATAACCTAAAGAAAAACCTGAAATAAAATAAATAAAAAACACTGTTGCTGTAGTTTGTACAGAATTACAATACAAATAATTAATTAATCAAATGGTTATTATATATCAATTAATTCAGTTCAGAATGCTCTCTCTATGCAATAGCTATACTGACAGAGAACCAACTTTAGTAAATTAAATTTTGCCTTTTAATATATTTGATAAAGTTCTATACTTAAAAAAAAAACAGAGTCTTATAAGTCTAAAATTAAAATTTTTTAAGTGGAGGGGCTTCTGAAGATTTCTGGGGTGTAATGGAGTAAGGCTCTGAGAGGGAGGCGCAGTGGCAGGACTTGATCTGGGGAGGTCTATCAACATCTCTCTCATCTCATCTCAATCACTGACAGAAAGAAAAACAAAGGGGGATTTGTTGTTCTTGTTGCAGATGATTCCTTGGAGTTATTTTTACTATCAACAAAGGCACAGAGAGAATTTCCAAGATGGTGGGAGAATAAGATGAGATCACTTTCCTCCCCACAAATACATCAAAAATTCATCTACATAAGAACAGCTCCTACAGAACGCCTTCAGAATGCTGGCAGAAAACATTCAACTTAGAAGAAGGCAAACCAATCTCATTAAAATGAGGTAAGGTAAAAGATAAAGCTTTTTTTTTTTTTTTTTTAATAGACAAAGGACTTCAGGATGGGTCTTGTGCCCTGGGGAGGGAGCTGTGAAGGAGGAAAAGTTTCTGCACACTCAGAAACTCCCTCACAGGTCAGGACAGGTGGAAACGTTGGAACCTCAGAGGAAGTGTAACAGCGGGTACTCAGAAGGCAAAGCAGAATTCACCACAGAGATTGTTGCTGAATATCTCTGCCCACCTGAAAAGTGGCTCACATGCTCTCACCTGGGTCAGAGAGTGAGGGTGGGATGCTGGGGCTCAGGTGGGGGTGGGGTGCCAAGGCTTAGTTTTGAGTGTCAGACACCAGAGAGAAAATGGGAGCTGACTGCCATGAAGATACTTTGAAGGGACCAGTAAGACACACCTGAGGAAATCCAGAGAAAAGACTGGGTGTCCCAGAGAGGAAAGATATCTTTATCGCCAGAACACTCTAACTCTGCATGTTCGCAGACAGTGGCTGTGTGCCCCAGCAGCTGCCAAAGTTGGCAAAATTAGTAGGAGCACCAGCAGTAGCATTAGAAGTGACTGCAGTTTACAATCCCAGAGGGGGAAATGTAAGCCACTAGCCACTGCCAAGTCAGGCAAAGTGCCTGAGGCAGCAGACAAAATGTAGCTGCTGTGGTCCTGACCCCAGGGCGGGAGCTGCCACCAGCCTGTGAGCAGGCGCAGGTTACTGCCCACACTTTACTGGGACCCTAAGCAGCTTGGCTCGGAGAAGGCAATGGCACCCCACGCCAGTACTCCTGCCTGGAAAATCCCATGGATGGAGGAGCCTGGTGGGCTGCGGTCCATGGGGTCGCTAAGAATCAGACATGACTGAGTGACTTCACTTTCACTTTCATGCATTGGAGAAGGACATGGCAACCCACTCCAGTGTTCTTGCCTGGAGACTCCCAGGGCCGGGGGAGCCTGGTGGGCTGCCGTCTAAGGGGTCGCAGAGTAGGACACAGCTGCAGTGACAGTAGTATTAGTAGTAAGCAGCGTGGCTCTTCCTAGGGACTCACAACTGGAGGCCAGATCCTCTCGTAGCGTGCATGGCCCCCTTCAGAGTGTAGCATGACCCATGAAGTCTCTACCACAGCAGGCACTTCCCTGTACATCCCAAATGTGGCTGTCATACCCTCCCTCTCCCCAGCCCAAGTGAGCAAGTGAGCGCTAATAACCCTCGGCCTTTGCCTCTCTTGCTTAGGCAGGTAGTGGACACCAGAAGGCGGCCTACAAGAAGAGCTGGGCCCAAATCCAGGGACTATCTGGCCAAAGAAGAGAAAGGTAATTATCTCCTGAAGCCACAGGTGCAGTGAATTAAATCCCCACAGTTTGAGACTGTGGACTTTCGGGGTAACTGTGGCCTTTGAGAGAAAGTATAAGCTGGAGTAAGGCCAGATCTGACACTGAGCTGACCCCTCACTGTCCACAACAGGTCCAGAGACCTTCCTAGAAATATTAGATGACTTTGGTGTGTATTTCTCTGGGTGTTCTGGGCTGTTGAGTGTTGGTTTCACCAAGTCTTGGAGCTTTGTCTTCTGTGCTGTGTGACCTGTGCCGTCTTGATGCTATAGCATAGGGTCAGGCCTGAACCCCAGAGGTGGAAGACCCAAGTTCAAGTCTTTGAACCACTACAGAACTCTTGATCCCATGGAACATTAATCAGCAAGAGTTCTCCCAAAGGCCTCCATTTCAACACCAAAGCCACTCAAAGTTTAGCAAGCTCCAGTGCCAGATGCCCCATGCCAATTCTTCAGCAAAACAGGTGCACAACTTGGCACAATAGCAGATGGGCTGCCCAAAGCCATATGAAACCTAAAGACACCCCAAAACATACTGCTGGACATTGCACTGCCCTTCAGAGAGACAAGATCCAGCTTTATCCGCCAGAACACAGGCACACATCTCACCAACCAAGAAACTTTCACAAGGCACTGGTCCAACCAACTCATGGGGGGAAGACTCCACATTTAAGAGAAACTATGACCTTACACCTGAAGAATGGAAACCCTAAACACAGTAAATAAAGCCAAATGAAAAGACAGAAATATGCAGAAGATGAAGGAACATGGGACAACCCATGAGGCAAAACAAATGAAGAGGAAATAACAGTCTACCTGCAAAGGAATTTAGAGCAATGTTAGTAAAGATGATCCAAGATCTTGAAAATAAAATGGAGGAACAGATAAATAGACTAGAGACACAGATCAAGAAGATAATAGAAATGTGTAACAAGGACCTAGAATAATTAAGAATAGACAATGAACAATGGATAACACAATAACTGAAATCAAAAACACCCTAGAGGAAACCAGTAGCAGAATAATTGAGGCAGAAAATGTATAAGTGAGTTGGAAGATATGATGGTTGAAATAACTAAAGCAGAGTAGAATAAAGAAAAAGGAATAAAAAGAAATGAGGACAGTTTCAGAGACCTCTGGGACAATATTAAGTGTAAAAACATTCAAATCAGAGGGGTCCAAGAAGAAGAAGACAAAAGGAAAGGATATGAGAAAATATTAGAGATTATAGTGGAAAAGTTACTGAATATGGTAAAGGTTTAGCCACCCAATTTTAGGAAGATCAGAGAGTTTCATACAGGATAAACCTAAGGAGAAATATGTCAAGACATATATTAATCAAACACTGTACCTCAGATCATGACTTCTTACTGCCAAATTCAGAATGAAATTGAAGAAAGTGGAGAAAACCACTAGACCAATCCCTTATGAGTATACAGTGGAAGTCAGAAATAGATTTAACGGACTAGATCTGACAGACAGAGTACCCGATGAACTATGGACGGAGGTTCATGACATTGCATAGGAGACAAGAATCAAAATAATCTGCAAGAAAAAGAAATGAAAAAAAAGCAAAATGGCTGTCTGAGGAGGCCTTACAAATAGCGGTGAAAAGAAGGGAAGCAAAAAGCAAAGGAGAAAAGGAAAGATATACCAATTTGAATGCAGAATTCCAAAGTATAGCAAGGAGAGATAAGAAAGCCTTCCTCAGTGATCAATGCAGAGAAATAGAGGAAAACAACAGAATGGGAAAGACTAGAGATCTCTTCAAGGAAATTAGAAATAGCAAGGGAACATTTCATGCAAAGATGGGCACAATAAAGGACAAAAATTGTAGGGACCTAACAGAAGCAGAGATATTAAGAAGAGGTGGCAAAAATACACAGAAGAACTGTACAAAAAAGGTCTTCACGACCCAAATAATCACGATGGTATAATCACTCACCTAGAGCCAGATATCCTGGAATGTGAAGTCAAGTGGGCCTTAGAAAGCATCACAAAGAACAAAGTTAGTGGAGGTGATGGAATACCAGTTGAGCTATTTCAAATCCTGAAGGAAGACGCTGTGAAAGTGCTGCACTCAATATGCCAGCAAATCTGGAAAACTCAGCAGTGGCCACAGCACTGGAAAAGGTCAGTTTTCACTCCAATCCCAAAGAAAGGCAATGCCAAAGAATGCTCAAACTACCACACAATTGCACTCATATCACACACTAGTAAAGTAATGCTCAAAATTCTCCAAGCCAGGCTTCAGCAATACGTGAACTGTGAACTTCCAGATGTTCAAGCTGGTTTTAGAAAAGGCAGAGGAACCAGAGATCAAATTGCCTACATCTGCTGGATCATGGAAAAAGCAAGAGAGTTCCAGGAAAACATCTATTTCTCCTTTATTGGCTATGGCAAAGCCTTTGACTGTGTGGATCACAATACACTGTGGAAAATTCTGAAAGAGATGGGAATATCAGACCACCTGACCTGACTCTTGAGAAATCTGTATACAGGTCAGGAAGCAACAGTTAGAACGGACATGGAACAACAGACTGGTTGCAAATAGGAAAAGGAGTACGTCAAGGCTATATATTGTCACTTTGCTTATTTAACTTATATACAGAGTGCATCATAAGAAACGCTGGGCTGGAAGAAGCACAAGGTGGAATCAATATTGCTGGGAAAATATCAATAACCTCAGATATGCAGATGACACCACCCTTATGGCAGAAAGTAAAGAAAAGGTAAAGAGCCTCTTGATGAAAGTGAAAGAGGAGAGTGAAAAAGTTGGCTTAAAGCTCAACATTCAGAATACTAAGATCATAGCATCTGGCCCCATCACTTCATTAGAAATAGATTGGGAAACAGTGGAAACAGTGGCTGACTTTCTTTTGGGGGCTCCAAAATCATTGCAGATGGTGATTGCAGCCATGAAATTAAAAGACACTTACTCTTTGGATGGAGAAGGAAATGGCAACCCACTCCAGTAGCCTTTCCTGGAAAATCTCATGGACAGAGGAGCCTGGTGGTCTGCAGTCCATGGGGTTACAAAGAGTCGGGTACGACTGAGTGACTAACACTAACACTAACTAACTACTCCTTGGAAGGAATTTTATGACCAACCTAGACAGCATATTAAAAAGCAGAGACATTACTTTGTCACCAAAGTCCGTCTAGTCAAGGCCATGGTTTTTCCTGTGGTCATGTATGGATGTGAGAGTTGGACTATAGAGAAGGCTGAGCACTGGAGAATTGATGCTTTTTATCTGTGGTTTTGGTGAAGACTCTTGAGAGTCCCTTTAACTGCAAGGAGATCCATCCAGTCCATCATAAATGAGACCAGTCCTGGGTGTTCATTGGAAGGACTGATGTTGAAGCTGAAACTCCAATACTTTGGCCAACTGATGAGAAGAGCTGACTCATTGGAAAATACCCTGATGCTGGGAAAGATTGAGGGCAGGAGGAGAAGGGGACGACAGAGGATGAGATGGTTGGATGGCATCACCAACTTGATGGACATGGGCTTGGGTGAACTCTGGGAGTTGGTGATGGACAGGGAGACCTGGCATGCTACGAGTCATGTGGTTGCAAATAGTCGGACATGACTGAATGACTGAACTGAACTGAACAAAAATTAAACATTAAGGACAGATATTAAAAGCAGTAAGAGAAAAGCAATGAATAACATACATGGGGATCCCCATGAGGCTAACAGCTGATCCTTGAAGAGAAACTCTGCATGTCAGAAGGGAATGACAGGATATACTTAAAGAGATGAAAGGGAAATACAATCAAGATTACTCCATTTAACAAGAATCTCATTCAGATTTGAAGGAGAAAATGACCACACTGACTGTAGCCCACAATGCTCCTCTGTCCAAGGGAATTTCTCGGCAAGAATATTGGAGTGGGTTGCCATTTCCTTTTTCAGTAGCATCATTCATTTCAATAATTACCTTAAATGTGAATGGACTAAATTCTATAAACAAAATACATAGATTGACTGAATGGATACAAACAAAAGACCCCTATATATGCTATCTACAAGAGACACTTCAGACCTACAGTTTGAAAGTGAGGCACTGGAAAAAGATATTTCATGCAAATGGAAATCAAAAGGAATTTGGAGTAGCTATACTCATATCAAATAAAATACACTTTTAAATAAAGACCTTTACTAAGAGACACAGAAGAACACTGCATAATGATGAAGGTTTAAATCCAATAAGAAGAAATAACAATTATAAGTATGTATGCACCCAACATGGAGAAGGAAATGGTAACCCACTCCAGTGTTCTTGCCTGGAGAATCCCAGGGATGGGGGAGCCTGGTGGGCTGCCGTCTATGGGATCGCACAGAGTCAGACATGACTGAAGTGACTTAGCAGCATGCACCCAACATAGGAGAACCTTAATACATAAGGCACATGCTAACTACCACTAAAGGGGAAATCAACAGTAACAAAGTAATAGTGAGAGACTTTAATACTCTACTCACACCAACAGATAGATCATACAGAAGTAAGATTAATAAGGAAACACAAGCTTTAAATGATACATTGGACCATTGAACCTAATTTATATCTGCAACACATTTCATCCAAAAACAGTAGATTGTGCTTTTTCTTTAAGTGTACACGGAACATTTTCCAGGATAGAACACATTTTGGGTCACAAATCAAGGCTTGACACTTTTTGTTTTAATTGAAATAATTTCAAACATCTTTTCTGACCACAATGTTATGAGGTTAGATATCAACTACAGGATTAATCTCTATACAAGCAACTCATGCAGCTCAATATCAGAAAAACAAACAAGCCAATCAAAAAGTGGGCAGAAAACCTAAACAGGCATTTCTCCAAAAAAGACATATAGATGGCTAATAATCACATGAAAAGATGCTCAACATTGCTCATTTTTAGAGAAATGAAAATCAAAACTATAATGATGTATCACCTCACATCAGTTAGATGTCTATCATCAAAAATCTGTAAAAAATTGATAGCTTACAGTGAATGATTCTTATCTCCAAAGAGGAAGATTTAGCTTTGGGACCAGGGAGCAGCTTGATCACTCAAGAGCTTTTGTGTAGCAGAGTTTTATTAAAGTATGAAAAGACTTCTGAGAAAGCTTCTGACATAGACATCAGAAGGGGATGGAGAGTGCCCCACTCTCTAATCTTAGCAAAGCTTAATACACTTTTATCAGACACACTCCCACAACATACATCTTAAGATAACAGGATTAGAACTAACCATAGAAAGATCTTACCAGACCCACTCCCACAGTATACAAGTTTTAAGATGACAAGATTAGTCAGAAGGTTCTTGTTAAGGAGAAACATATCCTCAAGCAAGATACATTGTTATATTGACTAAGACAAAGCAAAAAAAAGTAGGGAAAAAATTGTCCTTTTCTCCTTGAGAGCCTCAGACCCCTTTCTCCTTCTCAAGGGCCCTGGGCCCCTTTTCTCCTCCTTGGGGACCCCAGACTTCTTAAAAGCTACCTAGGAATTGACTCTCTCAAAATAAATGCTGAAGAGGATATGAAACAAAGAGAACAATCTTGCACTGCTGGTGAGAATGTAAATTGATACAGCCACTGTGGAGAACAGAATAATAATTCCTTAAAAAATTAGGAATAAAGCTGTCATATGAACCAGTAATCCCAGTACTGGGCATATACCCTGAGGAAATTATAATTTAAAGAGACACATGTATCCCCACTGAAGCACTGTTTACAATAGCTAGGGCCTAGAAACTATGTAGATGTCCACTGAAAGGAAAATGGATACAGAATTGATGGTGTATATATATATTTTTTTTTCAATGAAATATTACTCAATCATAAAAAGGAACACATTTGAGTCAGTTTTAATGAGGTGGATGATCCTAAAGCCTATTATACAGAGTGAAGTAAGTCAGAAAGAGAAAAGCAAACATCGTGTATTAATGCATATGTATGGAATCTGGAAAGATATTACAGGTTAAGCTTTTTGCAGCACAGCACTGGAGAAACAGACATGTAGATGAGACTTGTAGACATAGTGGAGGAAAAGAGAGAGAGGGATTAATTGAAAGAGTAATATCAAAACTTATACATTACCATATGTAAAATAGTTAGCCAGTGGGAATTTGCTGTATGATTCAGAGAGCTCAAATATCTGAACAACGCTGCAGAGGAACCTGGAATGTTAGGTCCATGAACCAAGATAAATTGGAAGTGGTCAAACAGAAGATGGCAAGAGTGAACATTGACATTTTAGGAATCAGAACTAAAATGGGTGGGGATGGGCAAATTTAAATTGGATGGCAATTATATATACTTCTAAGGGCAAGACCCTAGAAGAAATGGAGTAGCCCTTATAGTCAAAAGAAGAGTCTGAAATGCAATACTTGAGGGCAATCTCAAAAGTGACAGAATGATCTTAATTTGTTTCCAAAGCAAACCATTCAGTAACACAGTAATCCTAGAACATGCTTCAAACAGTAATGCTGAAGAAGCTGTGAATATCTGCAAGATGTTTTAGAACTAACATCCAAAGAAGATGTTCTTTTCATTAGAGGGGACTGGAATGAAAAATATGAGGTCAAGAGATACCTTGAGTAACAGTCAAGTTTGGCCTTGGAGTACAGAATGAAGCAGAGCAAAGGCTAGCTGAATTTTGCCAATAGAACACACTGGTCATAGCAAACACACTCTTCCAAAAACATAAGAGATGACTCTACGCAAGGACAATTTCAGATGGTCAATACTGAAATCAGATTGATTATACTCTTAGAAGCTGAAGATGGAGGAGCTCAATACAGTCAGCAAAAACAAGATTGGGAGCTGGCTGTGGATCAGATCATGAACTCCTTATGCAAAATTCAGACTTATATTAAAGAAAATAGGGAAAACCACGAGGCCATACAGGAAAGACCTAAATCAAATCTCTTATGATTAGACAGTGGAGATGACAAACACAAGACATTAGATTTTACAAACAGAGTGCCTGAAGAACTATGGATGGAGGTATGTGACATTGTACAGGAGGTGGTAATGAAAACTATCCCCAAGAAAAAGAAATGCAAGAAGGCAAAATGGTTTTCTGAGCAGGCCTTACAAATATCTGAGAAAAGAAGAGAAGTGAAAGGCAAAGGAGAAAAGGAAAAATATCCCCATCTAAGTGCAGAGTTTCCTAAGAATAGCAAGGAGAAATTAAGAAAGCCTTCCTCAGTGATCAATGCAAAGAACCAGAGGAAAACTTTAGAATGGGAAAGACTAGAGATCTCTTCAAGAAAATTAGAGATACCAAGGGAACTTTTCATGCAGAGATAGGTACAATAAAGGACAGAAACCATATAGACCTAACAGAAGCAGAAAGTATTAAGAAGAGATGGCAAGAATACATGGAAGAACTACACAAAAAAGAACCAGATAACCATGATGGTGTGATCACTCACCTAGAACATGATGTCCAGGAGTATGAATTCAAATGGACCTTAGGAAGCATCACTATGAACAAAGTTAGTGGAGGTGATGGAATTCCAGTTGAGCTATTTTAAAGCCTAAAAGATGAAGCTGTTAAAGTGCTACACTCAGCATGTCAGCAAATTTGGGAAACTCAGCAGTGGCCACAGAACTGGGAAAGGTCAGTTTTCATTCCAATCCCAAAGAAAGGCAATTCCAAAGAATGTTCAAACTACCACACAATTGCACTCATTTCACATGTTAGCAAGGTCATGCTCAAAATCTTCCAAGCCAGGGATCAATAGTACAGGAATGAAGAACTTCCATATGTTCATGCTGGATTTAGAAAAGGCAGAGGAACCAGAGATCAAATTATGAACATCCATTGGATTTTAGGAATAGCAAGAGAATTCAGAAAAACATTTACCTCTGCTTCATTGACTATGCTGAAGCCTTTGACTGTGTGGATCACAACGAACTGTGAAAAATTCTTAAAGAGATGGGATTAATAGATCACCTCACCTGCCTTCTGAGAAACCTGTGTGCAGGTCAGGAATCAAGTTAGAACCGGACATGAACAGCAGGCTGGTTCAAAATTGGGAAAGGAATGTGTAATGGCTGTATATTGTCATCTTGTTTATCTAACTTATATGCAGAGTACATCATGATTATGTAATGCTGGCCTGAATGAAACACAAGCTGGAATCAAGATTACTGGGAGAAATACCAATAACCTCAGATATGCAGATGATGCCACCCTTATGGCAGAAAGCAAAGAGGAACTAAAGAGCCTCTTGATACATATGAAAGAGTAGCATGAAAAAGCTGACTTAAAACTCCACATTCAAAAAGCCAGGATCTTGGTATCAAGTCCTCCTACTTCGTGCATATATATGCCGAAACAATGGGAACAGTGAAAGCCTTTATTTTCTTGAGCTCTAAAATCACTGAGGACAGTGACTGAAGCCATGAAATTAAAAGATGCTTGCTCCTTGGAAGAAAAGCTTTGACAAACATAGACAGCGCATTAAAAAGCAGAGACATTACTTTGCTGACAAATGTCTGTATAGTCTAAGCTATGCTTTTTCCAGTAGTTATGTTTGGATGTGAAAGTTGGACCATAAAGAAGGCTGAGTGCCAAAGAATTGATGCTTTTCAATTGTGGTGACTCTTGAGAGTCCCCTGTCCTGCAAGGAGATCAAACCAGTCAATCCTAAAGGAAATCAACCGTGAACATTAAGTGGAGGGACTGATGCTGTTGCTGAGGCTACAATACTTTGGCTACCTGATATGAAGAACCAACTCATTGGAAAATACCCTGATGCTGGAAAAGATAGAAGGCAGGAGTGGAAGGGGATAACAGAGGATGAGATGTTTGGATGGCATCACCTATCAGTGGACATGAGTTTAACCAAGCTCCTGAAGTTGGTGAAGGACAGGGAAGCCTGGCATGCTGTAGTCTATAGATTCTCAAGGCATTGGAGATGACTTAGTGACTGAACAACAACAACCTGGTCATTAAATGTTTTATTAATGGAAAAAGCTTAGATCTGTCAAAACTTTTTCCTGCCAATATTGAAATGAGTGTAATTTTATGCTTTTTCTATTAATATGATATATTGCATTCTTTTGGTTTTCATATATGAGCCAATAAAAAAATTCTGCATTTGTGAGATAGTCCCACTTGGTCACATTCTATAACCCTTTTCATATATTACTAAATTTAGTGTGTTAGCATTTTCTTGGGGATTTTTGTATCCATAATCATAATGGATACTGCTTTATAATTTTCATTTTGGGGAATGTCTTTGGTAAGAGTCATGGACCCTGCTGTCTTACTGAGGTCCAGGATACTCTCTTTAAGAGACAACTTTCACTTTATTCTATGGGTTTGTTTAAATACTAACATTCTACAATGATTAATTTAGTGGTCTTTTCCATGTTATTATTATTTTAGAGCACAAGTTAATTTACCCAGGTCTTTACTTACCATCTCAAAAGTCAGTTGCCTCCATTCTGTGTATTATTCTTCCAGTTCTCATTCTCTAGCTATCACTGGACCTGCATAGAACCTTTAAAACCATTTACATCACTCCTATCTTCTGAAAAGCTGCTGCCACTCCACTTCAGGCCTGGATTCTACATCATCTTTCATTAAAACTGTGTATGACATGAAAGTCAGAAACACTCATTTGTCAGAGTAATAAATAGAAGCCAAAGATTTTCATTGCTTATTAATCTTTTCTTTTTTTGTTTTGCATTTCCCTTTGCTAACCTCCATACCTTGAAGGTCAGATTCACATATCCATATCCCTGAGAAGTGTGTTTCAGTTTTCTAATCAGATAATCTCTCTATCATTGTTTTGTTCAAATATTTACTATATTTGTTGATATCTATTCCATCCTCCATACATCCATATTCTTAATCTGAAATTAGAATACTTCTAGGAACCAGCAAATTCTACAGGCCTGTGTTTTTTGCCCCAATTTTGGAAATTTTCGGCCATTATTCCTTCAACATGCACATGCACACACACACACACACACACACACACACACATATCCTCTCCTTTTGGGACTCTGATGGCCCAAATACTAATCTTTTATTATATTCCAATTCCTCTGAATCTCTGCTAATTATTTTTTTCATCTATTTTCTCTTTATTAATTTAGATTGAGTAATTTCTATTGTGCTCTTCAAATTCACTGTTTTTCCCCCCTCTGTCCTCTCTTTTTGCTGTTACACACATCCACTGAGTTATTTTAATTTTATGATCACAATATTTAGTTCTAAAATGGCCATTTGGCTCATCTTTACACATTCTATTTCTTTATTTACTTAGATTTTCTACTTTTTATTTGTTTCAAACATGTTTGCAATATTTATGCATTTGTTATAGGGCTTTAAAATTCTTGTTCTATAATTCTAATATCTGAATCCTCTTGCTGTCTGATGGTTCTTTTTCCATCCAGTTTGAGATATTCCTGGTTCATGTTACAATGAGTTATAATCCATGAAACTTGAGCACTTTTCATACTGTAATACTCTGTATCGTCTTTAAGTTTTTTTTTTTTTTTTTTTTTGTTTTTTTTTTGCTGGCTTCTCGTATTGCCTTATAGGTAAAAGGTGGGAAGTGCTAACCTTGTTACTGCCAGTTAGGGTGAAAGTTTGGACTCAGCCTCCTTGGACACCTAGAAATGAGGCACTCTGTTGTGGCAGCTGGGCTGCAGTATGAATTCAGACCCTACCATTGCCTAGTGGGACACTATCTGCGCGCTATCTTTAGCTGTGAGGGAGAGGGCTGGGGAGAGGGTCACCTCCTCACTGGTCCCACTAGACTCCGCTGACACTGGAGTCATGCTGCTGCTGGAGTCATGAAGCTTTCTATTCAAGCTGGGATGAGTTGCTCCCCACTCAGTCTTCTCTAGCATCACCCTGGCAGTGAGTTGAATCATCTTGCTACAGCCTGGCAAGAGTGGAAGTCTAGGTTCAACACTTGGCCTTTGCTGGGATGCAGTTGCAACTTGGTCTGTGGTAGTCACCCAGAAAAAAAGTGGTTAAAAGTCCCCTGTCTTGTTTAGCTGCCTCTTTCTTGGTCTTTTGGCCACAGACACAGGCTTTTGAGAGGATTATTGTTGACATCTGTTGGCATTTCCAGGCTGCCAGCTTCTTCATGATATAGTCATGAAGTTACACAAAAATCTAGGGAACTCATTACCATCATCCCTTGGATCTTGAGCTCCTTAGCTGGCCTGACTTAATCTCTCCAGCTTTCTGGGTAATCTTAAATTTGTTTTACATATATTTTCTAGGCCTTTTAGCTTTTCTTGGTGAGAAGTACAGAAAAAAGTAGGTATAGCCTGTTTCTAGATGGGAAAGTTATCTCAGATCTGTCCATCAATATTTCCCTAACGTTTTGCATAGTGACTCCCAGGTAATAAATTATTGACAAATAATTGTTAAATGAATGATTTAATAGCAAAATTTTGTATTTGTTATTTTGGAAATTCCTGGACTCAGTTCAACTCAATTCTGTTTCAGGAACACTTGAGGTTTTCAGAAAACAGAATCTCATTTGAATGGAGGTATCACTGAATTTATTTAGAAAAAAATATAATTCCTGTCACAATATTTTATTCAAATAAAATATTTGATTTGGGGGAAAAAAGCAATTTTCTGTTGTTGCTGGCATCATTTGCATTTGAAAATCCCCTAAAACATTTTACTCCTTAAACTTATTATTCTTTGTTTTGCTGATTTACAGTTTCTAAATAATTTAGAGAATGTACTTTGTAATTAAGAACATTCTCATTCACATATGCAAATTCTAATGACTACTTGTTATGATCTTGCTATTTTTAATAGCATATGTACTGTTGGGCTGAAATTTCTCAAAGATCAGACCAATTTTAATAGCTTAGTGTTCTTTTTATAATTGTCTGAATCATTACTTTTTGTTTACCATTGGGTGAATGCTGGTTATTTTCTTTAATATTATGGTGTGTATAGGATATGACATAAGCACCTTGGCACTTAATGATGGAATGAACAGTTGTACTTTAGAGGCTCTATAGTCCTGAGAATCCAAAATGGAATTTATTTAAAAGAATTCTCCAGTGGAGATGCTTTGACAAGTAGGGCCTTGATTGTGGCATTATTTCATCCCTCAGCTCCTATAACCAGTTTTAGACTAATTTAAACCTTTCAAATGCTATTCTTAGTGTTTCCATTGAACAAATCAATTAAACCAAGTTCAGTTAAGGTAACTTTGCTTTCAACAGAAATAATTTGCCAGAAAATAATGTGGTTACAGTGGTTATGCTGAAATTAAGGCAACAAAAAATGCAATTATATATATTCAGGTGATTTTAAGACCAAATAAACATTGTTATAGGAGGACATCTATGAGGCATCATTAATGATGTAGTAAAGAGTAACATACCAAATGGAACCACAGCCATTTTTCACTCTACAAATAGAGAAATAGAAGAACAAACACAATTTTTCTAACAATCTTAAAACAGTGGCATGAAAATTATTTGAAATTTTAAAATATGTTTAATAGATGTTACAGAGTTAGCACATTTATCCAGAGCTTTCAGTAGCCCTAAAGGTATTCCATCCCAATTTATAATAAGTGAAACTCAGAGAAGTTAAAGCAAATTTCCCCTGTCACCTTGGTAATAAATGTTTCAATCTAGGCCCGAAGGCTTCAGGTCTCTTGAATTTCAGAGTTTGTGTTTCATTATTCATCATTCTTTGTCACATCTTAAAATTTGGAAGTCCTTATTGTTTATAATCGGAGAAGGCAATGGCACCCCATTCCAGTACTCTTGCCTGGAAAATCCCATGGACAGAGGAGCCTGGTAGACTGCAATCCATGAGGTTGCTAAGAGTCAGACACGACTGAGCGACTTCATTTTGACTTTTAACTTTCATGCATTGGAGAAGGAATGGCAACCCACTCCAGTATTCTTGCCTGGAGAATCCCAGAGACGGGGGAGCCTGGTGGGCTGCCGTCTATGGGGTCGCACAGAGTCGGACATGACTGAAGCGACTTAGCAGCAGCATTGTTGATAATAATGATGTTTTTTCTCAGATTCTGGCTCATGATTTCTGTAAGTAATCTTAGTGCTCTGATCCCTCCCTTCACTAGCCAAAGGATACGCTATTATATTTCATCAACTCTAAGACGTCATCTACTGTAATAGACAAAGGTTTCAATGGGCCCTCAAGAAAAAAATATACCCTGGCATTGAATTTATATACATCATTGATTGTGGAATATAGTCAGATTTCATAAATATCAGCATGTAAAAATATGTCTTGGAGTCAATAAAATATGATTGATGTCTGGCCTTATCACAACACTGTTTATCTATGCAATACTGTGCAGGGTAGTAGGGAGAGAGGAAGAGAAGGAGTTGCCAAAAGACCATTTACTTTGTCTGAGTAATTTCTCCAACAGAAGCAGATATTCAGAATGTTATGTTGACATGACAGCCAAGAAGATCATAATAAAAGAGTTTACTGGAAGAAGTGCCGCCTTATGGTTATAAGAATTGTATCCTTGAGTCCTTACTTGAATGTTAGGTTTCTACTATGCATCTGCCTCTCTTCATTGATTCCATGCCTTTTGGGATGTCAACACTCTTACTGACAAATTAAAACATATACTCTTACAATAAACTTTCCCATTTGAGTAGAATCATATGAATTCCATCATCACACTTGAATTCTCATTTGATAAGAATGAATCACTGGAAGTTTTCCTCCTTTGAAAATCAAAGTAGTATAATGTGACAAGAAGAGAATTTTAATGACACTTCCTTGGTCTACCTGCAACATACACGGTATATGGTCAGGCCACTCAAGATGGCCTTGAGAGAGCAAGCTGTTCTCTTGTTCTCAGTACACTCCCTGCTCGACCAGGGCCTGCTTCACTTTCACCCTGCTTACTTGACTGACCTTTTTACATACTTACCCCCAGCACCAGCTAGTGATTGTTCTTAATAAAGAAACAGTGAGAGGAATATCCTCTGCTAGCTACTCTGGTAACCAAACAGCCAACCTGATGTAATTCCCACTGTAATTTGAAATTCCCTCTTTTCTGCCTGGAGTAAGACTGCTGCTATGTCCTTCCCATCATTGGCCATACAGAGTGAGGTGTTGCTCCAGGACATTGCTTCAGACATGTAAGAGTCCTCATTCATTAAACCACTGATGTCTTCATCACTAATGCTGGGCTCTCTCTTCAAGCTGGCAGATCTGTAGGGTGCAGCCCAAAACATGAACAGTACAGAGCAGAACAAACAGAGCTGCTATAGGGAAAACTGCAGTGTTCTTTTGGTTGCAAAATCCAGACCGTGAATTGTAAATATTTAGTCAGTATCCAATCATGTTATTGATGGGACTAAATACACTGTTTTCTATATTTTTTAAGACCAAATTAATCTTATAGAGGAAAACAACAGAATGGAAAAGACTAAAGATCTCTTCAAGAAAATTAGACATACCAAGGGACCATTTCATGCAAACATGGGCTCAATAAAGGACAGAAATGGTATGGACCTAACAGAAGCAGTAGATATTAAGAAGAGGTGGCAGAATACACAGAAGAACTGTACAAAAAAAGATCTTCACGACCCATAAAATCATGATGGTGTGATCACTCACCTAGAGCCAGACATCCTGGAATGTGAAATCAAGTGGGCCTTAGAAAGCATCACTATGAACAAAGCTAGTGGAGGTGGTGGAATTCCAGTTGAGCTATTTCAAATCCTGAAAGACGTTGCTGTGAAAGTGCTGCATTCAATATGCCAGCACATTTGGAAAACTCAGCAATGGCCACAGCACTGGAAAAGGTCAGTTTCATTCCAATCCCAAAGAAAGGCAATGCCAAAGAATGCTCAAACTACCACACAATTGCACTCATCTCACATGCTAGTAAAGTAATGCTCAAAATTCTCCAAGCTAGGCTTCAGCAATATGTGAACCATGAACTTCCAGACGTTCAAGCTGGTTTTAGAAAAGGCAGAGGAACCAGAGATCAAATTGCCAACATCTGCTGCATCATGGAAAACGCAAGAGAGTTCCAGAGAAACATCTATTTCTGCTTTATTGACAATGCCAAAGCCTTTGACTGTGTGGATCACAATAAACTGTGGAAAATTCTGAAAGAGATGGGAATACCAGACCACCTGACCTGCCTCTTGAGAAATTTGTATGCAGGTCAGGAAGCAACAGTTAGAACTGGACATGGAACAACAGACTAGTTGCAAATAGGAAAAGGAGTACGTCAAGGCTGTATATTGTCACCCTGTTTATTTAACTTATATGCAGAGTACATCATGAGAAACCCTGGGCTGGAAGAAGCACAAGCTGAAATCAAGATTGCTGGGAGAAATATCAATAATCTCAGATATGCAGATGACACCACCCTTATGGCAGAAAGTGAAGAGGAATTAAAAAGCCTCTTGATGAAAGTGAAAGAGGAGAGTGAAAAAGTTGGCTTAAAGCTTAATATTCAGAAAACAAAGATCATAGCATCTGGCCCCATCATTTAATGGGAAATAGATGGGGAAACAGTGGAAACCGTGTCAGACTTTACTTTTTGGGCTACCACTGCAGATGGTGATTGAAGCCATGAAATTAAAAGATGCTTACTCCTTGGAAGGAAAGTTATGACAAACCTAGATAGCATATTCAAAAGCAGAGACATTACTTTGCCAACAAAAGTTCGTCTAGTCAAGGCTATGGTTTTTCCAGTGGTCATGTATGGATGTGAGAGTTGGACTGTGAAGATAGCTCAGTGCAGAAGAATTGATGCTTTTGAACTGTGGTGTTGGAGAAGACTCTTGAGAGTCCCTTGGGCTGCAAGGAGATCCAAGCAGTCCATTCTAAAGGAGATCAGCCCTGAGAGTACTTTGGAAGGAATGATGCTAAAGCTGAAACTCCAGTACTTTGGCCACCTCATATGAAGAGTTGAATCATTGGAAAAGACTCTGATGCTGGGAGGGATTGGGGGCAGGAGGAGAAGGGGACGACAGAGGATGAGATGGCTGGATGGTATCACCGACTTGATGGACATGAGTTTGAGTGAACTCCAGGAGTTGATAATGGACAGGGAGGCCTGAAGTGCTGCGATTCATGGGGTCGCAAAGAGTTGGACACGACTGAGCCACTGAACTGAACTAAACTGAATCTTAATATGTTCAGTTATCATAGAGTTAGTGTGAATAATGCCTTTGAGGATGTAGCCAAAGATGAAGAAGGCAGGATATGAATCAAAGTCTCCCTGACTCCAGATCTCTCATTCTTAAATGTGATGCTATATTTTCCCCTAGGATATTGTGCTTTCAAGATCTCTAACTTTGTCATGTAGGAATTAACATGTTCTAGGACATAGGGAAGACACAATGGTTGACATAGAATAATATAGGTTGGAACTTAACATTTCTGAGGCAGGGGCAAGCTACCTCCTTATTCAGATCCAAAAACCCATTTTCAACGGCTGCAAATGGAGAGCTGTCTTCCAACAGTGATAAAATAATACATAATATGACTCTTTAGTATAGTCTATGTGTTATGCTCACTAAAATATCAAATGATGGTATGAAGGTACTTGCTAGGATCCTCAGTATCCCTGGCTCTGGGCAAAGAAGTATTGGGCAGGAGGGTCTTTCACTGCTGATGCTTCTCACACTAACCCCTGCCCTCAGTAATGGTGCCCCCTTCTTAGCCTTGACCTCCTCTGACAGCAACCCCTTCTCCTCTTCTCATTCCAGTCAAAGGCAGAGTGGCTCTGCTTTCCCTGAATTATCTACCAACCTCTTCCTATAATATCACTAATTATAGTTTTCTTTTGATTCCCCAAAGACTATTGTGATAGAGGTCCAAAAGCTGGGCACTGCTGTCTATCTCCTGAAATTGTAGCAACCTTAATTCTCCTAGATCCAGTGTGGACACTTTTGTTTATTAAGAAAAGGCTCATAAGCAGAGGAGAATGAAATGTCAAAAAAGACACAGGATATTCTTTTAATAATTATCTTTCTACCTTCTCACTTCTCAATCCTTGGGTTGAGAAGTCTCCCTGGATTCAGAAATGGCACCCCACTTCAGTATCATTGCCTGGAAAATCTCGTGGGCAGAGTAGTCTGGTGGACTATAGTCCATGGGGCCACAAAGAATTAGACACAACTGAGCAACTGAGCACCATTTCTCTAGTGAATGCTGAGTTTCCCAAATTATCTGCAATCCCATCTAGGTGTTTTGTGCCCTAATTCTTTCCAAAATGGGGGACATAAATAAAACTTCTAACTTGAATCTGATTGGAAATATATAATTAAATTTCTCCTGAATCATAACAGTGATTAAAGGTCCTATTATTTGGAGATATTCAAAAGATAGGATATGGATATCTTTGGGCATATCCTCTACCTTGAGAGGATTCAGACTCATAGGCCTAAGGTGAATATTCTACCCACTACTCCAAGTTATTATTATAATTCCTTCATTCTGACTATGGTTTGACTTCCCATTTTGCTCAAGAATAAGTCATTGTTTTTTAACCAATGATAAAAGAAAGTCCCTACCACATTGTTTGACAGGTCTTAACAGAATGTAGGATATATTTTACTTCAAATGTCCTCCTATACTAGTAGACCTTTCCATCAATTGTTTTTGAACAAAGACCACAGCAGTTGGGCCATCATTTTCTGCCTCGGTCTATGAGGCTATTTTTTGTTGTTCTTGTTGTTTTTGTTGTTCATAGAATTGCTAAAATTAAATTTAAAAATTAAAATTAAAATTAAAGACAGTCTTCCCAGGTGGTCCCATGTTAAAGAATCCACCTGGAAATGCAGGAGAAGCAGGAGACCAGGGTTTAATCTCTGGGTTGGGAAGATTCCCTTAAGGAGGAAATGGCAACCCACTCCAGTATTCTTGCCTGGAAAATCCCATGAACAGAGGAAACTGGCAGGATGCAGTTCATGGGATTGCAAAAGAGTCAGAGCAAGTGACTCTGTGTTGCTCAGCAACACAACTGAGCAACTGAATATAGGCTAAATTAAGGACAATTAATTTCAAAAAGGAGAAAATAAAGAGGAAAACTGTAACTCAAGAGTAATATATACTTTTCTTCTCTCTCCATGAATGAGATGTTTACTATGTTCACAGTGGAACTGAATGAACTACAGTCTTTCCAGGAAAGATCTAGAGAAGAGTTACATTATGTGAAATTAAAACAAAACATGTGAGGGGCAAGGGAAATGAATGAAGGTGGTCAAAAGGCACAAATTTGCAGTTATAAAATTAAATAATTCCTTGGGATGTAATATATGGCATGGTGACTGTAGTTAATAATACTGTTAATATATTGTGTATTTGAAAATTGCTAAGAGAGTAAATCTTATAAGTTCTCATTGAAAGAAAAGGAAATTTGTAATGTGTACTGTATCAGTCACTCAGTTATGTCTAACTATTTAAGATCCCATGACTTGTAGCTGCCAGGATACTCTGTCCATGAAATTCTCCAGACAAGTATACTGGAGTGGGTAGCCATTCTCTTCTCCAGGGTATCTGCCCTACCCAGGGATCTAACTTGGGTATCCTGCATTGCAGGCATATTCTTTATTATCTGAGTCACCAGAGAAGCCCATATCATGTGATGGTTGGTGTTAATTAGACTTATTACAGGGACCATTCACAATACACAGAAATATCAAATTACTATTTTGTACACCTGAAGCTAACATAATCTTTTATATCAATTATACCTCAATTGAAAAAGCAGTATATTATTATTATTTGAGATAGTTCATTATTAATTCATGACATTGTGCCCAAATCTCAGAGTCCAAATATATCCTTCATGAGAGTTGCATGGAAAAGAAAATTCAAAATATTCAAAATGTGGAAATTATAGATATACCTGATGACGTGTATTAGTACACTACCCTAAATTCTATGTTTCTTGTAATATGGAGTCACTAGTTCTCTATGTTAGACTTGAGGACTAAGAGTTATCAAATATCAGTGGCTTTCAAGATAAAATTTAAAAAGGCTTTCTTACAAGTTAAAAGTATGGAGTTTTATCAATTGAAATGATATCACAAGTATTTTAGAAACTCTGCTCCTTTCTAGAAATGATTGGAAAAAGAAAGCATAATGAAATATTAGCCTATTTAGGTTAGTGTTTTTGGAAAAAAACATGAACTAACACTTTAATGCACTAATTTCTTAAAAGGGCAACAGTTGATGTTGTCCTTGATGAAGAAAGCCATACCATTCTTCTCAGTTTAAATAAACTTTAAACAGGCTTTTCCCAGACTTTAGGTCTCTGATTATCCTCTTTTTAGATTATTTAATTTAGAAAATTTATAATTGTGAATTTTTCCTCTGTCAGTTTGAGATACTCTAAAATACTTCTTGTCGGTTTTATAACGCAAAAATGTTTTCTTAAGGACCTGAGGGCCATTCTTTGAAATATAACCAGCAAGGAAGGTAGCCTCCCTGTTTCTAATCCTGATTCTGATAGGGGAAAGCCTAACTTATATTGATACCTCACTCCAAGTTGTAAAACTACATTTTGTCATGAAGATTCAAGAAAATTCATTTATCTTCTGGGTATAATCAATTAGCAAACAAAGATGATCTACAACCCCCCTCTCTCCTCAGTTCTTAAAAACTCTTCTAGTTCTTAAAAAGTCTCAGTAGAGTGGAACACAGATGGATTTCTGACCGATCACAATGGTATTGAACAAAGTCTTCTTTGCATGCTTAATTAAATTTGCCTCATATGATTTTTTACTTTGACATCTTTACATAAGTTCTAGTTTTGCCAAAGATCCATGAACTGAATTTGACATATAGTGGTACATCACAGCATGTTCACTGCCCTAAAAAAAAAAAAAAAAAAAAAGAAATTAATTAACTCAAGATGGTTTGTAGATCTAAATGTGAAATGCAAACTATAAAACTCCTAGAAGAAACTATAGGAGAAAACTTTGTGAACTGGATTTTGGTGATAGTTTTGTTTTATGGTATTGCTATCTTTTTGTGTGGTTTTTAAATAAAACACCAAAAGCTAGATTCATAAAAGAAAGCAACTCTACAGTAAACTTTTATGACATCACAGAAGAAATATTTTAGCTGAAATAATTAAAAAAATAAAAATACAAGATTTTTAAATTACGTCTTAAAATGAATCAGTTTTATACACATAGAGATTAGGTAGAAAGGGTAAATTCTCAAAAAAAAGCATGAACAATCATCCCAGGTTTTCATATCTATCACATTTTTTTAAGATTTTTGTCATTTAATTTCTGCTGCTCCCAAAGTAATAAATTCAAAAATTTACTAACATTTTGCTATGCAATATCGCCATCTGCTAAAATTCAAGGAACTGAGCCAAATATTTGCATGATAGAATTAGATGAATACTATGCTCATATTCCCATAAATGGGCTGTTATTTCCTTTTCCAGAAGATCTTCCCGACACAGGGATCAAACCCATGTCTCCTGCATTGTAGGCAGACACTTTACCATCTGAGCCACCAGGGAAGTCCTCTTTCTTTATTTTCTTTTAATGCTCATATTTAATGGTATCTCACATTTTAAAATGCAACAACTTATATTAACTATTTTTTTAGACTTCTTTAATAGGTCTATATCCTTGCTCACTGCACCACACTTACTATCATTTTCCTTTCTTGAGTATTATGAATTTTTCAGACATTAATTGTTTTCTGGTTATCAGTGGATATCACATTATCAAGGATGAAGTTTCTTTGTTTATACCTTAATAGAATCCTTAAACAAACAAAATGAATTTGTCATAAGGTACTAGGCTATCTAATCAAGATAAAGATAGAATTGCATATGGGCCTCAGAAGAAGATTGAGACAAAAGTGAAAAAAGCCTTTTTATACCAGGTAGTTTCCACTCTTCATTCTCACTACTTTTGCTACCTTTTCTTTCACTCTTTTTCTATTTTTCATTCTCTTTCT
Organism: Bubalus bubalis; assembly: GCF_019923935.1. Classification (NCBI taxonomy): domain Eukaryota; kingdom Metazoa; phylum Chordata; class Mammalia; order Artiodactyla; family Bovidae; genus Bubalus; species Bubalus bubalis. The sequence goes on along the minus strand of NC_059169.1, from coordinate 85,114,035 downwards.
CTCTGGACAGGTTTTTTTCTTTCTACGCCAGTCTACAAGTCAGAATCACACCACCATATCTCTGCAATCCTTCCAGACTTGGTTACATCCTCTTGTTTTTATAGCACTCATATGTCCCAACTCTTCCATAGTTATTAACTTAATGCTTGCATTTTTCTGCAACCTCACTGAGGACTTCTGAGTTGTTTAATACATAAGATGGCTCATTTTCATAGTGGTAACCATAAATTTCAAATCAAAGCCTAGGATGCATGATGTGAGATCTTATATGAGAATGAACTGTATATTTGAAATTATGACAGTATTCCAAGGTCTGGTTGATTTGATCTAATACTATTTCACAATAGTGAAGTGCTATTTATTTTTTCACTAATTACTAATCTTTCTCAGTGTTTTCTCTTAAGTCTCACATACTTGTTAGGGCAGTTCAAGTAATTTATTCTACACTTAGTTTTTCTAAAATGCCACTGAGTGTTGGGCTTGCCCTGTCCTTCTATATCTGTGTTTATGATGTGCCTCTGTCCTGAAGCTGGATTGATCATTTCATTTTTGTTATTTACTACTGTGTTGAGTGTACCATTAACACTCAATAAATTACAGTAATAATGATACAGCTCATCATCATAATTATCTTTATTCCCTTGGGCAAATCCAGCAGGGAATGAGAAACTTCCGAGAATGCTTTGCTTTGTATAATACCCTCTAGCTTGTCCTCAGACATTTTATAAAATCCCTCTAGAATATATTTAACTTTCATTTTTATCAAAACAGTAAGTGAAAGGTGATTATTAAGAGATCAGTCTTAAAAGCTTATAGGAAATGAGATAACACGGTTGAATGTCCCTTTGCAAACTCCTGAAACACATTCTGTCTTTATCATTTACATGATGTCATTTTATTCTTTCATTTTACTTACAAATAAGTTATTATCCCCTTAAGAGAAAGATGGTTTGATCCCACTTCATAAAGCAATGACTGCCATTAGCAGATTCTAAGTAAACAGTTACTGCAAATTATGGGTAAAGATAATAATAGATTTGATGTTTATTAATTAACATGTGAAAAAAACTTTTCCATTTATGAGATCTGATAAACTGAGTTTCTAGTATCTTGTTGACTCCTCAACTATATAGACATTTCTTAATCATCTAGACATCCACAGTAAATAACCCATGGGCTTATACAAAATGTACACATTAAAATTTTCAACAAAAAGCAAGCAAATATAAATTGAAGTTTAATTGTAATGAAGTTACATTTAGTTTTTGTGCAGTTTGTCTTATCCTCAATGAAAATGACTCCTTTAGGATAAACAGAGTTTTTCTTTTCAATATCTGTCCTATTCCTTGAGTTCTGTTCTCATGTTATACCACTGTTTGAATCTCAAGCTCTTAGATTACACTGCCAGGCATACTATAATGTCCATAACTGAGACATTATTTTGCTGACAAAGGTCAGTATAGTTAAAGCTATGGTTTTTTCAGAGGTCACATATGGATATGAGAGTTGGACCATAAAGAAAACTGAACACCGAAGAATCGCTGCTTTTGAATTGTGGCATTGGAGAAGACTCTTGAGAGAGTCCTTGGACAACAAGGAAATTAGATCAGTCAGTCCTAAAGGAAATCAGTCCTGAGTATGCACTGGAAGCACTGATGCTGAAGCTGAAGCTCCAATACTTTGGCCACCTGATGCGAAGAACTGACTCCTTGGAAAAGATCCTGACACTGGTGTCAGGAGTGTGTGTAATTTCCTCAGTTCTGTCTTGCCACAGAAAAGATTTGAAAGGGTGGACCAGTATTACAGATCCGTTACAGCTCAGAGGTTTATTTGGCAAACAAAGGCTAGCACACCATAGAGTCATGAGGGTGGGCTGATCCCAAAGGAGAGACCTCAGTATACCTTAGCTTCCTATTTTTATATGGTTTGTCTCCTTCCCACTGAGCCTGCCCTATGAAAATTGGGCTAGTCAGGAAAGGGTCGTGTTTGTTTCACCTGATGTTCTCACTCTGGTCCATGGATTTTCTTTTGTTCCATTATCAAGGGCTTTTCCCTTTCTTCGTCTTTTATCCACTGCCATTTTGGACTCCTTTTTCCTATTCTAACTAATTAACACTTGGAAAAATTGAAGGCAGGAGAAGAAGGGGACAACAAAGGATGAGACTGTTGGATGGCATCACTCACTATTAATAACTGGTCTAACCTTCCAGGCATATTTTGCATCTGGCTTATTAACGTCTTTTCTATTTCAAGATGTGTGCCAACATTTGGTCCATTTAATACCTATGTGGAGGACCTCTCTTATATATTAGCTTAGAAAGTACTTTGATCCTAAGCAAGTATTTACTATAGCACATGTGCTCAGTCATTCAGTTGTATCTGACTATTTGAGACCCCATGGACTATATAACTCACCAGGCTCCTCTGTCTGTGGAATTTTCCAGACAAGAACACTGGAGCAGGTTGGCATTTCCTACTCCAGGGGATGTTCCCAACCCAGGGGTTAAACCCACATGTCTTGTATCTCCTGCATTGGCAGGTGGATTCTTAACCACTACATCACCTGGGAAGTCCTGCTATAGCACAAGGGACTATATTCAATATCTTATAATAACCTATAATGGAAAACAATTAGAAAAAATATATATGATATGAATAACTTTGTTGTGCACATGTAAATAATGCAATTTTGTAAATCAACTATACTTCAATGAAAAAAAAAAAGTAATTTGATCCATTCAATTCCAGTAATTTTCATCCTTGTATAATTAGCCCCTAACTTTTCATAGCCATATCCTGAGGGCTAATACCTTTCCACCTTATACATGTAAAATACTAATATCCCTTCCATCTCATGCTCTCAGGTCATTGATACTTGCTTTGTAACCTTCTAAAGCTCTCAATATTTTTATTTTTCCTTTATCACAAGGTCAAAGACTTTCTGGCTTTATTTCTCTATTTTAAGCACCACAGAATAAGGTCTTTGTAACTGCTCGGTTACTTTAAACATTTGTTTTTTAATTTGTTTACTCAAAATACCTAAACCTAGAATTATCTTCTTTTTCATTTAACTTTATCTGGAATATTTAATCTTAGAAATTTCTTAACTTTGTAAATATCTTATAAAAGGATGATGTTAACTTCAAGTTAAACTTTAGTGTCATTACTCAGTACTCAATTTTTTTCTTGCTTGTTATTAAAAACAACCTCCTTTCTGAAATTTCATAATTTTCTTACAATCTTTAGTCAATTTCCTACCTTCTACTTGCCTTCTAGTATTTCTTTGCCTTCTTCTATGTTAATAAATATAAAAACCTATGATATACCTAGGTAATACTTTGGAAATTCCCACTTAGGCTCTTATCTATTTCATACCCAACCACAATTCCTGCCCTCCAGTATTAAAGGCTAAGACTGCCATACTCTTAATCTTCATCTTATACTTGGTCAATGTCTTAGACCTTGTTTCCTAACTTAGTAGTAGTAGTAGTAGTGTGTGCTCAGTCATATCTGACTGTTTGTAACCCTATGGACTGTAGTCCACCAGGCTGTTCTGTCCATGGGATTCTCAAGACAAGAATGCTGGAGGGGGTTGCCATTTCCTCCTCCAGGGGATCTTCCCAACCCAGGGATCAAACCTGGGTCTCCTGCATTGCAGGCAGATTCTTTAACATTAGTGCCACTTGGGAAGCCCCTTCATAATTTAGCTCCCCACCAATTCTTACATACTCAAACTTTCATTCCCTAATGCTGAGAACTTCTTTTCAATTTCTACACAGAAATACAAGAAAATAAAATTTCTAAATACAGCATTCCCCTGTGACTTTAGCTCAACTCATTTTCTTCCCTTTCAGTTCTATTTCTGAAAGAACAGTGATGAATCAGTCTATCTCTGTCTATCTGTTAACACACTATTATTGAAACCTTTCTGATGTCAGGCTCTGTCATCCCTACAGCTGGGGATGGTATGAAAAACATGATAGAGTTGATATGCCTGTTCCCATGGCACTTCAAGCTCTATTTGCTCACCTCCCATTCGATCTTCAACCTATGGTAATTATGATTCTACTTTAGCCATTTCACTGAACCAACTTTGCTCTTTATCTGTTTTTTTCCTGATCTCTATCAAAGCAAGTACACTTTTTTGGCATTTGTCTTCTTATGTATTTATCCTGTACTTTAAGGTATTGATCTTTCTTTTTACTTTTCTCCACTTTAGATATTTGTAACCTAAAAGTTATCTTGTTCTGTTTCTGACTCTTTCTCTTAGTGTCTTTCATGGGATCTTCTTTCTCAATCCACAACTTACAAAATTGTAAGTTGGCAGGCTTCAGGTTTCTAATACTACCTGCATTCTCTTTTTATGGCTTCAACTATTATGGATAGTTAACATCAGACTGCTGTATTAAAAATGTTAAAAGTAAAGATATGCAAAACCTTGGGTATCCCCAGACCGTTTCAAATTCCTAATTATTTCAAATAAACTCATTATATTTTCTCATCTTCTTGATCTAAATTGGCTGTTATTTATCAAATCTTGTTTATTTTCATTTCTAATTATTATTTGTGTGTTGCTTTCTCTCAACACATAACACAAATAGCCTATGCAAAGAGTTATTTGAGTTGTCTACAAAATGGTATTTATATTGTCTCTTCAATGCTCTATACTTGTTAACAGAATATGCTGGTTAAAACTCGTGTTTGATATCTTGTTTAATGCTCTTATACATGAATAGAGATAGACATTATTAATCAAACACGACTTATTTTAGGCTATAGTTTTTATCACTGTTTCTAAACAAAGTTCCAAGAGCAATCTTAGGGGAAAAAAAATATAAGAGATGGTTTAGAGCTTGATACTGAATGAAAGTGATGGCGCTAGTCCCTCAGTCGTGTCCAACTCTGCTACACTGTGGACTGTAGCCTGCTAGGCTCCTCGTTGAATTCTCCAGGCAAGAATACTGGAGTGGGTCACTATTCACTTCTCCAGGGGATCTTCTCAACCCAGGTATCGGACTCAGATCTCCTGCACTTCAGGCAGATTCTTTACTGCCTGAGCCACCAGGAGAGCCCTGATATTGAATACTGATGGCGATAGTGAAGTCGCTCAGTCGTGTCCGACTCTTTGCGACCCCATGGACAGCAGCCAACCAATCTCTTCCGTCCATGAGATTTTCCAGGCAAGAGTACTGGAGTGGGTTGCCATTTCCTTCTCCGTAGCAACATATAAATACAATATACTCTCTTTTGGCATTCCTCTGAAGTCAAGTGGAAATCAGATTAGACACACTTATACATTTGAACTTACCCTAAGGAAGCAATGGCCTTTATCCATTGTTTATGGACAAATAGAATAATTTCTGAGCAAAATTTAAGAAAATATTTATTACTATGTTCCATAGTAGGTCCATATACCTTACTTGTTGCTTGGAGTAATTATCATAATCCTACAAAAATTAAGTGACTTTTAAGTTCTTTACTATTCTAATTTTCAGTGATTCTGTGGAACCAAGAATAACTTCTATTACTTTGCTCTGATTGCATGATTTTTGCAGCTTATCTAATAAATTCAAATCAATATTTTTTATTTACTGAAAACATGCATGCTACAAACCTGAAATTACTAATTAAGAAGAGAGTATTACATCATTTAAATTTTAATTTTATTTCAGAAAAAAAGACTCTGAATTGGGGTTGCATTAACAGTTCTGTATAACTAGACCATTTATACAAGCTATGTAGTCCTATTAGCTTACAAATGGACACATGAAAAATGCTAATAGCCTAGAAAATCCACCACAAGAATAATATCTTGAATTTAAAATTTCTATCTGCAGTGAATTTTTGTGGCCAAGTTACAAAACACTCAATCTAAGGACTTATAATGGAAATGCAAAAAGACCTTTAAATTTAAGAGCAAGGAAAGATACTGCTGTCATATAAAAAGAATTATTTTCCTACAAAAGGTGGAATACATAAGTCATTGTTATGAAAAATACCTTCCTTCTTAGTTATATTCAATCTGCAAATCATAGACTCATTCTTGCTAGCAAAAAGTGACTTGGATTTGATTTTAATGTTGATTTTTTTTTTTCATGCTTCTCCTCATTCTGCATCTGTTCTGACTCTTCCTTTCAATCATTTCCTTTGTGATTGCTTAGCTTCATGCTTCCTATATTTTGTTAGACTAAAATGTAATGTACTCACAGTTTATATTGGCAGGCCCATGCAGCTAGTCAGCTCTGAAGGTAGCTTTCATTTCAAATGGGCAAGGCAGGGGAGTGTTGTAAAGGGGAAAGGCAGACAGCAGAAAATGGAGGCAGAGGGGAAGAAAAACCCTATTTATATTTCTGAAGTGACTGATGTTCCTTCTTGCACAAGTTATTCCAGAAAAGAATGCCTCTCTTCAGATAAGTACTAAGAGCTGTGCCATCTGCAAAGCAAGATACCTGTTTTAAAACACATAACTGGGATTATTTTTAATGGTGTAATACCTGTCTTCTATTTATTTATATTTGGTCAACTATCCTTTGGTCTGCTGGCTTCATTAGTTCCCTTTTCCTCTGCTTTTGGCTCACCTTGTATTCTGCTGTGCACTAGTAATGAATTGGTTGTGGAGAAGCATCTGTTCAGAAAATCTCTTCTATTTGAAGATTTTTACAGTGTGCCAAGTTGTTTGGTCATCATATTAACCAATGGAAAAAAAGAATTAGGTTTTACTCTACAGTTTTATTTTTTAATATAATAGATCTATAATAAAACTATAATAAATGACTCTCTATGCCCAGACAGAAAAATTTTATTTTCATTCCTCTCATTAAGAACCTTCTTAGATTTCCAGGGATTGCATGAGCAACAGAATACTAAATTCTGCCTGTATACGTGAGCAGTAATTATATATTCTGGGTTGCAGAAAGCACTTGACAGGGCTCTGAGGAAGTCTGTTCCTCATTTCATCGTTTCATGCAGCCCTGGTCTTGCTGACTGCACAGAGCACTAATAGAACATGTTAATGGAGTTTATTCTGTCACAAATGCTGCCAGTTAAGAAGATGATTGCCATGTGTGGAAAACCAGACTTTCTGACTTCTTCCTAAAGATGTATAGAAATATTAAATCTGTTATCTGACATAGTGGAAATGCATAAATATTGACTTCCTAATGTGAGTGCAGGTGGACTTTAGTATTTCAAAGTAGAAATTGCAGAATTTTTTGGACATCTATGATTGCAAAACCTATAGTAAATTATAGTTGCTTGATTTCTTTGTTAATGTATCAGACACCAACATGAGTGTGCATTTTTTTCCCCAGAAAGTCAAATTATCTCGAACAGAGAGATGAAAAACTCATATTTGATGAGCTGAATTTAAACCAAATTGTGCTGTTTAATAAGTAACTAGCAGCCTTGGATTGATGTTGATAAAGATGTAAAAACCAAATGTTGTTTCCCAAGCTGCAAAATTGCATGTTATTCATGCTAAAATATGAAGCTGATTATAAGATTCAATGGTAATCAGGCTGAATTAATAGGAGTCCTTTAATAATCCTTCATTTTCTCAATAGTTCTGACAATTCAAGTAAATAAAAATTGAGAGCATATGACAGTTCAGAAAATGAATTTAGCATCTTACTTACAGCCTAAAATATTTCTCCAACTGATCCATAAAACTACGTAATTAAAATATAATATTATGGACTTCAAGGTTTTTGAAAGAATATGGGTTTCCACAAGGTTTCTAAAAGAATGGATTAGAATGGATTCCCACTTACATGAATCTAATTTCCACTTACATGAATCTAATTTATAGTTGAAGCTAATCAAGAATGAAAGACATGTGTGGTTGTTGTCAGCATAGAACAAAATTCCTAATTGTGATGTGTACAATATATCACTATTTTAATTTAATGTTTCCCTAGATAAGGCTAAAGCCTTTGGCTTTCTTCCAGGTAAATAAAATCTAGTAGAAATTAGTGTTCCTGAAAATAAAGTCTTGAGTTCACAAAATTTTTTAAGTAATTTTTTACAGCATTTTAAAAATGCTTTTCTACTCAAACCTCCATGAGGTTAAAACAGATTTTTTTGTTCATAAGTTACATAAATGTACTCCACTATGAAAATGTTTATACATTATATGTACAAATTTAAAGATGGAAATAGGTTCATTATAAAATTTATTGCTGAAAATTCAGCTTTAAAACTAGACCTTTTAAGATTTAGAAGCAGTAGTAATCATCCAAGAGAAGAAAGTAATTTCATGACCACAAATTTGGTGTTTTCTCATAACAACCTCAACATTCTAATTTGTGGGTTATCTTTCTGTCTCCAACTTATGATAGATTAAATGTTATATTTGTCAATTTAGAGACCAGCATTTTAATAATTCATCTTTTGAATGAAGCATTCATTAAGGACAATGATAATGGATTTGCATTGGGAGGATATTTTACCTAGTAATACAGTCAAGAGGTCATTTTCTTCTACTTCTGGAGATGGGAGCTCATTCATCAAAAAAATCATCCTAACAAAAAGTGACTGTAAACACTAGATCTATCACAAAGTTAATCTTCAAACAGTACAGTAAAGCAGCCAAAATTTATAGGATTTAAGGATGCAAAGAATTGAAGCTCCCAGAGAGAAAGGGAGCATATTGATTTGAGTTTTATATTATTTATTGCTTTTCTCTTGAATGTATTTATTGGTTCTTATGCTAAATATGTGAGAGTATAAGAAAGTAAGCAGAAAACAGTAGCTAAGAGAATAAAATGGTGAACACAGCACTCATTATAGTCTTACAGAAGTAGGCTTAAAATTTGCCAAAGGATGTATATGTCTCCAGAAATATTTTAATAAATGCCTAGATTTTAATCAAATATTAACAGGGGAGCTGGGAGAAGGAGCAGTGATTGAAAATTCAGAGGTAAAAGAGACCATGAAAACTGAAACAGAGATGCTCATGATAATGAAATTATAGGATACAGATTTAGAAATAACTATATAAATTCAAGAAAATAAATTAAAATGCAAAGGATTTTGCTAATGATATGAAATCCATGAGAAATAATTAAGTGGAAATTCTAAAATTGAAAAAAAAAAAAACAATGTAACTGAAATTAAGAACTAAAATTGACTTTATGTTAAGATAAGCACATGGAACTGCATATGCACTGAAGTGAAAAGATGACTTGTTGAGAGATTCTTATTGTTTGTACAATGGGAGTGGCTAATAGAAAAAAAGGGGAATATTTTTCAGGCAATAGCAGACAATAGTTTCCAAAGAGAAAGCCATCAATCTACAGATGAAGATGCTTGATAAACCTCAAAATCTTCACATTAAAAAAACAAATCAAAAATAGGGAGACAATCTTGAAAGTAGCCAAAGGAAAAAAAAACACAAAAACTTCAAAGGAATTAAAAAAAAAAAAAACTGACAGCTGCATTTTTCACAGAGGTGATATTAAACAAAAGAAACTGACAAACTTAGATTGCTTAAAAAAAAAAAAAATAAGCCAATACCCAAAATTAAATACCCAGCTAAAGTATATCTCCAAACATATAGAGACTGAACATAATTTCAAAGAAGCCCAAAAAAAAAAAAAAAATGATATTAGTTTACAGTTGTTTTTGCTTTCATGCTGGATGGACTATCCAGAGCACAGCTCTAAGATGTAAGATTCAACTTGGAAAAGCTAACATGTTTAGAATTTTGAGGGGATGGGGATGAGTGCTTTGATGATATACTATGAGAAAAAGAGCTCTAAAGGTAGTCATGGGGTACACTTGAGTTTTGACTGACTGCTTCTGCTGCTAAGTCGCTTCAGTCGTGTCTGACTCTGTGTGACCCCATAGATGGCAACCCATCAGGCTCCCCTGTCCCTGGGATTCTCCAGGCAAGAACACTGGAGTGGGTTGCCATTTCCTTCTCCAATGCACGAAAGTTAAAAGTGAAAGTGAAGTCGCTCAGTCATGTCCAACTCTCAGCAACCACATGGACTGAAGCCTGCCAGGCTCCTCTGTCCATGGGATTCTCCAGGCAAGAGTACTGGAGTGGGGTGCCATTGCCTTCTCCATTTGACTAATAAATTTTATTTATGTAGACTGATATTCCTTAGGTCAGCCAAAGAATAATTGCCAGATAATGGAAGAATAGTGGATCTATAAACCATATAATTTCCAGAACTGTCACCAAAGAGATATATGAGTTCCAACAAGCCTCAGAGGGGAACAAAAAAAATTCAATAGTGATCCTGAAAAGGCCACAGTTTATAAGGAGAAACAAGCTCTATCTAGATAAGAGACCACTGGAGTGTCTCTTAACAAAGAAGGTCTCTTAACAAAGGCTTTAAAAGAAACCTCCAAAGAATCAGTCTAATCCACATGATAAGTAACTGCCATCCAGAGAAAACTCATATCTTTCAAGAAAACATAGAATCAAAACCATAAGCACAATATCTACCACACAAACAGCAATTAATAGACATGAAAAGGCACAAGAAAAACAGATCTGAACCCAAGAGAAAAACCTGTTTACAAAAGTGTACCTAAAAAAAAAAAATGTTAGGAATGATGGGATTAGCACACAAATTTACTGGAAGAGCTATTGTAAATGTATTTAAGTAACTTCACTGGTGGTGCAGTGGATAAGAATCCACCCACCAATGCAGGGGACATGAGTCAGTTGGAGCAACTGAACCTGATCGCTGTAACTACTGAGCCCGTGTGCTGCTGAATCTGCTACAACTACTGAAGCCTGAGTGCCCATAGACTGTGCTTCACAACAAAAAAAGCCACTGCAATGAGAAGCCTGTGTAACACAATGAAGAGTAGCCCCCACTAGCTGCAACTAGAGAAGGACCATGCAAAGCAATGAAGACCCAGCTCAGTCAAAAATAAAAATATTAAATGTATTTAAGAACCTACAAAAATAGACATAAGAGAAAAAAATGGAAATGTAAAAAAACTGATTTGAATTATCTATAGATAAAAATTAAAATATCCTATATTAATGAACTTCTATACAAAATAGGTACTAAATAGAAAAGATCAATAAATTTAAAACCATAGCAATAGAAACTCTTCCAGCCAAAGCACAAAGAGAAAGAAAGCTGAAAATAAATGAACAAAGGCTTAGTGGTCTATAAAACTTTATCTAGTAAGTCAGAGCCCAAAGGAAATGGAGTGTGTGTTAGAAAATGTTAAAATGTAATAAATAAAATATTTCAGACTAGATGAAGATTAGTACTACATAAATCAAAGAGCCTCAACAATATTTAAGGAGAATAAGTACAAAAGAAACTATAACAAATCATTCCACAGACGTAATCTCTGTAAACCAGAAATAATTTTTAAAATGTCAAAAAAAAAATACAGAAAAAGGAAAAGAAAAATTGCATACAGATAAACAAAGGAAAAATGATCACTATCTCATCAGAAATAGTGTGTGTTAGAAGACAATGAAATAACATTTTAAAATGCTGAAAGAAAAACAACTTAGAATTACATATCAAGAAAATAACTTCATATAAAAGAAACCATCACTTATATTAAAAACACTGTAAAAAATGAAGGCCAATCAAAGATAGCTTGGCAGAATGAGAAACCAAAAAAAAAAAAATCACAATAAAATTTCACAAGAAATGTGAAAGAAAATTCTTCATTCCTGTACAAAAGAACTGAGAAAAAAAAAAAAAAAAAAAAAAGCACAACAACAAAAACCCTAACAGATCTACACAAGGAACAAAATGCCTGAAGTTGGCAAATATGTTATTTTTTAAAGAATAATTGGCTTTTAAAGGAAAAACAATAGGAATGTAATATGAAATCTATACCCTAATAAATCTACAAATCTGAAATAATAGCAAGGACTAATAGGAAAATTAGTAGTGCATATTTTTGAGGATTTTACATAACAGTATATAGTATCTTTTGAATGTAGACTATGATAAATTAAAAAAGCACAAATTAGAAATCTTCAGTTCAGTTCAGTCACTCAGTTGTGTCCGACTCTTTGCGACCCCATGAATTGCAGCACGCCAAGCCTCCCTGTCCATCACCAACTCCCGGAGTTCACTCAAACTCACGTCCATCAAGTCAGTGATGCCATCCAGCCATCTCATCTTCTGTCATCCCCTTTTCTTCCTGCCTCCAATCCCTCCCAGCATCAGAGTCTTTTCCAATGAGTCAACTCTTCGCATAAGGTGGCCAAAGTACTAGAGTTTCAGCTTTAGCATCATTCCTTCCAAAGAACACCCAGAGCTGATTTCCTTTAAAATGGACTGGTTGGATTTCCTTGCAGTCCAAGGGACTCTCAAGAGTCTTCTCCAACACCACAGTTCAAAAGCATCAATTCTTCAGTGCTCAGCTTTTTTCACAGTCCAACTCTCACATCCATACATGACCACAGGAAAAACCATAGCCTTGACTAGACGGACCTTTGTTGGCAAAGTAATGTCTCTGCTTTTCAATATGCTATCTAGGTTGGTCATAACTTCGCTTCCAAGGAGTAAGCGTCTTTTAATTTCATGGCTGCAATCACCATCTGCAGTGATTTTGAGCCCAGAAAAATAAAGTCTTATGCTGTTTCCACTGTTTCCCCATCTATTTCCCATGAAGAAATGGGACCAGATGCCATGATCTTCGTTTTCTGAATATTGAGCTTTAAGCCAACTTTTTCACTCTCCTCTTTCACTTTCATTAAGAGGCTTTTTAGTTTCTCTTCACTTTCTGCCATAAGGGTGGTGTCATCTGCATATCTGAGGTTATTGATATTTCTCCTGGCAATCTTGATTCCAGCTTAGAGAAACAAATTAAAGATAATTCATGATAAAAACTGTAGAGGTGATAAAATAAAATATTAATAAAATCTAATAAAAGTCACAAGCTGGAATCAAGATTGCCATATTCCTGTACATATTCCTTTTTTAATATTGTTTTACATTATGATGTAACCATGGGATACTGAATATAGTTCTCTCTGCGATTCTATGGACTGTAGCCCTCCAAGATCCTCTGTCCATGAGATTCTTCAGGTAAGAATACTGGAGTGTGTTGCCTGGCCCTTCTCCAGGGGATCTTCCTGACCTAGGGCCTGAACCTGTATCTCATTATATTTCTGGCATTGTAAGCGTGTTCTTTACCACTCTGACTTACTTGGTATGATAATCTCTAGATTCATCTATGTTGCTGTAATATTTTGTTCTTTTTACAGCTGAGTAGCATTCCTTCCATTGTATATATGTACCACAACTTCTATATCCATTCATCCATCAGTTAACATGTTGTTTGTTTCCAAACCTTGGCTATTGTGATTAGTGCTGTTATGAACATACAGATGTATGTGTCTTTTTGAATTAGAGTTTTTTTGGAGTACATGCCTCGGAGTGGGATGCTGGGTGCTGTGGTAGTTTTATTTTTAGTTTTCTGAGGAATCTCCATACTGTTCTCTGTAGTGGCTGTGCTAACTTACCGACTCGTCAACACTGTAAGAGGGTTCTGTTTTCTCCACATCTCTTTGAAATTTGTTATTTCTTGTATTTTTAATGATGGCCATTTGTCAGACTAGATTTTTAAAGAGAGAAAGAGAGAGACAGAACTATATTCTCTCTTTAAAAAAAAATAATCTTTTTGTAACTCTATATGGTGACTGACTGGACTTATGGTGGTGGTCATTTTGTAATGTGTACAAGCATCACATTATTAGATTGCAAGCATGAAGACCACAGGGGCTCCCCTGATGGCTTAAATGGTAAAGAATTTGTCCACAACGTCAGAGACCTGGGTTTGATCCCTGGGTCAGGAAGATCACCTGGAGAAAGGAATGGCAACCCACTCCAGTATTTTTGCCTGGAAAATTCCATGGACAGAGGAATCTGGTGGGCTACAGTCCATGGGGTTGCAAAGACAAATAAGCAACTAACACCACCCCACATGAAGCTAATTTAATGGTATGTCAATTATACATACATTTTAAAAGAGAAGAAAAATAAAAATATATAAACCTTAATACAAAGACAGAGACACATACAAAGTAGATGGGGAAAAGTGTAAAATGAGAATAATAGTTATAGGATAACTGGTGTAGTGACATTATATCAGGTAGCATACACTTAATAGAAAAAAAGAAATTGAGAAACATTTGATAATTATAAATGTCATTTCCTTATAAAGATACACAATATTCTATGTGTATTAAGTATTATGTCTTCATAACACAGCTTCAAAAATACTTAAAGCAAAACTGAGAATGAAGATAAGACATTGACATATCCATAATTATAATTAGAGATTTAAAAATTCTCTCTGATAAATTTACTGAAAACTCAGAAAATCAGCATGACATATTGTAAAGCAATTATTCTTTAATTAAAAATAAATTTAAATAAATAAAATTTAAAATCTAGTCACACAAGACACTAAAACAATAGGATCAATCATTTTGACCTAATTGATATCTATGGAATGCTTCTTTTCCAACGTGAAAAATGCCCAATGTTTTTCAAAGGCACATAAAGTAGTTACCAAAGCAGCTCAAATTTTGGATCATAAAACATATAAATCTGAAAATATACTTTTAAGTAATTTGTAGGTTTAAGAAGTCACAAAGAAAGCAATAAAACTTAAGTAAATAGTAAAATCATATTCACAGTTTAAAGGACTTAAACCTGTTATGCCAAATCTCTCAATTTGATCTCCACAGAGTCAAAACAATTTCAATAAAATTCCAGTAGACTTCCTTATAGAATGTGACAAGCTTCTAGTTGACATCACATGAAATATTAAATTACCTAAAATATATATATCTATATAAATTTATTAAACTCATAGGACATCCTACTTTACACTACATACAAATTTAAACTTAATATTCTTCATGCTATGCTAAGTCACTTCAGTCGTGTCCGACTCTGTGAAACCCCATAGACGGCAGCCCACCAGGCTCCCCCATCCCTGGGATTCTCCAGGCAAGAACACTGGAGTGGGTTGCCATTTCCTTCTCCAATGCATGAAAGTGAAAAGTGAAAGTGAAGTCACTCAGTCGTGTCTGACTCCTAGCGACCCCATGGACTGCAGCCTACCAGGCTCCTCTGTCCATGGGATTTTCCAGGCAAGAGTACTGGAGTGGGGAGCCATTGCCTTCTCCAATATTCTTCATAGATCTGAATATAAAAACCAAAATAATAAACTTCTTAGAAAAAAATAAAGAAAGCCTATTTTTTTTAAATTTGGGGCTAATGTACACTTCTTATAAAAGAGAAAATTAAAAATATCAAAAAGTCACAAGACTCCAATAGGAAAAAGACAAAAGGAAAAGACCAGGAGAATTTATACTGACATCCATACATGTGTACACACACACATTATATATATAATGTATGTGTGTGTGTGTGTGTATGTGTATGTATTTCAGCCTCATTTTTAAGCCTTTTGAAAGCTCAGTTATTTGACCTAATTGGTCAGCTTCAAAGAAGAGATAGGTAGAACTTTACATTTTACATATTTCTATCACAAAAAAGTACAAGGTTAGCATGGTTTGTATGAACCTCTGTGTCACATTATTGTTAGAGATAAACCATAGCACCAGAATCCATTCTTCCTTGTTAGCACTAACCCAAATACATCACTACATATAGCTGTGTTGACTGAACATTTTTTTTAATATGGGAAAATATCTCCTTGTGTCTTGTATTTAACCTAAGGATGATAAAGTAAATAAAATAGCAGTTGGAATATACATATATATTACATATGTATGTACATACATTACATATGTATGTACATACATTACATATGTATATACATATTATATATGTATATATATATTTATACATTATACATACATATATTTCCCAAAAAAGAAGCTTATGAATTTTATTCCAAAATATGTCAGTTATTGCAAAAGTATTTATCAAGGGAGAGAGAAAATTTTAGTGAAACCTAAAGGGTAGTAAATTTATAGTGAATATCCCTGTTGGCTAATGACATTGGATATATACTCATTAATAAGCAAAGGCTACATCTTTTTTGGTAAAACATTTTAACATTTTACCAATTTTCATTGTTTCATTAATCATTTTAATATTGAGGTCTACATATATTTATACATTTTGATTATAAATCCTTTGATAAAGATTAATATATTTGGTAATCCAAGTCTATGCCCCAACCACTAATGATGAAGATGATGTTGAACGGTTATATGATAACCTGCAAAACCATCTAGAAGTAACAACAAAAAAAAGAATGTCCTTTTCATTATAGGGGACTGGAATGCAAAAGTAGGAAGTTAAGAGATACCTGGAGTAACAGGCAAGTTTGGCCTTGGAGTACAAAATGAAGCAGCACACAAGCTAAGAGAATTTTGTGAAGAGAACACACTCATTGTAAAAAACACCCTCTTCCAACAACACAAGAGAAGACTCTAAACATGGACAACATCAGATGGTCAATATCAAAATCAAGATCTAAACATAAGACCAGAAACTATAAAACTCCTAGAGGAGAACACAGGTAGAACACTCTCTGACATACATCACAGCAGGATTCTCTATGACTCACCTCACAAAATATTGGAAATAAAAGCAAAAATAAACAAATGGGATCTAATTAAAATTAAAAGCTTCTGCACAACAAAAGAAACTGTAAGCAAGGTGAAAAGACAGCCTTCAGAATGGGAGAAAATAATAGCATATGAAGCAACTGACAAACAACTAATCTCAAAAATATACAAGCAACTCCTACAGCTCAATTCCAGAAAAATAAATGACCCAATCAAAAAATGTGTCAAAGAACTAAATAGACATTTCTCCAAAGAAGACATACAGATGGCTAACAAACACATGAAAAGATGCTCAACATCACTCATTATCAGAGAAATGCAAATCAAAACCACAATGAGGTACCATTTCACGCCAGTCAGAATGGCTGCGATCCAAAAGTCTACAAGCAATAAATGCTGAGAGGGTGTGGAGAAAAGGGAACCCTCTTACACTGTGGGTCGGAATGCAAACTACTACAGCCACTATGCAGAACAGTGTGAAGATTCCTTAAAAAACTGGAAATAGAACTGCCATACGACCCAGCAATCCCACTGCTGGGCATACACACCGAGGAACCAGAATTGAAAGAGACACATGTACCCCAATGTTCATCACAGCACTGTTTATAATAGCCAGGACATGGAAGCAACCTAGATGTCCATCAGCAGATGAATGGATAAGAAAACTGTGGTACAGATACACAATGGAGTATTACTCAGCCACTAAAAGAATACATTTGAATCAGTTCTAATGAGGTGGATGAAACTGGAGCCTATTATACAGAGTGAAGTAATCCAGAAAGACAAACACCAATACAGTATACTAACACATATATATGGAATTTAGAAAGATGGTAACGACAACCCTGTATGAGAGACAGCAAAAGAGACACAGATATATAGAACAGTCTTTTGGAATCTGTGGGAGAGGGTGAGGGTGGGATGATTTGGGAGAATGGCATTAAAACATGTATAATATCATATAAAATAATAAAAATATCAAAATCAGATTGTTTATTTCATTGCAGCAGAATGGAAAAGCTTTAAATGGTCACAAAAACAAGACCAGGAGCTGACTATTGCTCAGATCATGAACTCCTTACTGCAAAATTCAGACTTATATTGAAGAAAGTAGGGAAAACCACTAGTATATTAAGGCATGATCTAAATAAAATCCTTTACAATTATATAGTGGAAGTGACAAATAGATTCAAGGGATTAGATCTGATAGAAAAAGTGCCTGAAAATCTATGGATGGAGGTTCATAACATTATAGAAGAGGCAGTGATCAAAACCATCCCCAAGAAAAAGAAATGTAAGAAGGGAA
Source organism: Bubalus bubalis (assembly GCF_019923935.1). Classification (NCBI taxonomy): domain Eukaryota; kingdom Metazoa; phylum Chordata; class Mammalia; order Artiodactyla; family Bovidae; genus Bubalus; species Bubalus bubalis. The sequence continues at coordinate 85,096,177 of NC_059169.1, read as the reverse complement.
AAAGGTTATCTGAGGAAGCCTTACAAATAGCTGAGAAAAGAAGAGAAGCAAAAAGCAAAGGAGAAAATGAAAGATATATCCATCTGAATGCACAGTTCCAAAGAACAGAAGAGAGAGAGAAGAAACCCTTCCTAAGGGATCAATGAAAAGAAATAGAGGAAAACAATAGAATGGGAAAGACAAGATACCTCCTTGAGAAAAATACATATACCAAGGGAACATCTAATGCAAAGATGGGCACAATAAAGGATAGAAAGGGTATGGACCTAACAGAAGAAAAATATATTAAGCAGAGGTGGCAAGAATACACAGAAGAAATTAAAAAAAAAAAGTTTTTACTGATCCAGATAACCACGATGGTGTGATTATTTACCTAAAGCCAGATATCCTGAAATGCAATGTCGTGGGCCTTGGGAAGCATCTATACAAACAAGGCAAATGGAAGTGAGGAATTTCACCTGAGCTATTTCAAATCCTAAAAGATGATGCTGTGAAAGTGCTGCACTCAATATGCCAGCAAATTTTGAAAACTCAACAGTGGCCACAGGACTGGAAAAGGTCAGTTTTGAATCCAATCCCAAAGAAAGGCAATGCCAAAGAATTAGCAAACTACCAGACAACTGCAATCATCTCAGATGCTAGCAAAGTAACGCTCAAAATTCTCCAAGCCAGTCTTTAACAGTATGTGAACCATGAACTTCCAGATGTTCAAGCTGGATATAGAAAAGGCAGAGGAACCAGAGATCAAACTGCCAGCATCCACTGGATCATAGAAAAGGCAAGAAAATTCCAGAAGAACATCTACTTCTGCTTCATTGACTAAGCTAAAGGTTTTGACTGTGTGGATCACAACAAACTGTGGAAATAATCTTAAAGAGATGGAATACCAGACCACCTTACCTCTATCATAAGATTTTTGTATGCAGATCAAGAAACAACAGTACCAGACATGGAACAATGAACTGATTCCAAATTGGGAAAGGAGCATGTCAAGGGTGTATACTATCACTCTGGTTATTTAAGTTAAATGCAGAGCACATCATGCAAAATACCAGGTTGGATGAAGCACAAGCTGGAATCGAGATTGCCAGGAGAAATATCAATAACATCAGATATGCAGATGACATCACCCTTATGGTAGAAAGTGAAGAAGAAGTAAAGAGCTTCTTGTTGAAAGTGAAAGAGGTGAGTGAAAAAGTTGGCTTAAAACTCAACATTCAGAAAACTAAGATCATGGCTTCCAGTCCCATCTCTTCATGGCAAATAGATGGGGGGCAAAAATGGAAACAGGGAGAGACTTTTTTTTCTGGGCTCCAAAATCACAGCAGATGGTGACTGCAGCTATGAAATTAAAAGACGCTTGCTCCTTGGAAGGAAAGTTATGATCAACCTTGAGAGCATATTCAAAAGCAGAGACATTATTTTGCCAACAAAGGTCCATCAAGTCAAAGCTATAGTTTTTACAGTAGTCATGTATGGATGTGAGAGTTGGGACTATAAAGAAAGCTGAGTGCTGAAGAAGTCACGTTTTAGAACTGTGGTGCTGGAGAAGACTCTTGAGAGTCCCTTGGACTGCAAGGAGATCCAACCAGTCCATCCTAAAGGAAATAAGTCCTGAATGTCCATTGGAAGGACTGATGCTGAAGCTGAAATTCCAATATTTTGGCCACCTGATGTGAAGAACTGACTCGTTTGAAAAGGCCCTGATGCTGGGAAAGATTGAAGGTGGGAGGAGAAGGGGATGACAGAGGATGAGATGGTTGGATGGCATCACTGACTCAATGGACATGAGTTTGAGTAAACGTCAGGAGTTGGTGTTGGACAGGGAGACCTGGCATGCTGTGGTCCATGGGGTCGCAAAGAGTCATACACAATTGAGTGACTGAACTGACTGAACTGAAGGATCACAAGGAGATGAAGATTATAAAATTCAGTTATTCCCATAACTATGATATTACAATGTGAAGAGAAATAAAGATTCCAAATAGAAAAATTGGGGTTTCCCTTGTGGCTCAGTGTTAAAGAATCTGCCTGCCAATGCAGGAGTATGAGTTCAATCTCTGTGTTGGGAAGAACCCACTCCAGAATTCTTGCCTGGAAAATTCCACAGACAAAAGAGCCTGGTGGGCCACAGTCCATGGGGTCGCAAAGAGTTGAATACAACTGATCCACTAAGCAAGCATGCATAGAGAAGTTGATGCTGAAACTTTAAGGAATCTGTCACACTTACTAAATGACCCACATTTGGACATCAGATTTACAGTAGGCAATTCAAATGTGTGCTCAACAGAATTATAACTCAGTTCTTACCATGAACTTTCAGTATTGATTGAAAGTTGTCTAATCAAAATGGTTAAATTTTCAAATTTCAAGAATTTGACATACTTGTGAGTATCATTCAAATGGTAATTTTGCATCTTGTTCCATTTTATAAAAATATTTTTTACATGAGATCATCTAAAATAAGAATATAAAATAAGAGTATCCAAAGTTATGGAATGGAAGTTGCTCCACTACAATATTCTAAGTTTAGAATTAATGAGTGTATTTTGAAGGGTTGAATATTAATAATAGTATATCAAAACTATTTAATTATGAAGGAAAAGGTATTTGAATTCTTCTATTGATTTCAAAATCATGAGTGAGAAGATGCAAAAATTTGCAAAAGTGTCTTCATAGGGCTTATGTTTTTCATTGTATGGTGTATATACACATTTCCAAAGGATGGGATTAGAGTGTAGAAGATGATAAATTTCCAAACCGATGATCATGAGGAAGCTACATTTCTTTGCCATGATGTTTTGAAATAGGATATCACTGAATATCATTTATGATTTTTTATCTAGAAAAATGTACATAGATGATAGAAAAGAACAACAGCAGACTTGAAGATAAATGGAGGTATCTCAGTCTATTATATCTATTATCTATATTCATTGTGAAGTATTTCAATTAAATTTTATCCCATGAATAAAAGGAACCAAAAAAAAGTAGAAAATTTAATGCTGCAATTTACTGAAATCAATTTCATTTTTTTAACTATATTTTTAAGGTCAAATAAAATTTTATACAGAACCTAGTCATTTTGTATGGTGATGACTTTCAGGAGGAGTAAATAATACTCGTGTGATTGTCATTGCTAAGGAGAACTGTTATCTAGCTCTTGTTAAAAGTGACTATTGCCAAGAATCAGAGCCAGGTTTCACCCATGAATTAAATTGACTGTCCTTTCTTTATTTGTACAATTTCATATTTGAATAAGTAAATATACCTACATTGAAAAGCCACATACTGAATAACCAAGCAAGAATAGCACATTTTTTCTTATAAAAATTTTGAATTCTTAATAATATTATAGTTACATTGATATTTAAAAAATAATTTAATACTCGGAAACAGGTAAGTGGCCATCTATTTTTAACATATTACAATCCTCCAAGTTATATTTTTTCCCCTACATTAAATCATCTCAGCTATTTTAACTTTAAAACCATGTTAAATGGCCACCTAACCTCAATACAATAACAAAAACTCTGTTTTTATGAAAATCCTTTTCAGATACATTGTTTTGAATCAGAAAAAAAATTCATACCTTAAAAGCTGTGATATATATGTCAAATTTTGTGTTTTTATATTTAATACAATTCCTGTGGGTATATGAAGGCGAGACATTGGCTTTCTATAGGACTTCAGTAAAACTGGGTTTCACCGTGTATGGTTTATTACTTTTGATGGGAATTACATCTCGATGAATGTGGCATAAAGCCACTACAAGTTCGTTAAAGCCAGCTGCTCTCCAGTTACTCTTCACTTTGGTGCTAATTTAATACAGAAAAGAAGGAAGATAAAAACCGCAGTGAAACATTTCCCAGGGATCTATAATCTTCCTTAATGCTTCTTAAAAATTTATCCCTAAGGAAGTAACTGCCCTATTTTTTATGAAAACAAAGGACATAATTTAATTTCTTATAACAAACTGTTATTGATGGAAACAGTCCAGCAAACAAAGGCAAAGGAGAGAAATATGTTTAATACTCATAAAGGCTACAAGGTCAAATTTATATAAAGACAATTGTACAAAGAAGAAGACCCACAGTTTTCTACTTACACAGTTTCAGGTCCCAAAAGAGATGTGCCATTTGCAATGATGTTCCCTGTCTATGGTGAGCATTTTACAGACCATTCCTAGGTGGTCCCATTTTACCTGTGTTAGATCTTTATAAAGGGTGCAGTCTCCCTAGTAATCTGGCTTTTTCTATAGAACAGCCAGAAGTGAAGCGTGGGTCAGCTGTATCAGGGAACAGGAGTTTTATTTTCCCTGGGACTCCTCCTATTCACATCTTATCAGGTAGCAAGCTAGTAACTGCAAACTACATAATCTTGTACCATTTGGTATTTCTAGGCATCCCCACACTCTGATCATCCCAGAATATTCCTAAGTTTCATGACATCCACACCCACTATTAGACAAGTCGTTGATTCCTAGACATATTTGTTTAGCCTCTGAAAATAAGAAAGAAGTAAAATACTCTTGACACTTTCTTTTAACTTTATTTTTTAAATTAAATTTTTATTGGATCATAGTTGATTTACTATATTGTGTTAGGTTCTGCTGTACAAAAAAGTGAATTAGTTATGTGTATACATATGCATTCATGGTAAATTGCTTCAGTCGTGCCTGACTCTTTGCGACCCTATGGACTGCAGCCCACCAGGCTCCTCTGTCCATTGGATTCTCCAGGCAAGAACTGAAGTGGGTTGCCATGCCCTCCTCCAGGGGATCTTCCCAATCCAGGGATTGAACTTGGTCTCTTACATCTCCTGCACTGGCAGGTGGGTTCTTTACCACTACCACCACCTGGAAAACCAAACATATGCATGTATCCACTTTTTTAGATTCTATTCCCATATAGGCCATTACAGAGTACTGAGAATAGAGTTCATTATGCTATAGAGTAGGTTCTTATTATTTGTCTATTTTATATACTGTAGTTTGATTATGTCAGTCCCAATTTCCCAATTTATCTTCCTCCTTTTCCCCTTGCAGTAAGTTGTTTTCTACATCTCTGAGTCTATTACTGTTTTGTAAATAGGTTCATTTGTTTCTTTTTTAAAGATTCCACGTGTAAGTGATATCACCTCATATCTGTCTGTCTCTGCTTTACTTGCCTTTATTTTAATGTGTCACATTTGAAATGGCTATACAGAGGTATAGATATTTAAAAAAAATGTCATCAACACACAGAAATCCCTTGCATTCCTATACACTAATAATGAGAAAACAGAAAGAGAAATAAAGGAAACAATTCCATTCACCATTGCAACGGAAAGAATAAAATACTTAGGAATATATCTACCTAAAGAAACTAAAGACCTATATATAGAAAACTATAAAACACTGGGGAAAGAAATCAAAGAGGACACTAATAGATGGAGAAATATACCATGTTCATGGATTGGAAGAATCAGTATAGTGAAAATGAGTATACTACCCAAAGCAATTTATAGATTCAATGCAATCCCTATCAAGCTACCAACAGTATTCTTCACAGAGCTAGAACAAATAATTTCACAATTTGTATGGAAATACAAAAAACCTCGAATAGCCAAAGTGATCTTGAGAAAGAAGAATGGAACTGGAGGAATCCACCTACCTGACTTCATTATTTTTATAGTTTAGATAAAAAACAGGTGATTAAAATCAGTATACCAAATTTCATCAAATGTACAACACTATTACATGCAAGAATATGTAATTATTTTATTATGATTAAGAGGCTGAGAATAGTGTTGACAATTTACCTGTAGTCTGATGTCACAGATGTTAAGCTATAAAATGGATTCTTGACACAAAGGAAACAAAGCATATCTTTAAAAAGGAACTTTAAAAGTATTATTTACCTGCAATTTATTACTATTATAATAGTAATAATAGTAACAATTTTCTATGTGCTCTTAAAATTACATTTACCAATTACACAAGTAGAAGTACAATATGCAAAATACTACATTTAGAAAGGTTTGGAAGGTTTAGGAATTAATATTATGAGAAAAGTCCTTACAGAATCCTACAGGCCAAGCAAGATTGGAGGTTTTTCTACACATTACAACATGCTTCATTGGGGCCCAATAAGAATGCCAGGCTCTATTTCTGCCAAGTTTATAAATCTTTCATAGTGTAAGACAAATTAAAAGCAAAGTATTATCTTTAATAAGGAACTAATTATTGTGGGAAATGGCTTCTATGAAAGAGTTGAATAGTCTTCTTCACATTAATCCTCAGTTCAGTTCAGTTGCTCAGTCCTGTCTGACTCTTTGCGACCCCGTGAATCGCAGCACACCAGGCCTCCCTGTTCATCATCAATTCCCGGAGTTCATTCAAGCTTATGTCCACGGATTCGGTGATGCCATCCATCCATCTCATCCTCTGTCATCCTCATCTCCTCCTGCCCCCAATCCCTCCCAGCATCAGGGTCTTTTCCAATGAGTCAACTCTTTGCATAAGGTGGCCAAAGTACTGGAGTTTCAGCTTTAGCATCAGTCCTTCCAATGAACACTCAGGACTGATCTCCTTTAGAATGGACTGGTTGGATATGCTTGCAGTCCAAGGGACTCTCAAGAGTCTTCTCCAACACCATAATTCAAAAGCATCAATTCTTTGGCGCTCAGCTTTCTTCACAGTCCAATTCTCACATCCATACATGACCACTGGAAGACCATAGCCTTGAATAGACGGGCCTTTTTTGGCAAAGTAATGTCTCTGCTTTTGAATATGCTAATCTAGGTTGGTCATAACTTTCCTTCCAAGGAGTAAGTGTCTTTTAATTTCATGGCTGTAATAACCATCTGTGGTGATTTTGGAGCCCCCCAAAAGAAAGTCAGCCACTGTTTCCACTGTTTCACCATTTATATGCCATGATCTTAGTTTTCTGAATGTTGAGCTTTAAGCCAACTTTTTCACTCTCCTCTTTCACTTTCATCAAGAGGCTTTTTAGTTCCTCTTCACTTTCTGCCATAAGGGTGGTGTCACCTGCATATCTGAGGTTATTGATATTTCTCCCGGGAATCTTGGTTCCAGCTTGTGCTTCTTCCAGCTCAGCGTTTCTCGTGATGTACTCTGCATATAAGTTAAATAAACAGGGTGACAATATACAGCCTTGATGTACTCCTTTTCCTATTTGGAACCAGTCTGTTGTTCCATGTCCAGTTCTAACTGTTGCTTCCTGACCTGCTTATAGCATTCTCAAAAGGCAGGTCAGGTGGTCTGCTATTCTCATCTCTTTCAGAATTTTTCAGTTTATTGTGATCCACACAGTCAAAGGCTTTGGAATAGACAATAAAGCAGAAATAGATGCTTTTCTGGAACTCTCTTGCTTTTTCAATGATCCAGCAGATGTTGCAATTTGATCTCTGGTTCCTCTGCCTTTTCTAAAACCAGCTTGAACATCTGGAAGTTCACAGTTCACATATTGCTGAACCCTGGCTTGGAGAATTTTGAGCATTACTTTACTAGCATGTGAGATGAGTGCAATTGTGCGGTAGTTTGAGCATTCTTTGGCATTGCCTTTCTTTGGGATTGGAATGAAAACTGACCTTTTCCAGTCCTGTGGCCACTGCAGAGTTTTCAAAATTTGCTGACATATTGAGTACAGCACTTTTACAGCATCATCTTTCAGGATTTGAAATAGCTCAATTGGAATTCCATCACCTCCACTAGCTTTGTTCATAGTGATGCTTCCTAAGGTCCACTTGACTTCACATTCCAGGATGTCTGGTTCTAGGTGAGTGATCACACCATTGTGATTATCTTGGTCATGAAGATCTTTTTTGTACAGTTCTTCTTTGTATTCTTGCCACATCTTCTTAATATATTCTGCTTTTGTTAGGTCTATAGCATATCTGTCCTTTATTGAGCCCATCTTTGTGTGAAATGTTCCCTTGGTATATCTAATTTTCTTGAAGAGATCTCTAGTCTTTTCCATTCTGTTGTTTTCCTCTATTTCTTTGCATTGATCACTGAGGAAGGCTTTCTTATCTCTCCTTGCTATTCTTTAGAACTCTGCATTCAGATGCTTATATCTTTCCTTTTCTCCTTTGCTTTTAACTTCTCTTCTTCTCACAGCTTTTTGTAAGGCCTCCTCAGACAGCCATTTTGCTTTTTTGCATTTCTTTTCCATGGAGATGGTCTTGATCCCTGTCTCCTGTACAATGTCACAAACTTCCATCCATAGTTCATCAGGCATTCTATCTATCAGATCTAGTCCCTTGAATCTGTTTCTCACTTCCACTGTATAATCATAAGAGATTTAATTTAGGTCATACCTGAATGATCTAGTGGTTTTCCCTACTTTCTTCAATTTATGTCTGAATTTGGCAATAAGGAATTCATGATCTGAGCCACAGTCAGCTCCCGGTCTTGTTTTTGCCAAGTGTATAGAGCTTCTCCATCTTTGGTTGCAAAGAATGTAATCAATCTGATTTCACTGTTGACTATCTCGTGATGTCTGTGTTTAGAATCTTCTCTTGTGTTGTTGGAAGAGGGTGTTTGCTATGACTAGTGTGTTGTCTTGACAAAATTCTATTAGCCTTTGCCCTGCTTCATTCCATATTCCAAGGCCAAAGTTGCTTGTTACCCCAGGTGTTTCTTGACTTCCTACTTTTGCATTCCAATCTCCTATAATTAAAAGGACATCTTTTTTTGTGTGTTAGTCTAAAAGGTCTTGTAAGTCTTCATAGAACTGTTCAACTTCAGCTTCTTCAGTGTTACTGGTTGGGGCATAGGCTTGGATTACTGTGATACTGAATGGTTTGCCTTGGAAATGAACAGAGATCATTCTGTTGTTTTTGAGATTGCATCCAAGTACTGCATTTTGGACTCTTTTGTTGACCATGATGGCTACTCCATTTCTTCTAAGGGATTCCTGCCCACAGTAATAGATATAATGATCATCTGAGTTAAAGTCACCCATTCCAGTCCATTTCAGTTCACTGATTCCTAGAATGTCAATGTTCACTGTTGCCATCTCCTATTTGACCACTTCCAATTTGCCTTGATTCATGGACCTGACATTCCAGGTTCCTATGCAATATTGCTCTTTACAGCATCAGACCTTGCTTCTATCACCAGTCACATCCACAGCTGGGTATTCTTTTTGCTTTGGATCCATCCCTTCATTCTTTCTGGAGTTATTTCTCCACTGATCTCCAGTAGCATATTGGGCACCTACCGACCTGGGGAGTTCCTTTTTCAATATCATATCATTTTGCCTTTTCATACTGTTCATGGGGTTCTCAAGGCAAGAATACTGAAGTGGCTTGCCATTCCCTTCTCCAGTGGACCACATTTTGTCAGACCTCTCCACCATGACCCGCCTGTATTGGGTGGCCTCACACAGCATGGCTGTTTCATTGAGTTAGACAAGGCTGTGGTCCATGTGATCATATTGACTAGTTTTCTGTGATTGTGGTTTCTGTGTGTCTGCCCTCTGATGCCTTCTCATAACACCTACCATCTCTCTTGGGTTTCTCTTACCTTGGACGTGGGGTATCTCTTCATGGCTACTCCAGCTAAGTGCAGCTGCTGTTCCTTACCTTGGATGAGGGGTATCTCCTCACAACAGCCCCTCCTGACTTTGAATGTGGAGTAGCTCCTTTCAGCCATCCTGCGCCCGTGCAGCCACCACTCCTTGGACATGGGGTTGCTCCTCTAGGCACTTAGATTATTCAACCAACAGTGATGGGCTGGACTGAGAAGAAGCTAGACAAGCAGGAAAGGGTTCACTTTAAAGTGGCCTCTCTCAAGAAGAAAGGGAAAATAAAAGACTGAGCTATATGTGACCAATTTCTCCTAAACTTGTTAATCACTTTAAACCAGTTCAATTTCTCAGGGAGGAGTTGGTGGAAGGATGAAAAGGAACTACATGTAATTCATGTATTACACTAATCAACAAATCTCTTTAGAAGGAAACAGGCAGAGAGCAAGAGGGCTGACTCCTATGCTAACAATTCAGTGTATGTCTAGATATAATCTTATATATGGGGATGTAGTGCATTATTAACCCTTCCTGGGTTAAAGTACAAAGAAGAAAGGAAAAAGAAACCTTCAATCACCATAATGACTCAGACTCATGCATGTAAAATGTTTTAACTCATTCTTGATTAGTTGAAATGTGTGGAATCCTCATTAACTTTGGTTGTATCTTAGCATGGTGCAACTTTGGTCATTTTAAGAATGCAGAATCTTAAAAGGAGAAGGGAAAGGATGGTTTGTTATTCAGTCCCTCAGTCGTGTCCAACTCTTTGCGAGTCCATGGACCGCAGCACACCAGGCTTCCCTGTCCTTCACCATCTCTTGGAGCTTGCTCAAACTCATGTCCATTGAATTTGTGATGCTGTCCAACCATCTCATCCTCTGTTGTCCCCTTCTTCTCCTGCCTTCAATCTTTCCTAGCATCAGGGTCTTTTCTAATGAGTCAGCTCCTTGCAGCAAGTGGCTGCAAGTAAAGGATGGTATATAGCTATTATTTGGCAATGATAGGTGGGTTGTAGGGGTACAGGTGTTGATGAATGGGAAAATGTGACTAGGAAGAGATTTTCAGCACTCACAAGCATAGTGAATTTTAATTTAGTTTTAGTTCTAATATCTATAAATATCAGTAAGTTAAAAAGGTAGCCTGCTGTTTTTGTGGATTGTTTTTTTGTTTGTTTCAGATGAGATTTCTGGTAAAGTGTGTCTCTAAAAACTTTTATAAATTTGAAACTGCGATTATTTGTAATCTATTATCTTTTTTGTGTAGTTGATAATGTGAACACTTTGGAAAGTCACTAAACACTGCACTATAAGTTAACACAATATAATAGAATTTAGAGATGAAAGAAATATGCTGATTTTTAAATACTAAAGTAAGTTTTAACAATATGTTATCATAAGGACAATATAGGAATACAGGAAAATGCAGGGCAGGAAAATTCATAGAACAGTAAACATATCATAGACTATCTAACCTCCCAGAAATTTACCCTATCAACATCTGGTAAACATAATTTCTGATATTTAATATAAACACATGTTTGCAGGAGAGATTGATGATATTTTAAGAAAAATAGACTATGTTATGCATGCTATTTTATAAAAAGTATTAATTTCAATAAAATTTAATGTTTATCACCACTGAAGTTTAAAGGAAGGAACTGTTGAAATTAAGCTAAATGTTTATTTACAAACATACATATATTCAAAAATATGGTATTTTAAAAATGTTCCTCTAAAATTAACTCATGAAAATGGTGCCAACATCATCATGTCTTTTAACTTTATGTTTCAAATTAGACTGTAAAATTGTTGACTCCTTGGAAGATCCGCTGGAGAAGGGACAGGCTATCCACTCCAGTATCCTTGGGCTTCACTATGGCTCAGCTGATAAAGAATCCACCTGCAATGTGGGAGACCTGGGTTCAATCCCTGGGTTGGGAAGATCCCCTGGAGAAGGGAAAGGCTACCCATTCCAGTATTCTGGTCTGAAGAATTCCAGGTACTGTATGGTCCATGGGGTTGCAAAGAGTTGGACATAACTGAGTGGCTTGCACTTTACTTGCTTTAAAAATAAGGAAATAATCATAGGCACATAATTACCCTTTCTCCTTTGTTAATTTGCATTCTATTCTCTTAAACATAATTTCAATAATTTTTGGTTATATTTTATAATTAAATTGTTTCAGTGGGTCATTTAAGAATCATTTAAACATAGCTTCTCCATTTCTGAATTATTTAGACAATCTTTTTGGTGGCTGCATTATTTCGTTATTTCCCATTTCACTTCACCCAAAACCTTCCTTCCCTGAAAAATTCCACTTTCACTAACCCCTGTCCTTTTTTTGTTTCCATTCTTTGTGCTTATGAATATTTAAAAATTTTCTTTACTATTTCTTTTGTTTATGAGTACAAGTGACCAATACATTTTCACCTCTAATTTGTGGCTGTATATTTTCGTGCCTTGTATCATTGTTTTATGAAATAATTTAATGTTATTTTAAATTTCTGTCCTGCCTACCTGTCTTTTTCTAAGCCCCTGAAATTCTGACTTTGACAAAAATGGTCATAATTATTTCATTACAAGTTTTGCTCCCTATACCTTCCATAACCATGGTGCTCCTTCATGCCAGTGATCTCATGTCAATCAACTTCTGCCTGATGCCTTTGTCAATCACATTTGCTCTATTTTTGTGGCATTAAATGTCACATTCATCCCTGTAGTGTCTTCAGTTCTAGCTTCTAATTTCCCTCTTACCTCTTCCAAATTGATTTTATCTCCTTCCTTTGTCTTATAATCACTTCCTTGAAACTTCATTTCTCTTATCTGAACTGTGAGCTTATTTTGAGTGGTCATATTTTCTGTAAAACTTTGAGTCTAACACATCATACATGTTTGAAATATCCCATTGGAATTTTCTTGTTCTTTCCAATAATTTATTACTGTTCTTCTAGGTCCTTTTGATTAAGATGTTTTTCTCATTTTTCAGTATGCATATACATCTTATTGATGATTTATTTTTAAAGGAGACAGCGACTTGATAAAGAATACACTAGGAATTGAGAGACAAAGAGTGAATGGTCCTGGGTCAGAAAATAGCATTGATTTGGGGTTTTTTGTCTTAGAGACTTTCTAATCAATGCAATTATTATTATTATTATTATTTTGCCCTTTACCCTAGGGGCATCGGACCAATTAGGTTTTGTAATAAAGTTACAGGTCTTCCATAAACTCTCCTTTGAGCCTGTGCCCTAAGTGTTGGACTCTGCTGGATTATTCCAGCTGCAAGGCAAAATTATAGGAAAATACAAAGTTTGAGCATACATTTTCTTTTAGATTCTCTTTTCCATTTCTACCATGGCAATCTGCTGGGCCATCACAGAGATGGAATCCAAACCTAATTCTGCTTGACTCATGCTGGGACAGAAATGGTATGGACCTAACAGAACCAGAAGATATGGCAAGAATACAAAGAAGAACTATACAAAAAAGATCTTCACGACCCAGATAACCACGATGGTGTGATCACTGACCTAGAGCCAGACATCCTGGAATGTGAAGTCAAATGGGCCTTAGAAAGCATCACTACGAACAAAGCTAGTGGAGGTGTTGGAATTCCAGTTGAGCTCTTTCAAATCCTGAAAGATGATGCTGTGAAAGTGCTACACTCAATATGCCAGCACATTTGGAAAACTCAGCAGTGGCCACAGCACTAGAAAATGTCAGTTTTCATTCCAATACCAAAGAAAGGCAATGCCAAAAAATGCTCAAACTACTGCACAATTGCACTCATCTCACATGCTAGTAAAGTAATGCTCAAAATTCTCCAAGCCAGGCTTCAGCAATATGTGAACCGTGAACTTCCTGATGATCAAGCTGGTTTTAGAAAAGGCAGAGGAACCAGATATCAAATTGCTAACATCCACTAGATCATGGAAAAAGCAAGAGAGTTCCAGAAAAGCATCTATTTCTGCTTTATTGACTATGCCAAAGCCTTTGACTGTGTGGATCACAATAAACTGTGGAACATTCTGAAAGAGATGGGAATACAAGACCACCTGATCTGCCTCTTGAGGTCAGGAAGCAACAGTTAGAACTGGACATGGAACAACAGACTGGTCCCAAATAGGAAAAGGAGTTCATCAAAGCTGTATATTGTCACCCTGTTTATTTAACTTCTATGAAGAGTACATCATGAGAAAAGGTGGACTGGAAGAAACACAAGGTGGAATCAAGATTGTTGGGAAAATATCAATAACCTCAGATATTCAGATGACACCACCCTTATGGCAGAAAGTGAAGAGGAACTCAAAAGCCTCTTGATGAAAGTGAAAGTGGAGAGTGAAAAAGTTGGCTTAAAGCTCAACATTCAGAAAACGAAGATCATGGCATCCGGTCTCACCACTTCATGAGAAATAGATGGGGAAACAGTGTCAGACTTTATTTTTCTGGGCTCCAAAATCACTGCAGATGGTGACTGCAGCCATGAAATCAAAAGACGCTTACTCCTTGGAAGGAAAGTTATGACCAACCTAGATAGCATATTCAAAAGCAGAGACATTACTTTGCCAACAAAGGTCTGGCTAGTCAAGGCTATGGTTTTTCCAGTGGTCATGTATGGATGTGAAATTTGGACTGTGAAGAAAGCTGAGCACTGAAGAATTGATGCTTTTGAACTGTGGTGTTGGAGAAGACTCTTGAGAGTCCCTTGGACTGCAAGGAGATTCAACCAGTTCATTCTGAAGGAGATCAGCCCTGGGATTTCTTTGGAAGGAATGATGCTAAAGCTGAAACTCCAGTACTTTGGCCACCTGATGCGAAGAGTTGACTCATTGGAAAAGACTCTGATGCTGGGAGGGATTGGGGGCAGGAGGAGAAGGGGACGGCAGAGGATGAGATGGCTGGATGGCATCACTGCCTTGATGGCCGTGAGTCTGAGTGAACTCCGGGAGTTGGTGATGGACAGGGAGGCCTGGCATGCTGCGATTCATGGGCTTGCAAAGAGTCGGACACGACTGAGTGACTGATCGATCTGATCTGATAAATCTTTTACCAATAGGCTTCAAAATTGTTTGAAAGTAAATCACACAACAAACCTCCGTTAACTAAAATATATTGGAATGTAATATTGTGGTAAATTACCTTTCAGTTTAATTGAAACCAGAAACGCTTTGATTTCAAATGTAGTATTTAAAACTCTTTTAAAACATCTTAGTCAACTTTCTTGGCCTTCATTGTACATCATGCAAACAGTAAATGTTTCCTTTTTGGATGATTGAAGATTAGTTAGAATCTCTGTTAATAATATTGAGATGGTACTCTCAATATTGTGCATAGTGGATGAGGGTGATTGTGCTCAAGTATTAGAATATATTCTTAAAGTTTTCAATAGAAAAGTGAAAATGTTTATCACTCAGTCTTTCCTGACACTTTGCAACCCCATGGCCTGTAGTCTACCAAGCTCCTCCATCCATGAAATTCTCCAGGCTAGAATACTGGAGTAGGTGGCCATGCCCTTCTCCAGGGGATCTTCCAGACTCAGGGATCAAACCCAGGTCTCCTGCATTGCGGGGAGTTTCCTTACCATCTAAGCCACCAGGGAAGCCCAAAATTTGCAATAACACATTATTAATTTGTAATATCATATTTTTTTCAGTAAGAGCTATTTTGTATGGAAATTAGGCAAAGTATCCATCTTTATATAAGAAATAAAACTTTTATGTAATGGTATAGATAGTACATATAATTATATATATTATTTTAAAGTACATAAATATGTAGTTCCATATATAACATATATTTATATAATGTGCATTTTTATAAGATATATTACATGTAAAATTATATATATCATTTGATATTATATCTATTTACAATTTTATTTGTCATCATTTATCAATGTTTTAATATAGTACATTTTATTTTCTCCTCTTGTATTTTAAATTAACAAAGCAAGGCAGAAAGCTGAACTCATCATGATAAGTATTGGCCAAAGCCTTATAAATACTAGATAAATACATACGATCAACTAAAATGAAACAAGGGACACATCTTCCATGCCATGCATTATATTAATGTACTTTGTAAAATAGCTAAATTATATTTCACAAAGGATTTTAAAGTTCTTTTTGACATAAGGACTATTTGGGTAAATTGTGAAAATTGAGTCAGTATTACTATAGATTTTTCACTGCTAGCTATTGAGAAATTTCTGAAAATTTTACTTCATTTCTCATTTTCCTTCACATGTTTAACAACTTGTAAACACAACTTAAATGCACTCTGATATTTTGACAGAATTTCAACTGAAGTTTTCACATCCTATTCCTTGGTAAGGAGTCTTTATTCCCATATGCATCTTAAGTTATTTGAGAGCTGGCGGGGAGTAAAAAGGACCAATAAAAATATCTGAAAACTCCCTCTTGCTCTTATCTTTCAAAAGAAAAGCATGTGCTGAGTAGATGAATTAAAAGGAGATAGGGAAGCCCAGACTACAGTTTAACAGAAGCCATTGATCTTTACAAATTAGACTGACAACAGAGATCCATTAACGTCCTCAGTATAATGAAAAAAATTCCTTTCCTTTGGCCTTTCTTTTATCTTCCCTCTTCCTAATTCTGATTCACCTCTTCCATGCTCTCCTGTCCTTCACAAGAGACACTAAATGCTGATGAGGTAATGGCCGTTAGTTATAAACCTCTTTCAATCTCATTTGAGAAATGACTCTGATTCCAAACATTAATTTTTGGTACCTATCTGAATAACAATAAGCTTGCTATAGCGTTGATTATGCAGTGCAGAAGAAAAGAGGGGCTGCTCATTTGAATACAGCTTTGCCAGTTCAATGAAACACATTATGAGTTAAACAGGATGCCCACAACATTTTTTACACCACTTAGCACAATACTTATCATTTATCACTTTCTGCTTCTCATTGTTTTTATTTATTTACTTGTATTTTTTTAATAAGGTAAGCTTCCTAAGATTAGTAACCAAGTTATTCCAGGCCTCCTCAACTCAAACAAGTCCAAGTAACAATGCCACTCATTTGCTTAGTCATTTGAGACCTAGTTTCTGTACACCTTAAGAAGGCAAGAATGCTTACTTATGTATGCTGTTTGAATAAGTGGACTACCTAGAATAAGTAAGTAATAAAAATGGAGTAATAAATGTAATATAAGCTATAAAATGGAGAAAAGGCATGCATTGCAAAAATGCAACTTCATTCTGCAATTCCTAAAGACAAAGGAGGAAATCATTCTCTGTCCTCTTCAACTACATATATACATATTTTTATCTATTGTAGCACTTATCTTACTGTGTTGTAATCCATCTTGTCTTCAAAATGAAACCACAAGGCTCTGAGAGGTGGAGGTTCTATCTCGTTCATGTTCATATTCTCTGTGCCTATTTTAGGTCTTGATAAAAGCAAATGGTCTGTAATACACTTGTCATTTATGTAGGTGACGTATTTACAAATGTGACAACAATTAGACAAAAATATTTTGGAAAAGTAACATAGCAAATCATTCAGGCTGTGTCTCACTGGTCTGACCCTGTCACCAAAGAGGAAATCTAGTTTCAAGAATCAGAAGTGGGTTTCTGGGCTGTGTGGTTGGTATGAGGCTCAGCCCCATACAGTATCTCATTCTCCTGAGGTTGTTCATGGAGGCAGTTCACATAAGTGTACTTGGATCACATAAGCACATTTGAGTCAGTGTGTTCTTTTTTGCCAGTTGCCTCATTCACTTATAAGTTATAATAATTTGAGGAAAACATTTAATCACTCTGATTTGGGCTTTCTCTATATATTAGTAAAATTATAAAGCCTACTCCTCAATTGTGAGAAGGGGATCTTTACCAGAAAATGCACTTTGAACAATTTGTATAATATCTGGCATATAATAAACATTCAGTTAATAGGAGCTTCTGCTGCTGCCAGCCAGACCTGGGTGAAAATTGCAATTCAAGGGTGAAGACTGTGGATCTGACCTTGCAATTACAGGAGAGGAGATCTGTAGTAATTAGATTAGAGGGTAAGGCAGTACAAGGCAGCACTTCATTCTCTTTTCAGAGCCAAGTTAATACTCTGGGGTTCATGAGTTTCCCCAAGGAATAGAACACTACAGATCTGCCCAAGAGGTGGGAGTTTGGGAAATGAATCCTACGCCACTGCAACCTTTCAAAGTTTGCTCTGAAATAAGTTATGTAATAACAGTTGAAAATTAAACCCTGATTTGTTTGTCTTTTTCTGGGAATTTTGGAATAGGATTAGAATATGCTGAGCTCTGAAGTCTTTTGTGTAATAGTGTAGGACTTGTACTGCATTCACAAATCCTGTGGCCATTGACAGCTCTGTACTTCTTTTTCTATAAAAGAAAACAGATATGTTGCAAGGTACTTCCTTTGTATTTCTCTGTTTTTGGCTGAAATCCAGCAGGTGCTGTAGTGACTCCTCTCACTTCTCTACGAGTCTAATTCAGATTTTTCCATCTCTGCTTCTTCCTGGAGACTGCACCCTGGGCAATTTGGTAAAGTCTTTTCGCAGCTGTACGACTTTCATATTTCATCAACAACCTTTTCCAACCTCTGAGAAGACTGTTAAAAAGGCAGTTAATAATCAATACCAAATATTGACCAAAGTTTAATAAGAATTTAGGAAGCTATGTAGAACTGCTGCTACTGCTAAGTCACTTCAGTCGTGTCCGACTCTGTGCGACCCCATAGAAGGCAGACCACCAGGCTCCCCCATTCCTGGGATTCTCCAGGCAAGAGCACTGGAGTGGGTTGCCATTTCCTTCTCCAATGCATGAAAGGGAAAAGTGAAAGTGAAGTCGCTCAGTCGTGTCCGACTCCTAGCGACCCCATGGACTGCAGCCCATCAGGCTCCTCCATCCATGGGATTTTCCAGGCAAGAGTACTGGAGTGGGGCGCCATTGCCTTCTCCTATGTAGAACTGCTTACACATTATTCTTCTCTGATAATGTAAACTACTGAAGTATTTCCTTGAATTTGGCTTTTCTGTCTCTATGCTAGCCCTGAAAGGAAAAAAAAAAAAAAAAAGCCCAATGTTGCTTCTATTCCATATCAAACATCTAAACACAAAGAGAAAATAAGTGCAGATGTTTCTGTAACAACAAATTTCTGATTTCCAATTTGATACTGAGTCTAAAAGCATGTAGAAACAAGCTAAGCTTTTTTTTTCAGATTTTAGCACAAATTAAGATGCTTGAATTTAGTTGGGATTTGGGATGGCCAATGGGAAGGATCTAACTTGATATTGTTAATGCAAAGGTTAGAGAAATGATTTAATTTGTAGTCAGTACTTATTCTTCATCTCCCAAAAGCCAGAGAGTGAAATGATTTTTTAAATACCAACGTCTAATTAGTTTCTAATATCTTCTCCCTAATATTCTCCTGCCAAATCAGAGTCTATATCACCCTTTTTTTCATGTAACTTCTGAGCATTTACTGTTGTGTAGGCAGTTTCAAGAAAAAAAAAAGTATTAGAGTGTTTGGAACAGGTTGTTATATGGTATTCTTTCTAATCTCACTTTTGGCTCAGAGTGAAGACAATAGAAGTTAATTCCAAAGGAGTATAGCTGATGAAAATTTAAAAATAGGTGTCTGAAAATTAATTAGATGGTTCCTAAAGCGTTCACTCTAATAGAAGTTATAAAAATATTTCCAGAGGGTGGAGACTCTGGCACATTGGGTAGTTGGAGATTTCCTTAGAGAGGTGTACTGTGATGTTCTGTCTCCCATCCACCCCACCCCTCCAATATATGGCCCTGGTTTTGAGATGGGTGGCAATGCAATGGACAGTGGTCTGAGTCAAACCTGACAAATGAGGAGTGTAAAGTGAGCTGTTAGAAACGAGCTGAGGAAAGGCGTCTGCTCTGCAAGCAGATGGCACTGTCAGAGTCTGCAAAGTATGAAGGTATGTTCCCAGTGGCCACTTTCATGTCAAAAGCACCAACAATTCGGAATGGGCTTTACCTTATTGCTCAAGCAGAGAAAGGCGAAAGGAATCTCTGACAGGCACTGCAGTAAGGCCAAGGACTGTGCTATTGGAGTCTGTATCAAAGGGATCAAGAGACTGAAAGCAGGTGGGACCAGTCATGGGGATGACTCTTTCCCCATGAATCGACTGCAAACACCTGTGAGGCTGAAGGAACACAAGGTCGTCTGTAGTAGTAGAAGTTGCAACTTTTCTGACTCCCCTGACTTCTCCTGCTTGCTCTCTGCTCCCAAACCAGAGGGACCAACAGGTTGGGATTAGCACCTGAGGGAGAAGCCATAGGGACAGACCTCAACTCAGTTCTATGCTCAGCCCTAGGCTTCCTGCATAGAACAGACGCTTGCCAGGGAAGAGGGCAAAGATTAAAGTCAATTGAATGAAACCATGCAATGTCCATGGAGGACAGCTTGTTTATTGACTTAGCATGATCATAAAACTCTTTATTATCTGCAGTATGAATGGAAAAGTTATGGGCATGTCTGTGTTATCATCCAGAGACAGGAGGAAACTGACCTCTGAACAAACAAAAGGGAGATAAAATAAACTTGCTTTATGATTACATCTAATGAGCCCCGCTTATACAATGTACTGTTTAAACCCTCTATTGTTCTAACCAAAATAAATCATGCAATACCCTTTGGATTATTTATTTTTTTAAAAAATTTTGTATACTGTGTATAATGACTGGCAATCTATAGGGTCATGCCAGGAGGTGGATAAACACAGACCAATTTCCTTTCCACTACAGTTTCAAAATACTGGGAAGAAAAACATAGGATAAATTGCTATTAATATATCACTGATGGCAACTACACTAAACTTATTTTATCACAAAGGCTATGTACTATTTCTGTTGGTTTCATATTCCCTTCATTCTCTGGTCAGAAATTCTGCACGACATTGTTTTCATATAACTGCTTGAGACTATGCAGTTTTTTGCACTATTTTAGGCATAAAATATATATAATACCTGTTTTATTGTCATTCTAAATAAATACAGTCTCCTTAGAAGGTGAAAGTCAATTTTATTCTAGTGTTCATATGGTGTTTTCCCATTGAGATACTGTTTCATTCTACAGAGGGTGTAAGAATTGGCCAAGTTATTTTTAGGAATGGAGAACACATTTCTCCCAAGGTAATGGGACACCATGAGGCGTGCTCTTGCATATTGCTTCCTTTCCTAATTAAACGGAATGTGAGAGGGAAAGTAAGTTGACATTGTTAAAGTAAATGACCCAATGCTTCAGTAATGAAGACACATCTAGGCTGAAGTTTATTGTTTTAATTTTCATCGTGAGCAATTTCAGCCCTACCGGGTAAGTTGCTTGAAGTGTCCTGCCGGGTACTGTCTCCATTGTGCTAACAGTGAAGCCCGCTGATCCTGTGAAAACAAAACTCTCTGTGACAAGTTGTATTTTGGAATGAAGTGGTTTATTTATATGTAAGGTAAATTAATATTGGACATTTATTAAATCTAGCTTTTAACAGGGTGTCGTAAGTGGGGTTCTTCAGAGGGCAGAGATATTGGGAGACTAAAAGTTGTGTAAATTATGCCCCATAAAAATATAGATGAGGCTCAGATGCTTTTGGATTAAATATCCATTACTGAATATTTACATAATGCATGTGAAAGTGCTTTTAAAATAAAAACTCTTTTTATATAGATGGAAACTATGGCCAGATTCTCCCATATTATACCCTGTAGAATACTGCAAAGCAGTCTCTGTAGCCTTAGAGCATAGAATTCTATCATTCCTACAAAGGAAGGAAAAGACTGATTATGCTACACAGTCCAAACCCACCCTATTCAAATCATTTTGGCAATCTAAACCAGTTCCAACCTAACTCAACTTTTAGTTGAGGGCCTAAATTTCTGTGATTTATAACTATATAATTAAAAAAAAAAAACAAAACAAAACAAAAAAAAAGACAAATAAATTTTGAACTTCCATTCTCCTTCGAAAAGTATTACATGCTCAACAGGTAAATTATATAGAATCACTTGACTGTAATAAACAGGAGTATATCACTTTTCTGGAGAAGGCAATGGCACCCCACTCCAGTACTCTTGCCTGGAAGATCCCGTGGATGGAGGAGCCTGGTGGGCTGTAGTCCAAGGGGTTGCTGGGAATCGGACACGACTGAGCGACTTCCCTTTCACTTTTCACTTTCATGCATTGGAGAAGGAAATGGCAACCCACTCCAGTGTTCTTGCCTGGAGAATCCCAGGGACGGGGGAGCCTGGTGGGCTGCCATCTATGGGGTCGCACAGAGTCGGACACGACTGAAGCGACTTAGCAGCAGCAGCAGCAGATCACTTTTCACTTTCATGCATTAGAGAAAGAAATGGCAACCCACTCCAGTGTTCTTGCCTGGAGAATCCCAGGGACGGGGGAGCCTGGTGGGCTGCCATCTATGGGGTCACACAGAGTTGGACACTACTGAAGCGACTTAGCAGCAGCAGCAGAGAGAGTTGGATTTATATTCCAACCCTGCTATTTACTAGTTGTATGATCTTGGATTTCCCAATCTTGGGCTTCCCAGGTGGCACTAGTAGTAAAGAACCTGTCTGTCATCGAGGAGAGGAAAGAGATGCAGGCTCCATCACTAGATCAGGAAGATCTCCTGGAGGAAGTCACGGCAATCCAATCCAGTATTCTTGCCTGGAGAATCCCATGGACAGAGGAGCCTGGTGGGCTGCAGTCCATAGGGTCACACAGAGTCTGAAACAACTTAGCACACATGCATGATCTTGGACAAATCATTTTCAGTCTGTGCTTTATTGTTCTTTATCAGTTTTTATGATAGTCTAACTTCTACCTTGAAGAATTTACTTAAGAATTAAATGAGATCATGCAAGCAACAATTCCAGGATTTGACATGACTGAATTACTTCCTCCTACAAAAATAATTAGTTTCATATTGAAGGCAGCTAACTCAATTACTTATGTTAATCGATGGAAATCTCTATGTAGAGAAATAAAAATAATGTGAATATAATTTTCACATGGTTTTGTGGTCTATTTTGATATTCTATGTTTCTAATATTTCACTATAGAATTTAGACATTAAAGGATATCCACATTTGGAATTGGGTGGTTTAACTCCCTCATTTTACAGATAAAAATGTTCAGAGAGAGATAACAAATACAATTAAACATGTAATCCAATTAGTTAGTGGTAGAATTGGGACTACAAGTGAAATCTCTCTCTCTCTGTTTTTTTTTTTTTTTTTTTTCCTATTGGAGTGGGTAGCCATTCCCTTCTTCAGGGGATCTTCCTGACCCAGGGATTGTATCAGGTCTCCTGCATTGCAGACGGGTTCTTTACCATCTGAGCCACCAGGGAAGCACTGAATTCATAGTACTTCAAACAAAATGATCAAACTCCTGTTCAAAATGAAGATCTTGATTTCAGGTAGCTGAAAAAAATGCCCACTTTCACTCACTATGATGCTATTTGTTACTTTCCCCCTGACAATTTCATTCTGTAGGTGTGCATCACAATCACTTGCACTTATCCAAAGCAGAATATCATTCTGGAATAATTCCAGTCAAAATTTTGACTTAGTTTAGTCTAACCTTTACAGTATTTAGGACAGTTGTGGATTAACAAAACACAAACATTACTGGTGGAGACCTAGAGTAGTGATTGGATAGCTTTACCACATGACAGATTGCATTGTTGACTTCAGGTGTTAGAAGAAGAGAAGGGCTGAGGGCCACTTTTGAGACTGAGCACATAGGAGCCATCTGAGCTTAATAATATTGGCATATAACTTCCCTAGAGGCAAAGAAGTAATTAAAAGCTTTGTTGTAAAAGTCCGGCTATTGTGACTCACAAGCAGGTGAAACTAGCGTATGATAAGAGTGAGCAGAGATGCTGATAATAACATAAGTAATGAAAAGTAAGAATGGCTACTAATAATTTCTGCAAGAACTGGAACTAGGATTTCCTTTGAATGTTCACACGGAAAATAAATCAAAATATATCACCAGACTGAATAACTCACTACTTCCTTTTTGAAAGAAAATAAATAATGGTCATACATACAATGTACATTTAACCATGTTTCTTGTATCCCCAGCTATTTGTAAGGCCTCCCCAGACAGCCATTTTGCTTTTTTGCATTTCTCTTCCATGTGGATGGTCTTGATTTCTGTCTCCTGTACAATGTCACGAACCTCAGTCCATAGTTCATCAGGAACTCTATCTATCAGATCTAGTCCCTTAAATCTATTTCTCACTTCCACTGTATAATCATAAGACATTTGATTTTGGTCATACCTGAATGGTCTAGTGGTTTTCCCTAATTTCTTCAACTTAAGTCTGAATTTGGCAATAAGCAGTTCATGATCTGAGCCACAGTCAGCTCCTGGTCTTGTTTTTGCTGACTGTCTAGAGCTCCTCCATCTTTGGATGAAAAGAATATAATCAATCTGATTTCAGTGTTGACCATCTGATGATGTCCATGTGTAGAGTCTTCGCTTGTGTTTTTGGAAGAGGGAGTTTGCTATGACCAGTGCATTTTCTTGGCAAAACTCTATTAGTCTTTGCCCTGCTTCATCCTGTATTCCAAGGCCAAATTTGCCTGTTACTCCAGGTGTTTCTTGACTTCCTACTTTTTCATTCCAGGCCTCTATAATGAAAAGGACATCTTTTTTGGGTGTTAGTTCTAAAAGGTCTTGTAGGTCTTCATAGAACTGTTCAACTTCAGCTTTTTCAGTGTTACTGGTTGGGGCATAGACTTGGATTACTGTCAAATTGAATGGTTTGCCTTGGAAACAAACAGAGATCATTCTGTCGTTTTTGAGATTGCATCCAAGTACTGCATTTCAGACTCTTTTGTTGACCATGATGGCTACTCCATTTTTTCTGAGGGATTCCTGCCTGTAGTAGTAGATGTAATGGTCATCTGAATTAAATTCATACATTCCAGTCCATTTTAGTTCTCTGATTCCTAGAATGCTGACATTCACTCTTGCCATCTCCTGTTTGACCACTTCCAATTTGCCTTGATTCATGGACCTGACATTCCAAGTTCCTATGCAATATTGCTCTTTACAGCACTGGACCTTGCTTCTATCACCAGTCACATCCACAGCTGGGTATTGTGTTTGCTTTGGCTCCATCGCTTCATTCTTTCTGGAATTGTTTCTCCACTGATCTCCAGTAGCATATTGGGCATCTACTGACCTGGGGAGTTCCTCTTTCAGTATCCTATCATTTTGCCTTTTCATACTGTTCAAGGGGTTCTCAAGGCAAGAATACTGAAGTGGTTTGCCATTCCCTTCTCCAGTGGACCACATTAAGCAAAGGAGAAAAGGAAAGATATAAGCATCTGAATGCAGAGTTCTAAAGAATAGCAAGAAGAGATAAAAAAAGCCTTCCTCAGTGATCAGTGCAAAGAAGTAGAGGGAAACAACAGAATGGAAAGACTAGAGATCTCTTCAAGAAAATTCGAGATACCAAGGGAACATTTCATGCAAAGATGGGCTCTATAAAGGACAGAAATGGTATGGACATAACAGAAGCAGAAGATATTAAGAAGAGGTGGCAAGAATACACAGAAGAACTGTACAAAAAAGATCTTCATGACCCAGATAATCATGATGGTGTGATCACTCATCTAGAGCCAGACATCCTGGAATGTGAAGTCAAGTGGGCCCTATAAAGAATCACTACAAACAAAGCTGGTGGAGTTGATGGCATTCCAGTTGAGCTATTTCAAATCCTGAAAGATGATGCTGTGAAAATGCTGCAGTCTATATGCCAGCAAATTTGGAAAATTCAGCAGTGGCCAGGGCACTGGAAAAGGTCAGTTTTCATTCCAATCCCAAAGAAAGGCACTGCCAAGGAATGCTCAAACTACCACACAATTGCACTCATCTCACACACTAGTAAAGTAATGCTCAAAACTCTCCAAGCCAGGCTTCAGCAATACGTGAACTGTGAACTTCCTGATGTTCAGGCTGGTTTTAGAAAAGGCAGAGGAACCAGAGATCAAATTGCCAACATCTGCTGAATCATTGAAAAAGCAAGAGAGTTTCAGAAAAACATCTATTTCTGCTTTATTGACTATGCCAAAGCCTTTGACTGTGTGGATCACAATAAACTGTGGAACATTCTGAAAGAGATAGAAATACCAGACCACCTGACCTGCTTCTTGAGAAACCTGTATGCAGGACAGGAAGCAACAGTTAGAACTGGACATGGAACAACAGACTGGTTCCAAATAGGAAAAGGAGTACGTCAAGCCTGTATATTGTCACCCTGCTTATTTCACTTATATGCAGAGTACATCATGAGAAACGCTGGACTGGAAGAAACACAAGCTGGCATCAAGATTGCCAGGAGAAATAAATAACCTCAGATATGCAGATGACACCACCCTTATGGCAGAAAGTGAAGAGGAACTCAAAAGCCTCTTGATGAAAGTGAAAGAGGAGAGTGAAAAAGTTGGCTTAAAGCTCAACATTCAGAAAACGAAGATCATGGCATCCGGTCCCATCACTTCATGGGAAATAGATGGGGGAAACAGTGGAAACAGTGTCAGAGTTTATTTTTTGGGACTCCAAAATCACTACAGATGGTGATTGCAGCCATGAAATTAATAGACGCTTACTCCTTGGAAGGAAAGTTATGACCAACCTAGATAGCATATTCAAAAGCAGAAATATTACTTTGCCAACAAAGTTTCGTCTAGTCAAGGCTTTGTTTTTCCTGTGGTCATGTGTGGATGTGAAGGTTGGACTGTGAAGACAGCTGAGTGCCGAAGAATTGATGCTTTTGAACTGTGGTGTTGGAGAACACTCTTGAGGTCCCTTGGACTGCAAGGAGATCCAACCAGTCCGTTCTGAAGGAGATCAGCCCTGGAATTTCTTTGGAAGGACTGATGCTAAAGCTGAAACTCCAGTACTTTGGCCACATCATGCAAAGAGTTGACTCATTGTAAGACTCTGATTCTGGGAGGGATTGAGGGCAGTAGGAGAAGGGGATGACAGAGGATGAGATGGCTTGATGGCATCACTGCCTCGATGGACATGAGTCTGAGTGAACTCTGGGAGCTGGTGATGGACAGGGAGGCCTGGTGTGCTGCGATTCATGGGGTCACAAAGAGTTGGACACAACTGAGCAACTGAACTGAACTTGTATCCCCAGGTTCATCAAAGTATATGGGACACAGTGAATTCAAGAAGTGCTTGTTATATGAAAAAAAAAAAAAAAAAACATTTAATAAGTACACTGGTTGGCTCAACTAATGAAAAATTGTGGATTGTTTTGTGGAGCTGAGCAGAAAGTATAAGTGCCATTTCTAGGTAATAGACTCTTCATACACATATAGTTAATTATATTGGCAAATTCTCCCCATATTATTTTTTCATCTACTTAATTGAAAATGTTTATTGATTATTTTCATTCTTTTATTTCTCAAATTTATTTCCTGTCTCTACCTCAGTCAAAAGTATTATTTCATATCTGGAATAGATCATTCAGAAGCTGCCCCCATCCCCCCACAAATTCTCTCAATTCTGTGTCATCATCCCACATAAAAATGCTAGGCTAGTCTTTTCAAGGCAAGGATTTGGGTGATTTACTACCCTGCTTGAACATCATCAATTTCTCAATCCCTGTAGCAAAATATAATTTCTAGACTCCTTATCTTTGTATTCAGATTCCCTATAGAAATGTTTGTACACTTTCTTTCAACTCATCTACTTCTGTTCTCTTTCGGTTCTCTTCAGTTCAGTTAAGTTCAGTTGCTCAGTCATGTCTGACTCTTTGCAACTCCATGAATTGCAGCATGCCAGGCCTCCCTATTAATCACCAACTCCCAGAGTTCACTCAGACTCACGTCCATCGAGTCGGTGATGCCATCCAGCCATCTCATCCTCTGCCATCCCCTTTTCCTCCTGCCCCCAATCCCTCCCAGCATCAGAGTCTTTTCCAATGAGTCAACTTTTCGCATGAGGTGGCCAAAGTACTGGAGTTTCAGCTTTAGCATCATTCCTTCCAAAGAATACCCAGGGCTGATCTCCTTTAGAATGGACTGGTTGGATCTCCTTGCAGTCCAAGGGACTCTTAAGAGTCTTCTCCAACACCACAGTTTAAAAGCATCAATTATTCGGTACTCAGCTTTCTTCACAGTCCAACTCTCACATCCATACTGAGTCTAATTATCACCTTGCCACACGTTGCATTTTTCCACTTGCACATTCCTGCTCACACTGATCCACGTTTTAAAAGGCCATCTTGCTCCTCATCTCAGCAGGCCCCAGCACCTACATCATGTTTATTTGTTGAAGAGGACAACTTCTCTGACGGCGCCAGGAAATAATCCTTTCTTCTGAGTAACCAGAGCACTAGTTATCTCTACCCCATTTCCTAAATTATGGTTTGTGATACAACACTACTCCTCTAAGATAATAAATGTTAGGAACAAATATCTAATAACTTTTGGAAACCTTAATATCAATATGTTAAAATAAATTCTTATCAACATTTCTCCAAGTCACGTTAGGTAGAATGCAGCTCTGATTGTGGAACTCATGTTGTACAAAGCATCTAAAGGAACTGGCATTTCACCACTTTGTGAGAAAACACTTGCTTATGGTAATTTTACAAGATAGATTTATAGCTTGAGTTTTCCTTTTGTTTTTCCACATAGGTATTTTACTTTTGGAGCTGAACATGTTTCCTTCTTTGTGCTGATTTCTAGAATTTTTGTATTTCCATTACTGTTTTAACCTTATTCCTGGTACCATATTACTGTTTTATTTTTATTCCCCTCTGTGTCATGTGTACTATATCCACTTTTTTGTAAATATACGTCTATTTCTTAAAATGGAGGTCTCCAACATTTTGGGCACCAGAGACTGGTTTCATGGAAGGCTATTTTTCCACAGATGAGGGAGGGGAATGTCTTCAGGATTCAAGTGCATGACATTTGCTGTGCATTTTATTTCTATTATTATTATATCAGCTCGACCTCAGCTCATCAGGCATTTTGTTGTTGTTTAGTCACTGATTTGTGTCTGACTCTGCTGTCCCATGAAGCAAGCCAGGCTTCCCTTTGCTTCACTATTTCCCCCTACCCCATACCCCGATACAATACTCTAAGCTACTGTGTTAGTTTCCTATTATTGCTGTAACTAATTGGCACCAACTCAGTCACTTAAAACAGCACAATTTTATTATCTTAACATTCTGGAGGTCAAAATGGTCTCACTGAAATGTTAGCAGTGCAATGGTCCTTTTCGACAGCTTTAGGAAGAATCCATTTTCTCTCTCTCTCTCTTTTTTTTTTTTTTTTTTGAGATATTAATGTCTGCTCCTGCCCACACTCTCTGGCAAATACTTCCCTTCCATCTTCAGAGCCAGCAGTGATGTGCAAGGGCTCTCACCCTGACTCTGCCTCTCCTGCCTCCCCTGTTCACATTATAAGGGCTGTTTGATTACATTAGACTCACTGGATAACCCAAACTGATTTTCTCATCTCAAAGTCTTAATTTCATCTACATCCTTAATTCTCCTTTCCTTGTAATACAACATATTCATAATTTCTGGGCATAAGAGTTTGAATATCGCTGCAGAAGGGCAAGGTGTCATTCATTGGCCTACAACAAACTGTTTTGAACTAAGTTATACCATACAATGTATAAAATAAGTCAAATGTATAAAAAATGAAAAATAAATAATAATTGAGATGTCACAAGCAGTGCATGATTTATCTTCTTACATAGATTATAAGTGGTTAGGCAAGTCGATCTTAACATTTCCTATTTCCCCTCAGTGCCTGAAACAGATTTTTATCTACAACCAATTTTCAGTAAACAATTTAAATAAATGCCAACTTACATAATTCTATCTCCACTATTCCTCAGACCGATATACACATATATTTGCAAACTACAATTTACATATTATTGTCTCCAGCTATTTAAACACTTTGATAAATGCCATATGTTTCTATGTAAATACTGCTTTTCCCCTTATCTGTTTAGTATAATTTTTGATCCATCTGAGCTAAATGCTCTATTCTGTTCTAGCACTTACAAATTAAAAGTTGATTCATGTACAAAAGCTATAATACTAGAATATTTTGAAAGGAAGAAAGTAAGGTTAGTGAAAGTGGAAGTCACTCAGTCGTGTCCAACTCTTTGGGACCCCATGGACTATACAGCCCATGGAATTCTCCAGGCCAGAATACTGGAGTGGGTAGCCTTTCCCTCCTCCAGGGGATCTTCCCAACCCAGGGATTGAACCCAGGTCTCCGGCATTGGAGGCAGATTCTTTACCAGCTGAACCACAAGGGCAGCCCAAGAGTACTGAAGTGGGTAGCCTATCCCTGCTCCAGGGGATCTTCCTGAGCCAGAATGGAGCCAGGGTCTCCTGCACTGCAGGCAGGTTTTTTCACCAACTGAGCTATGAGTGAAGGCCAGTGGTGATACTACAAATTGTGCTTTTTAAATATCACATAATGTGTCAATATTTGAAAGATCTGTTTAACTCAGTAAATCAACATTTTCCAAAAGATCAATAGATTTTAAGAGTATGAAAAGTTTATGGATATGGCTTCAGGTGCACCTTGCAACTAACCTTTAGGAAGCTACCACTTGCCCAATTTTGGTGTAGCATCAGGAGAAAAGCCAAAATTATCAGAAAAGGCTATAAAATACTCCTATTTCTTCCAACTAAATATTGCCATAAGACAGTATTCTTCATACAGGTCAACCAAAACAACGCATCACATCAAGCTGCATTCAGAAGCAGATGTAAGAACAAAGCTGTCATCTATTAAGACACACACAAAGAGAAGTCTGTAGCCTTTGTGAGACCAGGGTGGGAGGTGGCAACTTCTAGGGAAGAGCTGCCTTGGATGGAGGTAAGCCTTTGGAGGAGCACCAGGAGGGGCAGCAGGAAGGAGGACCGGGAGGCCTGGGTCTTCCCCGCCTCTGCCCAGAGAGGGCTGCACTGTGTGAGACCAGAACATTCTTTGCCTGGAGGAGGCAGTGACCATGGACACTGATGTGGCCAAAATGCTTGGGAAGAGAGCTCTGTCTCCCCAGGATTCTCCCTTTTCCCAAGAAAGCAAGAGTAGTTGTTAAAATTTCTTTCTCAAGGATGTTAATGTGATCTGAGAAGAATATATAAAATATAAACTTAGCATTAGTCTATACTACATATGCTATATACTGTATCAGTTCAGTTCAGTTCAGTTACTATATACTGTATAATGTTGTTTATTCAGTTTGTGTCTGACTCTTTTGTGACCACATGGACTCTTGCCTCCTAGGGTCCTCGGTCCATAGGATTTCTCAGGCAAGAATACTGGAGTGTGTTGTCCTTTCCTTCTTCAGAGTAACTTTCCAACCCAGGGATCAAATCCACGTATCCTGCATTGGAAGGTGAATTCTTTACCACTGAGCCATATACACAAGATTCAGAAAACTAAGATCATGGAAGCTGGTCCCATCATTTCATGGCAAATAGATGGGGAAACAATGGAAACAGTGGCTGACGTTATTTTGGGGGGCTCCAAAATCACTGCAGATGGTGACTACCACCATGAAATTGCTCCCTAGAAGAAAAGTTATGACCAAGCTAGAAAGCATATTAAAAAGCAGAAACATTACTTTGCTGACAAAGGTCCATCTAATCAAGGCTATGGTTTTTCCAGTAGTCATGTATGGATGTGAGAGTTGGACTAGAAAGAAAGCTGAGTGCTGAAGAATTGATGCTTTTGAATTGTGGTGTTGGAAAAGACTCTTGAGAGTCCCTTGGAATGCAAGGAGAGCCAACCAGTCTATTCCAAAGAAAATCAGTCCTGAATATTCTTTGGAATGACTGATGCTGAAGCTGAAACTCCAATACTTTGGCCACCTGATGTGAAGAACTGACTCATTGGAAAAGACCTTGATGCTGGAAAAGATTGAAGTAAGGAGGAGAAGGGGACAACAGAGGATGAGATAGTTGGATGGCATCACTGACTCGACGGACATGAGTTTGAGCAAGCTCCGGGAGTTGGTGATGGACAGGGAGGCCTGGTGTGCTGCAGTCCATGGAGTCACAAAGAGTCGGACATGAATGAGCTATTGAAATGAATTGAGGCATATACTATATAATATATATGCTGTTTATAGTCAACTTTTGGAACTTAGTTCAATGATTTAGAATTTTTATCTTAATTAAAGTAAAAGAAATAGACTTCGTTCTTTATTGTTTTCCAATCTCCTGTACAAATTTGAGTAAAGAACAATAAATATTTATCATGACTTAGGATTTATATTCAGAGAAGGCAATGGCACCCCACTCCAGTACTCTTGCCTGGAAAATCCCATGGACCAAGGAGCTTGGTAGGCTGCAGTCCATGGGGTCGCTAAGAGTCAGACACGACTGAGCGACCTCACTTTCTCTTTTCACTTTAATGCATTGGAGAAGGAAATGGCAACCCACTCCAGTGTTCTTGCCTGGAGAATCCCAGGGATGGGGAAGCCTGGTGGACTGCTGTCTATGGAGTCACACAGAGTTGGACACGACTGAAGCGACTTAGCATAGCATAGCATAGGATTTATATTTGCTGCTGTTATTCAGAAAATGTACAATGTTAATAAAAAAATGAGAAAAGTTCAGTATCCTCTGTATTTATAACTGATTAAGAAACTCTATAGCATATTTCATTGGGAGAATTTGAAATAATCACTTTAGAGCAGTGGTTTTCAAAGCTGAAAACCATAAGAATCTGTGAAAATCTCAGTGCCCCTCCCTGCCCTCCAAAAAAGATTAAGTTCGACTACCTATTTTAGAGAATTGACAGACAGTTGCACAGGTAATTGAAAATGGACAAATCAGATATTAGCTTAACTGAGCACTGGTTCTTTGGTATCTTTTATTTAGTACTTGTGAAAGGGAACAAAATAAAATTCTTAACTATTAAGTTAAAAAAAAAAAAAACCTCACTATCCAAGGTTACAGTTTAAACCAATGAAATCAAAGTGAAATTCTAATGCATGGACAGAGAGAATTTCAAAAATTAATGGTCTTACCTTGGGGATTGATTTCCAGAAGCAAGTAACAACAAGAAATCTTTAGATAAATCTCCACTTACTAATTTATTCTCTAAATTTATCTCAGCAAGATTGCTCAATGTTTAAAATTCTGAACTTGCAACCATTCCCATCTGCAAAAGAGATTCACTTCTTCAGTGCTGATCCTTTTTTCCTTTTTGAATCATTCATCTTTACTTCAGAATCACACAGGAAGATTCAATCTAAAAATTCAACAATAGATTTCACATGATCTTATAATTTTATCAAGCTAATTAGAAGTTCTTAGTTTATGTATGAGTGTGTAACTATTGGGATTAATAATGGCAAAATCCAAAAGAAAGAATGAGTGTAGGTTTAGTTACAGATGGTAACATTTAAAATATGGAGATTTGTTAAGAACTCACATTACACATAACACAGTTTTATGAGATAGGAGCTATTACTTTTTTTTTTTTTCATTTTCTTTATTTTAGTGGATGCCTATTCTGAAAAAATGTAAGACTCTCCATAGGCCACACAGCTTCTAGATCTAAAAATTTTGATTATGAACCAAGTCAGCCTAATTTCAGAACATGTACTTTCACCCACTGTATCATAGAAAAACTTAAGTCATAACATTGTTAATTGACCATACCCCAGTACAAAAATATTTTTGGTGTTAAGAAACAAAATTTAAAAAAAGAAAAAAAAAATTATAATTGTAAAAAACTGTAATATAACCAAGCATTTTTGAGCAGTGGTGGCAGCCCTTTCAGGAAGCAGTTTATTTTGTTTCTATGAAAAACTAAAACGGCAACCTTTACTAAACCAGCAGAGAAATACAATATTCCTCAAACATTAAGAGGCAGCTGCAGGAAGCATTTTGTAAACATATGGTATTTGTATAATTAATGTTTAAGTAGAGAATTAACTTACAGTTACATAATTACAGTTAGAAAACCTGAAATTTCCCAAGCTGAATTCATAGTACCTCTTTTTTTTTTCAAACCTATCTGTTCCTATATTTTTTCCCCAGTGCATACAACTAGAATATTGATTGCTCAATTCATCTTTGGAATATATTCTGCATGCTGCTGCTGCTGCTAAGTTGCTTCAGTCGTGTCTGACTCTTCGTGACCCCATGGACTGCAGCCTATCAGGCTCCTCTGCCCATGGGATTTTCCAGGCAAGAGTACTGGAGTGGGGTGCCATGGCCTTCTCCGATATTCTACATAAGTTCTTTGTTTTCATCCAGGCTTCCCACATCCCATACTTTAGATATCTCTCCCTGCTTTAATTGCAACTACTTGGTTTAGACTTATGTCCATTTACACTTTCAACATTGTGATGGCTGCCTGCTTGCCCTATTGGTCCAGTACATTTTCCATTGTCCTGGCAGATGGCCTCATCTAAAATGGAAATGTGATCATGTGGGATTTGGGGTTTTTTTTTGCTTAAAGTATTTCAATAAATTCTAGGTTAAAATACTAAAATAATCTTTGAGAAGAAATCTAATGTCCTTAAGAATAGCACTATTGTTTATAACCTAACTATGCTTTTTTAGTCTGATTCCAAATTTTAATTCTAATGCACTTCTTTACTCCTAATAATTAATTTTTGTGGCTCCTTTTATGAGGAAATCTTAGAAAACCTCTCATTCTCCTGGATATATCCTTTATATATTTTCTGGCAATTCATCTAACTATTCCTTTTCTCAGGAGTTACTTATTCAAATTTCCAGCAACAATATAACCAACATCCAACATTTTATATTTTCCTATGTGACAGCAAATTCTAAAATCAGCTGCCAACTAAATGTGATGCAATGGCAGAAAGAAGCAAATGGAAATGGAAAGAAAAAAAGTGGAGTATTAACATTTAGACAAAATCTCTACTTTTCCATTCTATTGTTTTCCTCTATTTCTTTGCATTGATTATTGAGGAAGGCTTTCTTATCCCTCCTTGCTATTCTTTGGAGCTCTACATTCAAATGACTGTATCTTTCCTTTTCTCCTTTGGCTTTAGCTTCTCTTCTTTTCTCAGCTATTTGTAAGACCGCCTCAGACAACCATTTTTTATTCTTGCATTTTTTTCCCCCTTGGGGATGAAGCTGTTAAAAGTGCTGCATTCAATACATGAGCAAATTTGGAAAACTCAGCAGTGGCCACAGGACTGGAAAAGGTCAGTTTTCATTCCAAACCTAAAGAAAGGCAATCCCAAAGAATGTTCAAACTACTGCACAGCTGCACTCATCTCACACGCTAGCAAAGTAATGCTCAAAATTCTCCAAGCCAGACTTCAACAGTACGTGAACTATGAATTTCCAGATGTTCAAACTGGATTTAGAAAAGGCAGAGGAAGCAGCGATCAAATTGCCATCTATTGGATCATTGAAAAAGCAAGAGAGTTCCAGAAAAACATCTACTTCTGCTTTATTGTCTACACCAAAGCCTTTGACTGTGTGGATCACAAATTGTGGAAAAGTCTTTAAGAGATGGGAATACCAGACCACCTTACCTGCCTCCTGAGAAATTTGTATGCAGGTCAAGAAGCAACAGTTAGAACTGGACATGGAACAAGAGACTGGTTCCATTTTGGGAAAAGAGTATGTCAAGAGTGTATATTGTCACCCTGTTTATTTAACTTATATGAAGATTACATCATGCGAAATTCCCGGCTGGTTGAAACACAAGCTGGAATTAAGATTGCCAGGGGGAGAAATATCAATAACCTCAGATATGCAGATGACACCACCCTTATGGCAGAAAGTGAAGAGGAACTAATGAATCTTTTGATGAAAGTGAAGGAGGAAAGTGAAAAAGTTGAATTAAAACTCAACATTCAGAAAACTAAGATCATGGCAGCCTGCCACATCACTTCATTGCAAATTGATGGGTAAACAATGGAAACAGTGACAAAATTTACTTTCTTGAGCTCCAAAATCACTGCAGAGAGTGACTGCAGCCATGAAATTAAAAGATGCTTCCTCCTTGGAAGAAAAACTATGACCAACCTAGACAGCACAGTAAAAAGCAGAGATGTCACTTTGCTGACAAAGGTCCATCTAGTCAAAGCTATTATTTTTCCAGTAGTCTCATATGGATGTAAGAGTTGGACTACAAAGAAAGCTGAGCACCAAATAACTGATGCTTCTGAGCTGTCGTGTTGGAGAAGATTCTTGAGAGTCCCTTGGAATGCAAGGAGAGCCAACCAGTCAATCCTTAAGGAAATTAGTCCTGAATATTCATTGGAAGGACTGATGTTGAAGCTGAAACTCCAATACTTTGGCCACCAGTTGCAAAGAACTGACTCATTGGAGAAGACCCCAATGCTGAGAAAGATTGAAGGCTGGAGGAGAAGGGGATGACAGAGGATGAGATGGTTGGATGGCATCACAGACTTGATGGACATGAATTTGAGCAAGCTCCGGGAGTTGGTGATAGACAGGGAGCCCTGGTGTGTTGCAGTCCATGGGGTCACAGAGTCGGACACTACTGAGCAACTCAACTGAACTTATCAGACAAAATATACTTCAAAGTAAAATATGTATGTCTGAGTCCCTTTGCTATTCACCTGAAACCATCACAACATTGTTTTTTAATCAGCCACATACCAAGAGAAAATAAAGTTTAAAAAGTTAAAAAGATAAAAATCTGAAAAAAACTACAACGAGAAACAAAGGCAGATATTATATAATAATGAAATAATTAAGTCAAGCAGAGGATAAAACACTTATGGAACATCTGAACACCTAAAGCAAATTTTAACAGGCATAGAAGGAAAAATAGGCAGTAGCATAATATAGTAAGTGACTTTAACACCAGTTTACATCAATGAATAGATCATGCAAACAGAAAATCAACAAGAAAGCATTAGCCTTAAACAATATATTTTGCTAAATGAACTTAATGGAGCTATACAGAACAATATGTTCAAAAACAGTAGAATGGTTTTTTTTTTTTTTTTTTTGAAATGGACATGGAACATTCTCTAAAAAAGACCACATGCTAGTTTATAAAACAATTCTCAATAAATTTAAGAAGGTCAAAATCAAGTCAAGAATCTTTATTGACCACAGTGTTATGAAACTAGAAGTCAATTACAAGAAGAAAATTGGAAACAAATAAACAAACATGTGGAGGCTAAACCACATGCTGTTAGACAACCAATGGGTCAATGAAAAAAATCAAAGAAGAAACAAACAAATACCTTGGGAGACAAATGAGAATAGAAACAGTGTTACAAAATCTAGAGATGTGGCAGAAACAATTCTAAGGGAGAAGTTTATAGTGACAATGACCTAGCTCCAGAAACAAAAATATTCCAAATAAGCAATTTAACATGACATCTACAGGAAGTAGAAACAGAAGAACAAAGCCTAAAGTTAGTATAAGAAATAATAAAGATCATAGAGCAAAAAAGAAACAATGAAAAAAAAAGTAATAAAAGATCAGTAAAATTAAGAGCTAATTGTTTGAGGATAATTTAAAAAAAGAAAAGAAAAGCCTTTAGCCAGACTTCAGAAAATTAGAGATTATCCAAATGTATAAAATTGTGAATAAAAGAGAAGAAGTTACAACCAACAGGACAGAAATACAAAGATAAAAAGAGATCATTATGAACAATTATACACCAAAAAATTGGGCAGTTTAGAGAAATGATTAAATTCCAAAAAACATGCCATCGTCTAATGCTGAATCAGAAGGAAATAAAAAATCTGAATAGGCTGATTACAATTATTGAAATTGAATCAGTAATAAAAATCCCCAGAAATGAAAGTCAGGGGCAGATGGCTTCACAGGTGAATTCTACCAAATATTTGAAGAGATAATATTTATCCTGCTCAAAAAATTCTAAAAAAACTGGAGTGTTACTCCTACATTTGTTCTAGAAAGCCAATAATACCATAATACCAAAACCAGATCAAGACTAAAAGGAAAAAAAAAAAAAAAAAAGACAAGAAAATGACAGGCTGATATTCCTAATGAACATAAACATTTTCATGTCTTTAACAAAGTACTAGCAAGCTAAATTCAACAATATATTAACAAGATCATAAACCATAATCAAATGAGACTTATCCCAGAGATGCAAAGATGCTTCAATATTCACAAATTAATCAACATAATACACTATATTAACAAAAATAAAGGTTAACATCATATGATCATGTAGCAGATGCAGAAATAGCATTTGAAAAGATCTGGCACTTATTTATGGTCAAAACTTTTGAAAAAGTGGGCATAAAAGGAGCATATTTCAAGTAATAAAGGCTGTATATTACAAACTCACAGCTATCATTATGCCCTATGGAGAATGATGAAAGTTTTTCCAATAAGGTGAGGAGCAAGACAAGGCTGCCCACTCTTGTCACTTTTATTTACATAGTACTGAAAGTCCTAGTCACAACATTTAGAGAAGAAAAAGGAATGAAACATATAAATAGGAAAGGAAGAAGTAAAGATATTTCTATTTTTAGATGACATAGTAGCATATGTAGTAAACCTTAGAAATTCTACAAAAAATATCCAAACTAATAAATAAATTTAGTAGTTTCAGAATACAATATTAAGACACAAAAATCTATTGCATTTCTATATCCTAATTACAAAATATCAGAAAACAATAAAGAAAACAATATCATTTACAATCCTCCCCCAAAAAAGAATACAATATGTAGGAATAAATTTAACCAAGAAGGTGAAAAACCTATATTCTGAATACTATAAGATGCTGATGAAAGAAACTGAAGACAGCACAAATAAAAGGAGGTATATTCAGTGCTCATAGACTTGAAGAATTAACATTATTAAAATGCACATGCTACACTAAGCAATACACAAATTCAATTCAATCCATATCAAAATGCCAGTGACATTTGTCATAAAACTAGAGGAAGAACTTCTAAAATGTGTATGGACACATAAAAGACCCTGAAGAATCAACGCAATGTTAAAAAAAAAAAAAATAGCTGAAAGTATTACATTTCTTGATTTTAAACTATACTACAAAACTACAGTAATAAAAACAATATGGTATTGGAACTAAGACACATAGATCAATGGAACAGAATTAGAGAGCTCAGAAATAAAACTCATGCTTATATAATAACTAAGGAGCTAATCAATGACAAGGAGTCAAGATTACAAAGTGGAGAAAAGACAGTCTTTTCAATAAACAGTGATGGGGACTTAAAAAAAGAACTACTTAATGGAAAAAGTGATTTGTAAATGATCTATTTAAAAAAAAAAAGATCAATACCCCAAATATATAAAGAACTCAACCAACTCAATATCAAAGAAAAAGAAAAAAAAATCTAATTAAAAAAACAAAAACTGGACAATCGCCTGAATAGACATTTTTCCAAAGAAGACAGAGATGTCCAACAGACATTTTAAAATGTACTCAATATCACTAATTAGCAGGGAAATGCAAATCAAAGTCAGAATGAGATAATTCCTCTTACTTGTCAAAATGGCTATCAACAAAGTGACATCAAATGGAAGTGTGGTCAGGTTGTGGAGAAGACAAAATGTTTGCACACTGTTAGTGGGAATCTGTGCAGTCGCTATGGAAAAGGGCATGAGATTCCTCAACAAATTAAGGGTCAGTGAACAGTTTGCAAAAAGCAAAATTGATTTATAATATTCAATAATTAAAAAAAAAATCATCTTCTCATTTTGTAACAGCTCCAACATGAGGAATCACCATTGGAAAATAAATTTTAATCGTTACTGAATACCATAAACAACCAGAACCTTGAGTTAATAAATAGCTGTTTCCCTTGACCAGGATACAGTATATCCTAAGATTTGTGGTTTTCTAATTTTATGTTGTGAACATGATTATACTAGCCCCCTCTCCACCCTCCAGATGTGTTCTGCTTCTACAAAATCGAGAGACTTATTGCTCTTCTTCATTCAAGCTTTAATCAGAAATGTATTCATATTGTTGCTAATATACAAGACCTTCTCAATTGATGGGCAGGATTTTTCAGAAAGAATTTGAAAGTCATGCTAAGAATTATTTGAGCAGCATTGCAATGATTCTCACAGACCCTTTTGATTTGGAGTATGATTAATGCCAGTGACTGAGTTATAAGGAGGGAGTTTTATTTCCCAGGCAAAAATCCCAAGAAAAAGCTTGAAAACTGTGTTGAAAGCAAAATAATATTTTAGTTTACTTAGCTTGAGTGAACACTAGGGATTACAGAGTAGTTGATATATAAACTTCAGAAAGCTGGGCTGTAATCACATGGCTACATGTATCCATATGTGCCATAAAAGATATTAAGGCTTATAAATTAGCAGGGCAGCTGGCATATTAAGAGAAAAATTAAAAAAAAAATGAAAGCTTGAAAAAGAATAAAATGGAAAATTAGATGAGAAAGAGGTAGAAATTGAAGGAGAGAAAATCTAGAAAGAGAAATATGTTAAAAGATATTCAACATAGACAAAGAGGAGAAAGAGGAATAAGTGTGATACATGAGAGTCCAATGACAAACGTCACTCTAACTTATGTTATTATTATTAAAATGTCAATATTGTTTTGATTTGTGCCAAGGAAATTAAAAAAAAAAAAAAAAAAACCAGAAAAAAACACTGACTCCTATTCTCACCATGCTGCTGCTACTGCTGCTAAGTCGCTTCAGTCATGTCCGACTCTGTGCGACCCCATAGATGGCGGCCCACCAGGCTCCCCTGTCCCTGGGATTCTCCAGGCAAGAGTACTGGAGTGGGGTGCCATTGCCTTCTCCATCTCACCATGCTAGTATATATGATTTCATGAGACTGATACCTTGGGAAAGCAGGGGGTTAGCGAGAGTAACAATATCACTTGGAAGAAGCAAAAGGAATTGGCAGGACAATGACAGTGAAAGCAATAAAGCAGTGCTGAAAGACCGTTAGAAAAACTTCATTCACCTGATTGTACAAAGTAATGGCAAGGACATAGTCACTCCTGTTAAGGAGTCATTGTCAGAGAGAGACATGAAAGAACTAATGATTAACGTGATCAGCTGCATTGTATGTGTCTACAACGGGAAAGCACACACAACAAGGACAAACTACTCAGGAAATCAAGGAAGCACATGTTCGCTCAGGTTCCAGATGAAAGACTATCTTCAACATGGCAATATCCTGAGAACAAGGACGCTTGGTGAAAACAAAAGGATAAACACATACTATTTTACAACCAAGACTGAGAGAAGCAGTGCTGGAGGAAGAGTTGGGAATTTCTCTAACTCTCAGGGTTCACCAGAGAATTAACAGCTTCTCCTTGAAAACATATGAACCATATTCTTGCAGTCTTGAAATAACTAAAATTCATAAAAGTACATAAATCACAATTATGGCATAATTAAACAGGTTTCACTTCAGAAATTAAGTGAATCACTGGGCAACTACAATAAGCTAGCAATTTTGGAGATCCGCAGTTTCTCATAAAAGTGAAACTTTAATTTGGTAACAGAACAGAGGCAGAATGAAGACACTGTGTTGCTCTCTGAGTAATTGCTTTTGTTACTAATGGGAAAAAACTGTGCCCTGTTATCCTGAAGTAGCATTACAATATGTTGCAGTCTCTAACTAAATCAAAGAGGGATAGTTAGAGGATATACAGCTATTTGATATATAGACTTCTGGAACACCATTGTACTTGAGGAAGCCAATAAATAATATTCTGAAAGGTAAGGATATATATATATATATATATATAATTAACTTACTGAAAAGATAAAATAACCAGTTCTTATAATGCTGCACCTAAACTTTCAAGCATCCATCCATAAATATGAGGCAGAGTCTAGTTGTTTATGCAGGTGTCAGAATTTCCTGAAGGATAGGTTGTAGTTATTAATAAATAATAGTATAAGGGAAGGAAGAGAAGGATATAATGAAATATCTAGGCTAAGTTGTATAGACACAGGAAGAGCTCTCACCTGCCTTGAAAAGTAAATAGCTCTGGGGAGCCATACGTGGCCAAAGGAATTCACAATGTTCCTTACTCAGTACATATTTTTTGCACTTAACCTTGTATAGCTTGATCTATTCTGGTTCTTTGGGTCTTTTATTTATATTATACTGTGAGCTTAGCAAGAGTAAGAACTATGTCTTCTCCACTTTGCCATCTATCCCTCACAATACTTAGTGTCTTGCAGGGGCACAAGTAATATTATTGATAATTAAGCCATGCTGATATTACTTGACCTCATATGCTTCAGTAAATCATGATATTCTGCTTTTGCTATGTGTTTATGTCTTTTCTCAGAATTTTGTAACACTTTCAAGACTATCAGATGGTTTGGTTGACACTACATGTCTATTTCCGTTTGTATGCAAGTATTTATATTCAAAGGAATGACCACCATGATTTGACTGGTGAAAACGTGAGCATAGGACTTTAATATCACAAAGATTCTGGGATCTAGTTACTTTTATGACTCTCAAAATTTAGTAGATTTGGAAACATGTATATGTGAAAGGCAAGGGATGCATTCCAGGTAATATATCAAAACACATAAATGAATTAAATAATTGAAACTTTTTCATGAACAGTGGACTCAGCCTCAATATACACTCAGTAGCAAATTTGGAAAGGCAGATGGTTTCACCTTTAAAAGAACTTTGGTGTTAAACAAACCATCAGATTCCAGTTCTGCAGTTTATGAAGTAGGCAATATGGGTTGCATTAAATTTCTATAAGTGTGTGAAAGGTATCTCATGAAAAATATCACACTTTGCTGTAAAGATTAAACAGGATGATGGTTGTAGGGTCTGTTTATGTTCCTAGTACATTGTTGTGTTCTATCACTGTCATTTCTAACTCTTTGCAACCCCATAGACTGTAGCATACCAAGGTTTTCTGTCCTTCAATATTTTCTGGAGTTTGCTTAAGCTAATGTCCATTGAGTTGGTGATGCCATCCAACCATCTCATCCTCTACCACCCCTTTTTCTCCTGCCCTCAATCTGTCCCCTCATCTGGATCTTTTCCAGTGAGTCAGCTCTTCATATCCAGTGGCCAAAGTATTGGAGCTTCAGCTACAGCATCAGTCCTTCCAATGAATATTCAGGACTGATTTCCTTTAGGATGGACTAATTTGATTTCCTTGCAGTCCAAGGGACTCTCATGTGTCTTCTCCAGCACCACAGTTAGAAAGCATCAATTCTTTGGCATTCAACCTCTTTATGGTCCAAATTTCACATCCACACATGGCTACTGGAAAAGTCATAGGTTTGGCTATACAGACTTCTGTCAGCAAAGTGATGTCTATGCTTCTTAATATGCTCTCTAGGTTTGCCATAGCTTTTGTTCCAAGGAGCAAGTGTCTTTTAATTTCATGGCTACAGTTACTGTCTGCAGTGACTTTGGAGCCCAATAAAATAGTCTGTCACTGTTTCCGTTTTTCCCCCTCTATTTGCCATGAAGTGATGGGGCCAGACACCATGATCTTAGTTTTTTGAATGTTGAGTATTAAACCAGCTTTTTCACTCTCCTCTTTCACCCTCATCAAGAGATTCTTTAGTTTATTTTGTTTTCTGCCATTAGAGTGCTATCACCTGCATATCTGAGTTTGTCATTTCTCCCGGTAATCTTAATTCCTAGTACATATGACTCACTATAAATGAGCTTCATTAATCACTAAGAAAACAGAAATATTGATTTTTTTTTCTACCAGAGCTATCTTAAGAAACTTTCATTTCTCAGTACATATTTTAAAATGAAACTAGTTTGACAGCTATAGAGATACTACAAATAAGGAAACAAAGAGTAGGTAGCATTAGTTAATTTGATAATTAACAGACAGTCTGGGAACAAAATTATCTAAAACTGGCAACAGATTCAAGTTTCTATATAGGAGACATCTGTGGCCTAGGAATGTGTAAATCTTGGTTTTCATTCTGACTCTCCCCATCTAGCTGTGTATCTCTTGTATTCACCTGTGATAATCAATGAAATAATAAAGCCCCCAGTTCCTTTGCAGTTTTAATATTAAACATCCTTAATAAGACCAGTTAGATAATGGAAGGGTCAGCATCAAAATTTCAAATTTTTGTGGAAGAAAGAAAAGTAGCATTAAAAATATGAAATGTGGAGAGCAAGAAAAGGAACTGATTTGGAAGGGAGAATCTTGCTTTTTCTCATTTTTATCTGTAGGTTATGATTTTGATTTGATGGCATAAAACCAGAGTGAAGATGTTTAGGAGGCATTTGGGAGTATGGGCTTGACACTTCAGAGAGAAGACATATGACAGGAGTTGATTTGGAAGTCCTCTGCCTAAAGGTGACAGTTGGTGCTTTGATAGTGAATGATATCACAGAGCCTAGCACTTTTTTCAGAAAAGAAAAAAGCAGTCCAAGGACAGAACTTTTGCCAAGACTCGAGTACAGGTAGTGTCAAAGGAAGAAGAATCAGAAAAGGTGGTAGAGTTTTCAGTGAAGAATTTAATAAATGTATGTCAGAAAGTTAAAAAAGAAAAAGAAAGAGGAGTTTCAAGGGGTAAAAAAAGGTAGTTCTTCCTATTTATATTTTCTAAGCTTTATTGAGGGATCATAACAAACACACAGAGGTAGTATTAATAAGCCAATTACAATTAGGAAGATGAGTATGTATTAGAGTATTAGGCATCCGTTTTTCTA
The DNA here is from genome assembly GCF_019923935.1 of Bubalus bubalis. Taxonomy (NCBI): domain Eukaryota; kingdom Metazoa; phylum Chordata; class Mammalia; order Artiodactyla; family Bovidae; genus Bubalus; species Bubalus bubalis. The sequence continues at coordinate 85,051,959 of NC_059169.1, read as the reverse complement.
TCCTAGCTTGGAATTGACAGACCCATGATTCAAACGTAGCTGTTTCCAGTGTCAGGAATCATGTGCTCTTAGTTATTACTTTAATGAGATCAAGAAAGATAAAGACTCAGAAAAGCCTGTTGTATTTGATATGTGAAAGGTGGTGTGTATCTTTCCAAGAAGAGAAACCAAATTTCAAGGACCCAAGTTTGGCAGGTCTACACCTGATGAGCTGGAGAAAGGAGAGAAAATTTACTTCATTAAAAGAAGTAATAAAGTGATATTTTCTAGCTAGTAAAGAAGTAAAAAGGTAGCAACTTGAGAGAGTAACAAAATGAGAGGAAAACACATTGTTGTTATAGGGTGATCTTATCTAATGGTTTAGAAAGAGAAAAGTAGTGGAGAGGATACAATTAAAGAAATGTAAAAGAAGGCCATTTATATATTTAGAACTCTACTCTGGATTTAGGGTTTCCTTCAGTTTAGATCTTGGCTGTATCATTAATTAGCTTTTAGAGCTTAGAAATTTATTTCTTTAAGCCAGAGTTTCCTCACTGGTAAAACGTGTATAATAATAATAGCTGAGGTTTAAATGAACAGAAATACACAATTGTTTTTTCCTCTGCTTATAATGCCCTTCCTCTTTTATGCCCTTCAAGTCTCCACAGAAATTTCCCTCCCAAAGAGGCTTTGCCTGGACTCCTACCTAAAATTTCATATTCCTTCATATGCTTTACATTACATATTTTCTTTCTGGCCTTAATTTTTTTTTTGTTTTTGTTTTATTTTTAGTGCATGTAATTAGGCAACCTACTGCTTTTTTACTTACCTTGTTTGTTCTCTTTCCACCCTACTGAAACATATGCTTCATGAAAGCACTGATTTATTTATGCTTTGTTCAGCACACTTGATAGGTTTTTAATAAATAGTTATTAAATGAATGAATGAATGAAGATGGATACCAAAATCAGCAGCTCAATCTCCTAACAGGCTCTTTCTCAAGTAGAAGAATTGACAGACAATCTGAATAAGTCTTTGTCCTCTGAAAACTGTTTTAGAATCTCTCTTGAATATGACACCTGTGTTGTGCCATCAGTCAGCTCATTTCTAGATGATTCCCCTGTAGATGTTTCAGTGTAGATAGGCTTCACTGTCTGGTCTTATAAAACAAGTGTTTAAATCATCCTTAATTCCCAAGTATACCTTTCTCTTTCTCTTCAGCTTATCTTCACACCCATTCTATTTATTAGAACTTCAGATTATTTAGAGCCAAGAGCTCCCTTCATGTCTGTTTTCTGGGTAGTGTCTCAATCAAGAAGAAGGAAAGGACTGTGCATTTTTTGTGTACATTTTAAAAAAACTCATCTTTTATGAGTTCTATGCATATTTCTATTGTTTATTTTCATATTTCTATGGATCTGGCATATTTCTAAATCAAAGCAGTTCACATAGACTTTCTTTTAGAAAGCAAGCAAAAAAACATCTTTGGATGTAAAGAGAAAAAAAATATGATTTGCGACTATAATTTCAGAGATCAATGACTTCTGTTAACTACAATTTCTAACTTTGGTATAACATTGACACATCACTGAGCTATCCTTTATTAAAACAAACTTGGTAAAATGCCTTAAATTTATAAAAGAAAATTAAATTTTTCCTGGTGACACTAAAATGGGTGTTTTTTTTGCTTTAGTAAGAGTTGGGATAGGTAAGTAACACTCTTAAAAATTTACTTTCTATTACAAGAGATGAAAAGCACATTCAAATTTAGGGTAAATGAGTATCAATATTATCAGCTTAATTTTTGAGCTATTGAGAAAGATATCACATATATTTCAGATCATAAGGTTTGTTTACCATTATGAGGTCATTTGTTTCCTTGCCCAGCTGGCTAGCTGTACAAAATTTATCAACAGTTCCTTAGAATTGTGTATATAACACTCTTATGAATCCTTATCTTCCCCATTATCCTTTTTATACTTTTTCTTTCTTTTGTTCTATAAAACCCAGCATCCCTTTAGTGGCATAGTTTCTCTCAAACAGATTCAATTTACTCTTAATTAATACATGTTTAAATTTCACCTCTGAAATAACAGATAACTTCCATTATTGTTGTCTGCTTTAAGTTCAGTTCACTTTCTTTTCGAAAATGTATTTCATTTTGATTCATTTAATATTTCAAATATCTAAGCTCCTTTAATTGTTATTTAAAGACAATTTAATGTATATACTTCCTAATCTCATTGCATTCAGCAAATATTTATTATTTACTCTACCATATGAATTGAGTTGGCTTCCCTGATGGCTCATATGGAAAAGAATCTGCCTGAAATATAGGAGACTGGGGTTCGATCCATGGGTTGGGAAGATCTCCTGGAATAGGGAATGGCTACCACCTCCAGTGTTCTTCCCAGGAGAATTTCATGCCAAGGAGCCTAGTAGTCTATGGTCCATGGGTCATAAAGAGCCAGATAGAACTGAGTGACTAACAGTTTCATGTTCCATAAATTGAATTATAAGTCCTATGCATTCTCTAAAAGTAACTGAAATTGTATTTCTTTTATAAATATTTAACTAAATATCCCAACTTGTGCCCTACCAAAGCAAAAAGAGTATAGCAATTCTGTTAGTGCTGTCTCATGCTGCCCTACATTTTCTTATATTGCAAAATATTTCCTTAAGATATTTGTATAGTCAATTTCTTGGACCTCTTAAGTTACTGCCCTATACAAAAATCATCTCCTGTCTCCATTTATCACTTTTGATAAGTATGATTATAGGTACATTGTGTAACTTTCTTTTTGTCAAACATTCTAGCTGAAAAACCTGATCTTTGATGGAGCAGTAAAGGGGGAGACTATTGCAACAATGAAGCAGAATTGAAATTACTGACATGTTATTTTAGATAACAGGACATAGACCAGTGTGGAAACATGTTTGCACCACGAGATCAGTTTTGATGGGAAGGAAACATCGGCCATGGTGAGAAGCTGGAAAGTCTAAAACATGCTTCACCATTTCTGAACTGTATTGTGAAGCTGAAGTGGTTTATACTCCTTTTGTTTATATCACAAGTACAGACCTCAATAAATGGCTTTATCTTTTGTTGTTTGATTATACAATACTTTATATCCTTGAGCAGATCAGGGTGGCCAGGATTTAGAAGTTGCTGCTTCCAGTAATATGTCATGTAATTTTTCTTTATATTCCTATAATTCATATCAAATAGTCATCACCAAAACATGTTAGTTTACCTAACTAGTATAATTGATTAAACAGTAAGAATATATTGAAAGTGTTAATGCATTAAAGACTTGAGTGTCAGATATATTTATGTATTTCATTAATATTTATTGAGCATCTACTATGTGTCAAATTAAGGACAGAAATGGTATGGACCTAACAGAAGCAGATGTTAATAAGAGATGACAAGAATACACAGAAGAACTATACAAAAAAGATCTTAATGACCCAGATAACCACAATGGTGTGATCACTCACCTACAGCCAGACATCCTGGAATGTGAAGTCAAGTGGGCCTTAGAAAGCACCACTACGAACAAAGCTAGTGGAGGTGATGGAATTCCAGTTGAGCTATTTCAAATCCTAAAAGATGATGCTGTGAAAGTGCTGACACTCAATATGACAGCAAATCTGGAAAACTCAGAAGTGCCCACAGGACTGGAACAGGTCAGTTTTCATTCCAACCCCAAATAAAGGCAGTGCCAAAGAATGATCAAACTACCACACAATTATACTCATCTCACACGCTAGCAAAGAAATTCTCAGAATTCTCCAGGCCAGGCTTCAACAGTACATGAACCATAAATTTACAATGTTCAAGGTAGTTTTAGAAAAGGCAGAGGATCCAGAGATCAAATTGCCAACATCCGCTGGATCATCAAAAAAAGCAATAGAGTTCCAGAAAAACATCTACTTCTTCCTTATTGACTACACCATAGCCTTTGATTGTGTGTATCACAATAAACTGTGGAACATTCTGAAAAAGATGGGAATACCAGACCACCTGACCTGCCTTTTGAGAAATCTGTATGTTGGTCAGGAAGCAACAGTCAGAACTGGACAAGGAACAATGGACTTGTTCCAAATAGGAAAAGGAATACGTCAAGGCTCTATATTGTCACCCTGCTTGTTTAACTTATATGCAGAGTACATCAGGAGAAACGCTGGGCTGGAAGAAGCACAAGCTGGAATCAAGATTGCCAGGAGAAAAATCAACAATCTCAGATATGCAGATGACACCACCCTTATGGCAGAAAGTGAAGAAGAACTAAAGAGCCTCTTGATGAAAGTGAAAGAGGAGAGTGGAAAAGTTGGCTTAAAGCTCAACATTCAGAAAACGAAGATCATGGCATCTGGTCCCATCCCTTCATGGCAAATAGATGGGAAAATAATGGAAACAGTGACAGACTTCATTTTTCTGGGCTCCAAAATCACTGCAGATGGTGACTGTAGCCGTGACATTAAAAGACACTTTCTCCTTGGAAGAAAAGCTATGACCCACCTAGACAGCATATTCAAAAGCAGAGACGTGTTTTGCCAAAAAAGGTCTGTCTAGTCAAACCTATTATTTTTCCAGTAGTCATGTATGGATATGAGAGTTGGACTATAAAGAAAGCTGAGTTCTGGAGAATTGATGCTTTTGAACTGTGGTGTTGGAGAAGACTCTTGAAACTCCCTTGGACTGTGAGGAGATCAAACCAGTCAATCCTAAAGGAAATCAATCCTGAATATTCATTGGGAGGACTGATGCTGAAACTGAAACTCCAATACTTTGGCTACCTGATGTGAGGAATTGACTCATTGGAAAAGACCCTGATGCTGGGAAAGATTGAAGACAGAAGGAGAAGGGGACAACAGGGGATGAGATGGTTGGATGGCATCACCAACTCAATGGACATGAGTTTGAGTAAGCTCTGGGAGTTGGTAATGGACAGGGAGGTCTAGCGTGCTGAAGTTCTTGGGGTCACAAAGAGTCGGACACAACTGCATGACTGAACTGAACTGAACTCTGTGTCAAAAACTGTTCAAGGCACTGGGGATTCAAAAGAGAAAAACATGACTAGATCCTCATGCTTGTTACTCTTGTATGCCACTAAAGGAGACAGAACAAAGAAAATAGAACAAAAAATAGAACAGAAAATAGAACAAAGAAAAACTGAAAAAATCAGCTAATGATGAATAGTATGCAAATAATTAAAATAGGATGAAGTTCTGTCAAGTAACAGGGTGGCTCTTTTAGATTGGGTAGCCAGAAAATGTTTTGCTAAGGAGGTAACATGTCTGCCAAAATCTGAATAACAAAACCATTTGGCAAAGATCAAAGATTTTCTGGAGTGGATTCCAGGCAGTGGGGCCAGCTTGAACAAATGGCCCCAGGCATGAGCAAATTTGGCATATGTGAGAAACAGAAAGAAAGTCAGTCTAGTTGGGAGGGAAGAGCAGTGTGAGATGATATACTTGAGAAAAGTGGAAGCAATTCATGCATGACTTTGTAAGTCATGAGACAAAATGAGATTTGATATTGCAGTTGAAAGTGTAGAAAGTGACATGATATGATTGGATGACTGCTGTTCAGATAATGTATATGTTCATTTATTCAACAAATATGTATTGAGCATATTCTATGTACACTGTTCTAGATACAAGACCATATCAGTAAAGAAATTGTGCAATTACATTGGTCCTCTTTAAATTTGCTTAATATTGAGGAAATACACACAGTAAACAAAAGGCAGACAAATAAATTATACAGTATGTCAAGAAATTGTAAGAGAGAAAGAAATCATAGCACAGAGGAGGAATTGAGAAATGCTATGATAGAAGAAGGGTCAGTTATAATTTTAAATAGTAATCCAATGTAGACAAAATTGAAAATTTGAACAAAGACTTGAGGGTAAAGGAAGGGGTTTGAGATTTTTTCATTTTATTGTGTTATTTGTATTGTTGTGTGGATTGAAGTTAATGCTTTTCATGTTTTCACCTTGGTTTACTGTGTTTATCTCATGCTTATAGCTTGAAAGTTGCCTTTAACTCTGTACTTATCATCTCTATGTGTGTGTTAGTCACTCAGTTGTGCCCAGCTCTTCGCAAACCAATGTACTATATCCTGCCAGTCTCCTCTGTCTAGTAAAGAATACTGGAGGTGGCCACCAATCCCTTCTTCAGGGGATCTTCCCAACCCAGGGATCAAACCCAGGTCTCTTGCATTGCAGGCAGATTCTTTACCATCTGAGCCACCATGGAAGCCCTGTCATTTCTATACAGTATTCAAGTTTTATTTTGCTAACATTAAAAAAAAGTCCTGGATTAAAATAAATTTTAGGTGATGCTCCATAAAAATGTATTTTTGCATTTTGTTTTTTTTTAGTTAGTTTTGCCATCACATCTCACTATTATTCTTTAATTTCAAAGAGACATAATTATCAAAATAGCTAGAACAAAGTTGTGATGGTTAATTTTATGTGTCACCTTGGCTATACCATGGCACCTAGATGTCCACTTAAACATTATTTCTAGCTGTTTCATTGAGATTTTTTTTTAAGGATTTTTAGGAGACAGGTTAAAACAGGCTGAAGACAATCTTGAGTATAGAGAAGTTATAGATTTGGAGGTTCCTGAGAGCAATCGTATCAGTTGGAGCAGAGATGAAGTAACATACAGAAATAAGACCAGAAGCAAACAAACTAAAAATAAAGGCAAACTGCCAAATAACTGTGTCTCCCTGATAGATTTTTTAAAAATTACATGAAGGAATTATAATGAGATGATTTATTCATGTTTTATTGATAAGTTCAATTTGGTAAAAAGCTATTATCACCAGCTTCACAGGCTGGTATGAATTTAGAAGTAAAACAGGGTTGCTGAAATTTTGTTTTTCTCTTAGAGGGCTGTGTTACAATTAATATAATGATGTAGTCTCCCAAACTAAGAAATTTAATAGGTGTGCTATTATGACTCAGCCTTTATAGAAATTGGTAGGAAAAAATTCCAAAGAGTGGTCTGGAAAAAGACACACACAAATCTGCATACCCATTTGAACCTCAGAATTGCTGAGGGCAGCTGGCAGTAGGACTGAAAGTGTTGGTATCTTAGGGCAAAATTAGTCAGATCTAGGCATATATTTCTGGTTTAGAAGATTAATTGAAAAACTCTTAGAAGGAGTAGAGCATTAGCAACTTAGCAGCAACTGAGCAAAGTCTCTGACCCTCTTACAGGCATTGTGTCTGTTAGCTGGCATGCTCCTGAATCTCTGCTTTAGAAAAATAGCTCTTGTTTTTTATAATTGTGTGTCAATGCAAAATCAGGATGTCCCAGGAATCCCAGTGCTCCAGTCTTGTAAATAATATCTTCTAGACACTATATTTTGCACCCAGATGGGACATAAACATTCTTTGTGACACCAAAGAAGCTAAATTTTAAAGCTAAACATATGGGCATGGGAACCTAGGACTTGCTGAAGAAAATTTACATGCATTTGCATGCCTGCGCAAGTTCTATTTTACATCTCTATCTAATTTTTAGTGTCTTGCCCAAGTGAGTATATCTGAAATTTTGTTTTATTTTTAATGTGTAGTCTTAATGGATACAATAGACTAACAAAAATATTAATTATGCACTTTGTGACTGCTAAAATGGATTTGAATAATCCAGAACTGGATAACTTTATATCTTAACTTGTGGGTTATGTTAAGAAACTCTTGTTCAACCTTTCCTACTCCCTCAGGATAAGACTATTTTCCCTCCCCTCAGAAAATCAACTATTAGCCTTTCTTTTTTTCCTTTCTCTCCTTTCATGTTTCTTGTTGCTACTATTCATTTTGCCTAGAATTGTTTTCTTATTATTGTATGTCACTTTCAATTCAGAATAACCTCTTGAAGACTCTGCTTTTTATGCTTCATGTCAGCCACAATGACCTAACATTGCTTTACATCCATATCTACACAACCTAAGTAGAATTGGAATTGACCATCAGATTCTGTGTATTCAGTTCATGGCAGCCTGTCACAAATGCCCTACAAATAAAGTGGCTTGTATTTCAAGAATTCTGCCAATCACATAAACCACAAATGTATCTTCTAGACACAGCTATTTGTAAAGCTGGTCATGAGGGGGCATAGACTAGATCTTGATGACTATACATGGATACGAGCTCTCATTTTGAGAGGGAAAAGTGTGCAGTGCTCTATGAATCATTATTATTCATGACAGGAAGAATAGCACTACTATCTACTGATACAAAAGAATTAATGGCTCTGTTTTTTTTCCTTTGCAACTTAAAGTGACTCATTCAATTCTCAGAATAGCTAATAAATACTTGTGAGATATGTTAATTTAGCCTACTGATAAAGCTGCTATATAAATGGACAATAATTAATAACAATATCAATATTATGTTCACAAGTTAATGAATAATGAGCTACTATGCAAAAACTGTGACTTCAATCTTAAGTTTTAAAATTAAGATTAGAGTTTTGGGTTTATTTTCTTAAAAAAAATGTAAAAAAGGGCAAAACTAAAACTTTGTTTTGTAGTCAAGTGCAAGGCATTAAAAATTGTATTTTCACACTTCAGAATTGGAGACAACTGCTACTGAAAATGGCATTAATATGATAATGATATGCTAAAGAGAATCTTTAATTCCTTGTTTCCTCTAGTTTAAGTGTACATGAACTTTTTTAGTTTTTCTCTCCATACTGTCTAGACAGTAGCTTCAACATCTTTTAAGGATGCAGTGATGCAGTGATCAGTATATTGTTCTAAATATCCTGGCAACCTAGACAAGCTCAATCTGATATAAGTTCTTTGAGTCCTTGGCAGAATCAAACATAAGCAAGACATTGCCTACAAGATTATCATCCCCAGAGGAAGAGAGAGAGAGAGGAGTGTAAAACCACTGGACTACACAGGATACTTGAATTCTTGGTATCAAAGAGGACCCTATTTTCAATTCCACGCTACCTTATCATTATCTCTTGCCTTTCTTCTCAAGTCATTTATACCCCAAGGATGCTCTGGAGCCTTCACTTTCCAGATACAGGCTCCTTGTCTTCTGTTTTTGTCCCTCTTCCTTCCATTCCTTAATTCCTTAAATTGATCCAGCTGATTACTTTCCTAGGAACCCATATAGTCCTTCAGGAAGTAAAAGTGCAGAGAATATTATTAAACAAATACAGACTTGTCTTTGCCAAATGGAATGAAGAAAAAAGCAGGAAACTCTTACAAAAATGATATTGCTGTGTCACTCAAGATAACTCAGACATAATGGCAAAGAGTAAGAATTCTAAGGCTTAGAATGTCTGGATCCAAATAACTCTTTACCAATTACTGTTTGAATGAACTTAGACAAATGTCCTAAAATGTTTTCTGGTAAATAAAGCCAGGGATAGAACCCTGGTCTCCTTCATTGCAGGCAGATTCTTTACTGTCTGAGCCACTAGGAAAGCACCACATGAACTGCAGCACACAAGGCTTCCCTGTCCTTCAGTATCTCCAAAGTTTGCTCAAACCCATCTCCACTGAGTCAGTGATGCCATCCAACCATCTCATCCTCTGTCATCCCCTTCTCCTCCTGCCCTCAAGCTTTCCCAGCATCAGTCTTTTCCAAAGAGTCAGCTCTTCACATGAGGTGGCTAAAGTATTGGAGCTTCAGATTCAGCATCAATCCTTCAAATGAATATCCAGGGTTGATTTCCCTTAGGATTGATTGGCTTGATCTCCTTGTTGTCCAAGGGATTCTCAAGAGTCTTCTATAGCTGCTGCTGCTGCTGCTAAGGTGCCTCAGTCGTCTCCAACTCTGTGCGACCCCATAGATGGCAGCCCATTAGGCTCCCCCATTCCTGAGATTCTCCAGGCAAGAATACTGGAGTGGGTTGCCATTTCCTTCTCCAATGCATGTATGCATGCTAAGTTGCTTCAGTCATGCCCAACCCTGTGCGACCCTATGGACAGCAGCCTACCAGGCTTTTCTGTCCACAGGATTCTCTAGACAAGAATACTGGAATGAGTTGCCATTTCCTTCTCCATCTTCTATAGCACAACATTTCAAAAGCATTAATTCTTTAGATGATTAGCTTTCTTTATGGTCCAACTTTCACATTTGTAGATGATTGCTGGAAAACCATAGTTTGGATTATACAGACCTTTGTCAGTAAAGTGATGTCTCTGCTCTTTAATATTCTGTCTAGGTTCATCGTAACCTTTCCTCCAAGGAGCAGCTTCTTTTAATTTCATGGCTGCAGTCACCATCTGCAGTGATTTTGGACCCCAAGAAAATAAAGTCTGACACTGTTTCCACTTTTTCCCCATCTATTTGCCATAAAGTGATGGGACCGGATGCCATGATTTTAATTTTTGAAGGTTGAGTATCAAGCCAGCTTTTTTACTCTCCTCTTTCAAACTCATCAAGAGGCTCTTTAGTTCCTTATTGCTTTCTGTCATTAGAGTAATATCTGCTCATCTGATGTTGTTGGTATTTCTCCTGTCTATCTTGATTCCAGCTTGTGATTCACCCAGACTGGCATTTCAAATGATGTACTCTGCATATAAGTTAAATAAACAGGGTGACAATATACAGCCTTGACACTCTTTTCCCTAATTTTGAACCAGTCCATTGTTCTATGTCTGGTTCTAAGTATTGCTACTTGCTGCATACAAGTTGTTATATATTATTAATGAATATAATAGTTGAATAAATGAATTAATATATGAATCCAAAATATAATAATGAATGTAATGATATATGGAAGTATGTCATTACATGACATATAATGAATGTGATAATAAACCTAATAATAATACCTAAGTCATAAGACTATTGTACGATTTAGATAAATAATTACAGATTAAATCCCTAGTACACTACTAAATGGGCTACTCAGGTGGCTTAGTGGTAAAAAAAAATCCACCTGCCAATGCAGAAGATGCAGGAAACATGGGTTCAATCCCTGGATTGGGAAGAACCCTGGAGGAGGAAATGGCAACCCACTCAGTATTCTTGCCTGGAAAATCCTATGGACAAAGGAGCCTGGCAAGCTAAAACCCATGAGGTTGCAAAGAGTCGAACATGACCAAGTGACTGAGCATACATACACATTGTCTATCACATGGCAATTGCTCAATAAAAAAATTGCTGTCATTATTATTATTATTGTTAACTTGACCTGACTTCTGAATTTATTTTCTAACTGGCTAACAAATGGACTACTAAGTCCTTTCTGTTCATGAAAAGCTTAGTAGTTGAATTTGATGGCAACACAATATAGCACTTAGACTAACCATTTTACTCAAAAAGTCACCTTTTCTGTTAGCATCTGTTCTCTAAAAATATATATATATATATATATATATATATATATACACTTACATTTATACTGAATATCTGTTATATTTATGATGAGATATTAAAGTATTATTTCTGTCTGAAATAAACATATTAACTATTTTTAAATCTGAGTACATATTAGAGTCAAAGATGATTTTTTTTTTTTAATACAGATGACCAGGCCCTATCATCAAATATTCTGACTCAAGTCTATGGTCAACCTGGACATTTATAATTTTTTTTTTTTACCCTCTGTAGGTATCACCAGTATACAGTTAGTGTTAAGAAAATGAATGAGTATAAAATTGGTAAAATGAGTATAAAATCTAAATTGTGAAAGTGATTTAATGAATTATCTAACTCAAGTATGTCTGCAATGAAGAGTTCAATTCTGCCTACCAATTGCATTCATCTCAAACACTAGCAAAGTAATGCTCAAAATTCTCTGAGCTAGGCTTCAACAGTATGTGAACCAAGAACTTCCAGATGTTCACCTGGATTCAGAAAAGGCAGAGGAACCAGAGATCAAATTGCCAACATCTGTTGAATCATAGAAAAAGCAAGAGAATTCCAGAAAAACATCTACTTCTGCTATACAACTGTGTCAAACTTTTGACTGTGTGAATCACAACAAACTGTGGAAAATTCTTAAAGAGATGGGAATACCAGACCAGCTAACCTGCCTCCTGAGAAATCTGTATGCAGGTCAAGAAGCAGCAGTTAGAACCAGACATGGAACAATGGAGTGGTTCTTAATTAGGAAAGGAGTACATTAAGGCTGTATATTGTCACCCTATTTATTTAACTATATGCAAATAATCACGATGGTGTGATCACTCACCTAGAGCCAGACATCCTGGAATGTGAAATCAAGTAGGCCTTAGAAAGCATCACTATGAACAAAGCTAGTGGAGGTGATGGAATTCCAGTTGAGCTATTTCAAATCCTAAAAGATGATGCTGTGAAAAAGTGCTGCACTCAATATGCCAGCAAATTTGGAAAACTCAGCAGTGGGCCACAGGACTGGAAAAGGTCAGTTTTCATTCCAATCCCAAAGAAAGGCAATGCCAAAGAATGCTCAAACTACCATACAATTGCACACATCTCACACTCTAGTAAAGTAATGCTCAAAATTCTCCAAGCCAGGCTTCAGCAATATGTGAACCATGAACTTCCAGATATGCAAGCTGGTTTTAGAAAAGGCAGAGAAACCACAGATCAAATTCCCAACATCTGCTGGATCATGGAAAAAAACAAGAGAGTTTCAGAAAAACATCTATGTCTGCTTTGTTGACTATGCCAAAGCCTTTGACTGTGTGGATCACAATAAACTGTGGGAAATTCTGAAAGAGATGGGAATACCAGACCACCTGACCTGCCTCTTGAGAAAGCTATATGCAGGTCAGGAAGCAACTGTTAGAACTGGACATGGAACAACAAACTGGTTCCAAATAGAAAAAGGAGTATGTCAAGGCTGTATATTGTTACCCTGCTTATTTAACTTATATGCAGAGTACATCATGAGAAATGCTGGGCTGGAAGAAGCACAAGCTGGAGTCAAGATTGCCAGGAGAAATATCAATAACCTCAGATATGCAGATAACACCACCCTTATGGCAGAAAGTGAAGAAGAACTAAAAAGCCTCTTGATGAAAGTGAAAGAGGAGAGTGAAAAAGTTGGCTTAAAGTTCAACATTCAGAAAACGAAGATCATGGCATCTGGTGCCATCACTTAATGGGAAATAGATGGGGAAACAGTGGAAACAGTGCAAGACTTTATTTTTCTGGCTCCAAAATCACTGCAGATGGTGACTGCAGCCATGAAATTAAAAGACACTTGCTCCTAAGAAGAAAAGTTATGATCAACCTAGATAGCATATTAAAAAGCAGAGATATTACTTTGCTGACAAATGTCTGTTTAGTGAAAGCTATGGTTTTTCCAGTAGTCATGTATGGATGTGAGAGTTGGTCTATAAAGAAAGTTGAGGCCCAAAGATGCTTTTGAACTGTGGTGTTGGAGAAGACTCTTGAGAGTCCCTTGGACTGCAAGGAGACCAAACCAGTCAATTCTAAAGGAAATCAGTTTGAAGACTGAAGGAATGAAGAGGAGGGGATGACAGAGGATTAGATGGTTGGATGGCATCACCAACTCGATGGACATTAGTTTGATTAAGCTCTGGGAGTTGGTGATGGACAGGGAAGCCTGGTGTGCTGCAGTCCTTGGGTTTGCAAAAATTCAGACACGACTAAGCAACTTGAACTGAACTGAATTGAACTCTGCCTACCAGATTTTTTTTTTTCACAAGACTATAGCATCCCAGGTCCTTTCTAGCAACACTTAACCACGTAGCCCTTGTCTTTGTTCAGTTGGGCACTCAAACTTGAACACAGAGCAAGATGTTATCATCTGATATATTCTTTGTCTGCTAAATCAGTCTGGAATATGTTAACTTTAAGGTTCCTACAACCTTATTTTATAATTCATATATCTTGGTGTAAGTAGCATAACTACTATATTATTATAATTATCCATCAGTGCATATAAAATTACCCTTAAAACAAACCAGCTTAAAAAATATGTTATAAGTGGCATTATTATAAAATGACAAATATTATTGGATCACACAATTTCTGATGGTGAGAAATCTAATAGGGGAATTAAACTCTACCCTTTGAATGCAAGAATTTGTGCATATAATTTTAAAATCTTCACAGTACTGACACTGAATTAGTACAATTTCTCTTTTTGTACACAGCTGAGACAGTTTGTAATTCTTTATATCTATTTTTACAAGGTTATTGAAACCTTTCTTGATTCACATCCTAACTTATTCCCTTCCCTTCACAGCATCCTGTTACTTGAATATTTGAAACTCACACATTGTATACATTGTGTATATTTACCCAAGGTGTAAAGGAAACTCTTGAGACATGGTAATGCAGTAGCCCTCTGCTGCTGCTGCTAAATCGCTTCAGTCGTGTCGGACTCTGTGCGACCCCATAGATGGCAGCCCACCAGGCTCCCCCGTCCCTGGGATTCTCTAGGGAAGAACACTGGAGTGGGTTGCCATTTCCTTCTCCAATGCATGAAAGTGAAAAGTGAAAGGGAAGTCACTCAGTCGTGTCCGACTCTTAGTGACCCCATGGACTGCAGCCTTCCAGGCTCCTCCGTCCACGGGATTTTCCAGGCAAGAGTACTGGAGTGGGGTGCCATTGCCCTCTAAGACAACACTAATTCACAAAGTACAAGATGGATAAGCTTTTACAAGCTTATCCTATATTATCACATTATCTTCATATCAGGATATCATGTGACACCCTGGTGAAGTATTGCTCAGATATACATATAATGTACTCACCAGGTTTTCCCTCAGCTCTGATTCAGAAGTGTCATAAAGGGGGAATCTTGGCTTGCTCTTTTTCCTCAATAAATGAATCATTAATTTTTGTCATATAAACATCTCTGGCAATCAATTTTAAAATATGCCTTCCCCTATGATCAGTTTCAAATTTCTGGCATCTCTCCCATGTTCCAAGACTTTTCAGACACCTTCAAGATAACTTGTGCATTACTTTGAAATTCTGTTTAAAATTGAAACAGCATCTGAAGGAGAATCAATCCACTTAAAGCCAATGAATCTTTTTTTTTAAAGAATTACATATTTCTATGTGTTTAGCAATTTCAGCACATTTTTTTCTTAAATTTATTTTTCCATTTCTAAGAATTTTTCTTATTTCCTAATCATCATTAAGTGATGAATTATTAAGTTGAAGCCAAACTAGCACAGAACTTTAAACAAGTAAAAATGATAATGCTTAACTTTCCACCATAATAATCATAATATTGCTTTCTACTGTAAGAGTATATCATCAGAACATCAAATCAAATAAGAAGTCTGATAATAAGGACTTTTTATCCAGAAAATAATTATAAAAAATATAAATAGGAATTTACTGTCTAGAATATAATTAAATTAAGATTTTATAGGAGTTGTAAACACAAAATCCAGTCTATTTGAAAATTTGAAAGATTCAACTTTCCTTAAAAGTTAGGCTCTAATTTCCCAAAGTAAAACCTGAAGTCTACTTTCCAAGAGAAAGCATCCTACATCAATTTTATGAATATCTACTGAATGCAGTAAATTTACATCCTCTCATCATCCAAACATATCTGACAATGGATGTCATTCTATAGATTGTTTCAAGGCCCTTTTTGATGCCTTTATCTTCTGCAAAATTCAGTATCAATGCACACACACAAAAAATCAGCCAAACAAAAACCAAGATCACATGAATCCAAATGAAACAACACTAAAAAGGAGAAATTTAAATTTCAGCTGCATTGTCATCTCCAAAAGTACTGCAACACGGTCTAACATAGAAAAATACTTCATATTGTGTTATCTATTGAGACAGGTCAGAGACAGTGCAGATAGGCATTTTTCTCTGACAAATTTTATGTACTAATATTAAGTTCTGCAAATAATGTTTCATTAATTAAAAATTCAGTGATATACAGTAGCAAAAATTGAAAACCACTGTCTCCTTGATCTAGAGAAGTGTTTATTATTGTCTCTACTTTCTCCAAATATTGCTTTCTCAATCTGATTGTCTAGAAATCTAACAACTTTGAGTGCATTGAGTGTTGTTCCTGAATCAGGCACCATGGTTTGGAATATTCCCAAGCAAGGAAGACTAAATAGAAAAATATTTATTAAAATTGCCCAGGAAATAGTTTTCACACACACACACAACAACCCATAATGGATGTCATAAAAGACTAATGATAATGTAACACTGACTATACCAAGGGAGACATAATATTTCCTGGAAAGAAAATATATTTATTTCCTAAAATATCTTTTGGGAATAATATTCAGAATAGCAACCACACATACACAAAACCACACAAAATTAAAAAACAGAAAAACAGGAAAAGTAGGATTAAAACGGTGAGTAAAACTTTCCTGAGAATAAATGAATTGTAAGTTGTTTTTTTATAGACCATATTGAAGTCCAGAATATGAAAAATAATTTAATTTGCTGCTTTTATGTTTAAAGTTTAAATTTGAATATAGAGTTATAGTGGCAGGAGGGGTTCATTTGCCCAAGAAACTGTTGATACTGAATGAACTGTCCCTGTCAAGTGCTCGCTCATTTAACATTCTATAATTATTTGTTCCTACTCATTATTTTCCTTCTTATTTTCTCTCTCCTCATTGAGGATTCTTGAGCACAGAGAAAGTAGTGTTCAATAAAAAAAAGATGCTTGTTCTTTGGAAGAAATTTGTGACAACCTAGACAGCATACCAAAAAGCAGAGACATGACTTTGCCAAAAAATGTCCGCCTTGTCAAAGCTATGGTTTTTCCAAATCATGTATGGATGTGAGAGGTGGACCATAAAGAAAGCTGAGCACTGAAGAATTGATGCCTTTGAACTGTGATGTTGGAGAAGACTCTTGAGAGTCCCTTGGACTGCAAAGGAGACCAAAACAGTCAATTTTAAAGGAAATCAGTTCTGAATATTCATTGCAAGGACTGATGCTGAAGTTGATGCTCCAATACTTTGGCACCTGTTGGGAAGAACTGACTCATTGGAAAAGACCCTGATGTTGGAAAAGATTGAAGGCAGGAGGAGAAGGAGACAACAGAGGATGAGATGGTTGGATGGCATCACCAATTTGATGGACATGAATTTGAGCAAGCTCGGGGAGTTGGTGATGGACAGGAAAGCATGGTGTGTTGGAGTCCATGGGGTTGCAAAAAATCAGACACGGCTGAGTGACTGAACTGAACTGAACTGAATAAAAGCCATCAATGAAAATATTCGTCAAGTGAGGTGATGAAAATAAACATTATACACAAAACAACTAATGCATACTTACTTTTTACTTAGTTACTTCATGCATGGGTAGATTATTGGATATTTATTTCTAATAAATGAATTTCCATTTATTTTCAGTAGATGGCAGAGGTAATTTTCATGATATTAAAAGTGTGGAAAATATGACACACAGGTAAAACTAAAGTCGGTACTTTGAGAAAATGTTGACAAAAAGGATTAAATAAAATTTAGAAAAAGACGAAGATATCTTTTTCATAAATAAACTAATGAAACACTTAAATTTATGTGGATAGTTAATAAAAATTACATGTTATTAGTAGCCAGATTAATTTGAGCTATGTTATTAGAGCTCAGATGGTAAAGAATCTGCCTGCAATGTTGGAGACCTGGGTTTGATCCCTGGATTAGGAGGATCCCCTGGAGATGGAAATGGCAACCCTCTTATGTATGGAGGAGCCTGGTGAGCTACAGTCCAGGGGGTCACAAAGAGTCAGACACAACTAAGTGACTAACATTTTGTTTTTTTCTTTCTATTATCACCTCTGGAGATACCACATATCTAAGTCATGTCCAGAAATCAGGACTGCTCCAAGGATAATCCAGGCAAAAATGAAAGTTCTAGGCCAAGAAATGTTTGAGTAAAACCTTAGAGGTTATACTAAATATCAACATAGAACCTTTGTCCTTGTGACCTGACAGAGATGTTTTGGATGAGTTAGGTAGGCCTGTGATCTAATATCAGATTATCATCACAAGGAATATGGAGATGACATCTCTTCCTAAAGTATAGGAGGGGCCCATATTCCTTTTTCTTATATAATCCCACTGAAGGATAAAAACAGATTCCGAAGGTACAATCTAAGATAGAATGTCTCAGTTCAGTTCAGTTCAGTTGCTCAGTCATGTCCAACTCTTTGCAGCCCCATGGACTGCAGCATGCCAGGCCTCCCTGTCAATCACCAACTCCCGGAGTTTACCCAAACTCACGTCCATGGAGTCAGTGATGCCATCCAACCATGACATCCTCTGATTTCCCCTTCTCCTCCCGCCTTCAATCTTTCCCAGCATCAGGGTCTTTTCCAATGAGTCGGCTCTTCACATCAGGTGGCCAAAATATTGGAGTTTCAGCTTCAGCTGAAATATTCCAATGAATATTCAGGACAGATTTCCTTTAGGATGGACTGGCTGGATGTCCTTGCAGTCCAAGGGACTTTCAAGAGTCTTCTCCAACACCACAGTTCAAAAGCATCAATTGTTCAGCGCTCAGCTTTAACGTCCAACTCTCACATCCGTACATGACTACTGGAAAAACCGTAGCTTTGAGACATAGCATGTCTCAATCAGGTGTAATTTTTGCCTCTCTAGAAGACAATTTGACAGTATTGGACAAAATGTTTGACTGTTACGGCTGCTGGGGTGATGCAGGTAGAAGGCAAAGATGCTGCTCAATATTTTATGATGAACAAGTCAAGCACCTACTCCCAATGGCAAAGTATTTGGTCCAGAATGCCAGAAGTACTAAAGATGAGAAAACTTGTTCAAAGGTAAATGTCTGACATAGCTAACTGTGTAAATTGCATGCATGCTAAGTTGTTCCAGTCGTGTTCAATTCTTTGTGACCCGATGGACCATGGTCCAACCTGGCTCCTCCGTCCATGGGATTTTTGAAGCAAAAATACCGGATTGGGTTTGTCATCCCCTCCTCCAGGGGATCTTCCTGACCCAGAGATTAAATCTGTGTTTCTTACATCTCCTGCATTGGCAGGCAGGTTCTTTACCACTAGAGCCACCTGGGAAGCCCAATTACATGGGTATATAACATATATTTATATAAACATACAAATAATAATATAGATAATGTTTCCTTATCTGCATATAAATATAGCTGCTTACTTTATAAGTGGTTTGAATCAAACTAGCTAAGTCTACTGCTCTATGGAGACATGGCTTTAAATGTGGTGTCACTACACCTGCAGCTGCACACTTGTTAAACTGTCATACTGCCAATGCCTTCTTTTGAAAAGAAAATAAAAATCTGTTTTTGACTTTTGGTTCCCTGCCAACAATATAATCTTGATTAAACTAACAGCTTCTTTTCTCTTCAAAATAAGACCCAGTGTTTCTATGCAGTTGAGAGTGAATCACCTTAGCGTTTAGTCATCAAAAAATACTTATTATAAGCTCCTTAAAGTTAAAGCATAGTGTTAAATATATAGCAGCTTGCTGTCCCACCCACCTTGTTGTTAGTAAAGATAGAAAGACATTTAAAAAGTAGGAGGCAATAAACACCACCTGTTTTTAAAGTACAGGGTTCCCGACATTTGCATTTCTGTTTGTATTTAAAGTCTGATATTCACACTGAGTTATGTTGGTATTTGAAAACAGAATGACTTTTAATACAGTGTATCAACTTCAAAAATGTAAAGAAAGAAATTGAATATTACTCATATATTTTCACATCTGCAAAATTAAACACCAAAATGTTAAAACTGGTTATCATGGAATGATAGAATTTTGCATGATTTAAACATGGCATTTTCAATAATTAATAAATGTTTTATTATACTAAATTAGCAGGGGTATTTTTTTATAAAGCTTAATGTATCCCATAAATTCAGATCATTTGGTTTATAAAATGAAAACTAATAATAGTATACACATTCAATCTGCTTTCTTGAGAAATAACAAGGAATATTTCCCATACTGCCTACCACATATATACAAACTCATTTTAAACATTTATGGCTACATTCCGTTTATAGATAGACCAGATTTTGTTTGTCCCATATTATTGGACATTTTTGTTGTTTACAATATTTTGCTTCAATATTTTTCAAAGAACGTACTGATTATCCATATCTATGTATCTTTGCATGTTTTCTTGATAATTTCCTTAGGATAAATTCTTAAAGTACACAACCCAGTGAAACAAAGACACTTTTTAAAGTCTTCCATGGGGAGCACATGTATATCTGTGGCAGATTCATTTTGATATTTGGCAAAACTAATACAATTATGTAAAGTTTAAAAATAAAATAAAATAATAAAAAAATATAGTCTTCCAGCATATAGTGACAAACTGCCCTCCTGAAATGTTTACTGTTCAATTTTTGAGAAGGTCCACTTTTTCTTATCATTAAAACACATATGATTTTCATTCTTCAACTTACTAATGAAATGATTTCAATATATCAGATCAGTCAGATAAGTCGCTCAGTCGTGTCCGACTCTTTGCGACCTCATGAATCGCAGTACGCCAGGCCTCCCTGTCCATCACCAACTCCCGGAGTTCAGGACTCACGTCCATGGAGTCAGTGATGCCATCCAACCATCTCATCCTCTGGCATCCCCTTCTCCTCCTGCCCCCAGTCCCTCCCAGCATCAGAGTCTTTTCCAATGAGTCAACTCTTTGCATGAGGTGGCCAAAGTACTGGAGTTTCAGCTTCAGCATCATTCCTTCCAAAGAAATCCCAGGGCTGATCTCCTTCAGAATGGACTGGTTGGATCTCCTTGCAGTCCAAGGGACTCTCAGGAGTCTTCTCCAACACCACAGTTCAAAAGCATCAATTCTTCAGCGCTCAGCCTTCTTCACAGTCCAACTCTCACATCCATACATGACCACAGGAAAAACCATAGGTATATATATAATGCTCATTACTACCTACTCAAGAGGTTTTTATCCAAATGAAAAATAATGTGTGTATCTCCCAAGATATTGTAAAATTCAATGAGGATATGATTATGGGTTCAAAAAGCATAATCTTGACCACTATATAATCCTCCAGGTTCCTCTGGTTTTCTCAAGAATCCTTTCTTTACTCCCTTTCATCTGCTTTTGTATAAGATCTTAAGTGACATTCAGTATTGTAGAATATTACTTACAGATTTCAATGAATAGACAATGAAACAAAATATATACAGACATGATTCTACTTTCAAATGAAGATGACTAATAAATAATACAAGCCAAAGACATTATGAAAGTGAAAGTGAAGTTGCTCAGTTGTGTCCAACTCTTTGCGACCCCGTGGACTGTAGCCTAGCAGGCTCCTCAGTCCATGGGATTCTCCGGGCAAGAATACTGGAGTGGGTTGCCATTTCCTTCTCCAGGGGATCTTCCCAACCCAGGGATTGAACCTGGATCTCCCACATTGCAGGCAGACACTTTAACCTCTGAACCACCAGGGAAGCCCCAAAGACATTATGATCTGATATGAAAAGTATGCCTTTCATTTGGGAGGAGGTGAAATATAATTCCCATTTATCTAAATCGATAATCAATGAAACATAAAGCAAAATTTCCAAAGCATAAAGACTAGAAGAAGTAAAAATAAATGCACATTTCTATTAATAGATTCAAATATACTTCTATATTAATTGAAGTCAGAATTTTCCATTTCTTCATGTCTAAATATAGAGAAATGATAGATAAATAAGTAATATTTATGAATGTTCAAGCTTTTGAGCTTAATTCCATAAATTATGCAATATTTGGGTCCTCTATTAGGCTAATTTACCAAATAGACTATGGCACTTTCATTTTTAGGTTATTGCTTAAACATTGTTTCAAACATACAACTTTTTCTAACACAGCTTACTAAGCTTTTATCATTTTATTCATCTCAGCACTTTTCTGGGGCTTTAAAAAATCTCTATGGTATTAAGTTCTCATTCTTTTCAAAAGGGCTATGGAGTTAATGTCTGTATCATTTAAACCAGGCATACTTAAACTCATCACCATATTTATAATCTGCTTTATTATTAATAAATTGATTTCATAGACTTTTTGGATAGCATCACTGGCTCAAAGGACATGAGTCTGAGCAGACTCCAAGAGATTGTGCAGAACAGGTAAGCCTGGCATGGTGTAGTCCATGGGGTCGCAAAGAGTTGGACATGGCTGAGCGATTGAACAACATCACCAAAATAGACTTCAATTAGACTTCACCAAATCATCAAAATATCCCTGAGAGGCAAGTTTTTTTGCTCTATTATATTTTCCATCCACCAGAGAAACTGAGATTAAAAGAGGTGCAATCATTTATCTAAGTTCACATGGTCTTTATTGTTGAAATTAGAACCATATATTTCCTGCTTACATCTTATTCCATTCAATTTGCTTCTGTATACATGTAAAATGAACTCAATATTACAAATTTGTGTTACTGTTTGTACTTTGCATAACAGATTACATGTATAAGATAAACCAATTAACACAACTGCTTTTAGTGTTTAAATATGAGAATTAGTTTCATCATCTTTTCTTATCATTATTTTTCCTTCTAACATTTTCTGCAAAACTAGAATAATAAGGGATGACACAAGCCACCTTATACACTCAACAGTCTTGTCATAATCATTTGACATGAAATTGATCTAGTGAGTTGATGATCACTCCATTCCTTAGAGTCACTGTGAACCCAGAATCTACTGTTTTGTGGTTGACATCAATATGATTAATGGCATCAATATTATTCATTTCATCAATAAGATGTGAACAATTATCAGATTCAGTCAACTGAACAAAAAAACCAAAAATGTTAATCTACATTTTTATCAACTAAACCAAACAACCAATTGAGTGACAGTATTAACTTTTCAAACAATTGCTTTGAAATCAAGTAGGATACAGATTAATTTGAGCTTATTTTACTTAGAAACCCTATGTACACATCTAATATAGAGACTTTTTTTGGTGTAAACATTTTAGTACAAAAATTTTATTTATATATAAAAGTTATTTTTAGGCATTTTAATCTTATGCAGTTCATATTTCTCGTGGCATTTTTTTTTTCTCAGTGACAACATTCTAGTGCACAAAACAAATGTGTGTTTGGGAGGGGGAGAGAGAAAGACTGAGAGAGAGAGACAGAGAGAGAAAGAGTTGAGGCATGTTGATAATATTTTATATTTGAAGTAGAATGTAGATCAGATACCTATCACATTCATTTTGAAATATAATTACTTTAAAAGTTAGTATAATTTGTTAAATATATAAACATTTTTTCCTAAAAAATTGAGCTAGTATTTTTGTCATAGTATTAGTTGCTTCTAAGACCATGGGCAATCCTTTAGAGCAAGAAACTTGGAGAACACACATATGAAGTGTCAATCATAGAAGAGAAATTTAGATTTTAAAGTCACACTGTACCTTTTCACAGATATTCATCTGCAAATGTACATGTAAGTTCTATATTTTTTCTCTGTTCACTAACTTTCAGAATGCAAGAAAACTCATCTGAGTGAAACTAGGGTAAAAATAGATAAAACAAACACTACAGAAATAAAAGAATTCTAATTAGGGAAAGGGTAAAGATGGTATTAAACGCATTTGGATGTGCACAAAAATAGGACTGTTTTTAAATTAAAAAAAAAATTCATATACACTTTAGCTAACCAGACATTTTACATGTCTTGTCATCTATAAATGCACTATCAATTTATCTGACTTACACTCATCAGCCCAATGCATTCATTTCCAACTTTATTGCTTTAAATTAGCCATATAATGTAGTAATTCTGATTAGCTTTGTGGTAAACTTGCTTTTCTTTAGATAGGTCAAATGAAGGTTCACTCAGAGTTACCCACCAACCCATATCACCCCACCTTCTGTGACTCTATATTACATTATCTGTTGAATCCATTACAAGGAAGATAGGATTAGGATAAACTGTATCTTACACACCCCTTAATTGCCTTGCTGAAAAATTCTCTGTTCCTAGAAAGACTGCCACAAGAGAGTCAAAAAGTGGAGAATGAGTACGACTGACAATGCCACTTTCCCACCTTAACTACATGTTACTTCAAATACTTCATGTTAGTACCTTTTGATTTCATCTCCATTTATTTAAAAAAAATTAAAAAACAAGTTAACTTTTCCAACATTGTCTTAAATATACCTAGCTGTGTCCTCAAAGTTCCACTGTTAATTTCAACACATATTTTAGAGGATAAAATGACTGATTACAACTTAAACCAAGATTACTCAACACAACTATTTGTCATTTTTTTAGTGCTTCTTTCTGATGGAATATGTGATTGACAAATGCCAGCTACTATATAATTCACTTTGCTTCACAGTGAGCACAAAGAGATACTAATGGTGAATAATTCATCTTATAAATTTTTATATTTCCTAGTTCACTAGTCATGGTACTAGTGTCAAAGACAAATAGGAATAGTGCTAAAATTTAAAAACAAATGCAATAGGGAATTCAGAAAAAAGTTTTCATGAAACTGTTATTTTCATTTTGAGATTCATGGAAAACTGATTTGTTCAAGAAGACTCACAAAAAACTAACAAAGTCCATGTTATGTTTAATCATTGAACTGTACTATTAATTTAAAGGAATTTTAAGCAAGATGAAATACTGAAATCAGATTGATTATCTTCTTTGCAGCCAAAGATGGAGAAGCTCAATACAGTCAGAAAAAACAAGACCAGGAGCTGACTGTGACTCAGATCATGAACTCCTTATTGCCAAATTCAGACTTAAATTGAAGAAAGTAGGGAAAACCACTAGATCATTCAGGTATGACCTAAATCAAATCCCTTATGATTATACAGTGGAAGTGAGAAATAGATTTAAGGGGCTAGATCTGATAGACAGATTGCCTGATGAACTATGGATAGAGGTTTGTGATATTGTACAGGAGACAGGGAACAAGACAATCCCCAAGAAAAACAAGTGAAAAAAAGCAAAATGGCTGTCTGAGGAGGGCTTACAAATAGCTGTGAAAAGAAGAGAAGTGAAAAGCAAAGGAGACAAGGAAAGATATACCCATTTGAATGCAGAGTTCCAAAGAATAGCAGGGAAAGATAAGAAAGCCTTCCTCAGTGATCAATGCAAAGAAATAGAGGAAAGCAACAGAATGGGAAAGACTAGAGATCTCTTCAAGAAAATTTGGGTTACCAAGGGAACATTTCATGAAAAGTTGGGCTCAATAAAGGACAGAAATGGTATGGACCTAATAGAAGCAGAAGATATTAAGAAGAGGTGGCAAAAATACACAGAAGAACTGTACAAAAAAGATCTTCATGACCCAGATAATCACAATGGTGTGATCACTCACCTAGAGCCAGACATTCTGGAATGTGAAGTCAAGTGGGCCTAGGAAGCATCACTACAAACAAAGCTAGTGGCAGTGATGGAATTCCAATTGAGCTATTTCAAATCTAAAAAATGATGCTGTGAAAGTGCTGCACTCAATATGCCAGCAAATTTGGAAAACTCAGCAGTAGCCACAGGACTGGAAAAGGTCAGATAGCATTCCAGTCACAAAGAAAGGCAATGCCAAAGAATGCTCAAACGACCACACAATTGAACTCATCTCACACGTTAGCAAAGTAATGCTCAAAATTCTCCAAGCCAGGATTTAGCAGATTTTAGAAAAGGCACAGGAACCAGAGATCAAATTGCCAACATCCATTGGATCATCAAAAAACCCAAGAAAGCTGCAGAAAAAAAAACATCTATTTCTGCTTTATTGGCTATGACAAAGGCTTTGACTGTGTGGATCACAATAAACTGTGGAAAATTGTTAAAGAAGTGAGAATACCAGACCACCTGATCTGCCTCTTGAGAAATCTATATGCAGGTCAGGAAGCAAGAGAACTAGACATGAACAACAGACTGGTTCCAAATAGGAAAAGGAGTACATCAAGGCTGTGTATTGTCACCCTGCTTATTTAACTTATATGCTGAGTACATCATGAGAAACGCTGGGCTAGAAGAAGCACAAGCTGAAATCAAGATTGCTGGGAAAAATATCAATAACCTCAGATATGCAGATGACACCACCCTTATGGCAGAAATTGAAGAAGAAATAAAGAGCCTGTTGATGAAAGTGAAAGAGGAGAGTGAAAAAGTTGGTTTAAAGTTCAACATTCAGAAAACTAAGATCATGGGAACTGGCCCCACCACTTCATGGCAAATAGATGAGGACACAACGGAAACAGTGACAGACTTTATATTTTGGGCTCCAAAATCACTGCAGATGGTGACTGAAGCCATGAAATTAAAAGGTGCTTGTTCCTTGGAAGGAAAGTTATGACCAACCTAGACAGCATATTCAAAAGCAGAGACATAACTTTGCTAACAAAGGTCCATCTAGTCAAGGTTATGGTTTTTCCACTAGTCATGTATGGATTTGAGAGTTCGACTATAAAGAAAGCTGTGCACCCAAGAACTGATGCTTTTGAATTGTGGTGTTGGAGAAGACTCTTGAGAGTCCCTTGGACTGCAAGGAGATCCAACCAGTCCATCCTAAAAAAGATCAGCCCTGAGTGTTCATTGGAAGGACTGATGCTGTAACTGAAACTCCAATACTTTGGTTACTTGATGTGGAGAGCTGACTCATTTGAAAAGATCCTGATGCTGGGAAAGACTGAAGGCATGAGGAGAAGGGGACAGTGTTGGATGACATCACCGACTCAATGGAGATGTCTTTGAGTAGACTCCGGGAGTTGGTAATGGACAGGGAGGCCTGACATGCTGCAGTCCATGGGGTCCTGAAGAGTCAGACACAACTGAGCAACTGCACTGAACTGAACTGATCCAGGAAAGTATTTAAATACATATTTCGTACCTGAAATTAGAATATGAAGGATGACCTCATCCAAATAACCTTATGTGGGACAATACAGCTATTCAATATAACTCAATATAGTTTGCTGTTCCTGGAAACTAATTTGCTTGAAAAGTAAATGTTGATATTTGGATAATTCTTGTTGATGCATACTGAAGGCTAGAGAGTTAAACATTATATTTTAATGTACTGTCATGATAAATCTTGAAGAAAATATATTGATAATTTTAATATATTTGGAAGTAGATGAGGTTTAGATACACAGTGATTTGTAAGATTATTTATACATTGAATGCTATAGCTTTTTTAAAGAATGCACTTTTATTTGGAAAAAGCAAATTTCTTGACTTTGTTTGACTGGTCAATAAAGTACAGGTCTCGTGGTATGTGCTTCAATGAAACACCGTGAAAAATCAGGAAAAAAAGTGACATTTTTTCATTTTAAAAACGAGCAATGTGGCTGATGGTTTGGCTTTTCAGCACATACAATAAAGTAAATATTTCTCCAATAATTCAAAAAGTTTCATTCCTAAGATTACTCCCTGATTTTATGTCTTTTTCTTTTTTGATTTTGATTTCCTCCACTGTTGAGATACACTGAAACATTGTGGTAAAAATGTCCTATTTTATACTTCTCAAAAGCTACCAAATGTACCACACAAGAGTAAACTGTGAAGATCTGAAGATCATAGTTTATAATTGAAAAAAAACATAAACTCTTTCTTTAGCTAATAATAATGACTCAGTATTAGGCCATCAATTGTAACAAGTAAACCACACTTAGGCAAGACATTAATAGTAAGGGAGGTTGTACACAGGACAAGAGGAAGTATATGAGAACTCTCATCCTTACTGTTAAATATTTATTTATCTAAAACTGCTTTAAAAAGTAGAAATTTGTTATTTAAAGAAATACAATATTTTGAGAAAACACACTTTGAATATTATTTTTACTGTACATCACTACATAATATTTTTGCAATGTGTTATTACCATTCATGTTTAAACTTCTTTTGTGTTTTTTGGGCTTCCCAAGTGACATTAGTGGTAAAGAACCCACCTGCCAATGCAGGAGACACTGATATGCCAATTTGATCCCTGGGTCGGGTAGACTCTATGGAGGAGAGCATGGCAACATACTCCAGTATTCTTGCCTGGAGAATCCCATAGACAGATGAGCTTGGTGGGCTACAGCACATAGGGTTGCAAAGAGCTGGACATTATTGAACCAACTTTGCATGCATGCAAACCATCCATTTTTTAACGTATTTTTGTGCTTTTTAAATGTCAAGAGTGTGAAAAATTCATTAATTTCATTTGGGTTTCTAAATAACCTATTCATTTTTAATGGTTATATAATTTTTAATATAAAAAGGTGTTCTTTAATTTTTAAAAGCTGTATTTTGAAAAATTAGGAGAATAATCACAAGAAAAGTTTTGTACTCATTTTTTAAAAGGCATTTATTTAAATATAGGCCCAAGACTTGTATATAGTTTTCTACATTGCTATCATATGCAAAGACTGTATTAAGTAAAATTGGTGCTGATATTTACAGAATGTTTGAATCTATTTCAACAACCCAGTGAGTGAAATGAGAAGTCAATGCAATCATCATAGAAGGTGAAGTCTCTGGATGAGGACAATAAAGAATATTGCTTCAGATCTTCTCATTTGTGCTATGGCTTCTGGTCTATCCTTGGATATCTGGCTCTGCAGCCCAGATTGGTTTGTCTTGGTCCACTACCTCCAGATATCTGTTCAGTTCAGTTCAGTCTCTCAGTCGGGTCCAACTCTCTGCGACACCATGAATTACAGCATGCCAGGCCTCCCTGTCCATCACCAACTCCCAGAGTTCACTCAGACTCATGTCCATCGAGTCAGTGATGCCATCCAGCCATTTCATCCTCTGTCATCCTCTTCTCCTCTTGCCCCCAATCCCTTCCAGCATCAGAGTCTTTTCCAATGAGTCAACTCTTCACATGAGGTGGCCCAAGTACTGGAGTTTCGGCTTTAGCATCATTCATTCTAAAGAAATCCCAGGGCTGATCTCCTTCAGAATGGACTGGTTGGATCTCCTTGCAGTCCAAGGGACTCTCAAGAGTCTTCTCCAACACCACATTTCAAAAGCATCAATTCTTCGGTGCTCAGCCTTCTTCACAGTCCAATTCTCATCCATACATGACCACAGGAAAAACCATAGCCTTGACTGGACGAACATTTGTTGGCAAAGTAATGTCTCTGCTTTTGAATATGCTATCTAGGTTGGTCATAACTTTCCTTCCAAGGAGTAAGTGTCTTTTAATTTCATGGCTTCAATCACCATCTGTAGTGATTTTGGAGCCCAGAAAAATAAAGTCTGACACTGTTTCCACTGTTTCCCCATCTATTTCCCATGAAGTGATGGGACCGGATGCCATGATCTTCGTTTTATGAATGTTGAGCTTTAAGCCAACTTTTTCACTCTCCACTTTCACTTTCATCAAGAGGCTCTTTAGTTCCTCTTCACTTTCTGCCATAAGGGTGGTGTCATCTGCATATCTGAGGTTACTGATACTTTTCCCGGCAATCTTGATGCCAGCTTGTGCTTCTTCCAGTCCAGTGTTTCTCATGACTTACTCTTCATGTAAGTTAAATAAGCAGGGTGACAATACACAGCCTTGACGTGCTCCTTTTCCTATTTGGAACCAGTCTGTTGTTCCATGTCCAGTTCTAACTGTTGCTTCCTGACCTGCATACAGATTTAACATGAGGCAGGTCAGGTGGTCTGGTATTCCCATCTCTTTCAGAATTTTCCACAGTTTATTGTGATCCACACAGTCAAAGGCTTTGGCATAGTCAAGAAAGCAGAAATAGATGTTTTTTCTGGAACTCTCTTGCTTTTTCGATCATCCAGCAGATGTTGGCAATTTGACTTCTGGTTCCTCTGCCTTTTCTAAAACCAGCTTGAACATCAGGAAGTTCACAATTCATATATTGCTGAAGCCTGGCTTGGAGAATTTTGAGCATTACTTTACTAGCATGTGAGATGAGTGCAATTGTCCGGTAGTTTGAGCATTCTTTGGCATTGCCTTTCTTTGGGATTGGAATGAAAACTGACCTTTTCCAGTCCTGTGACCACTGCTGAGTTTTCCAAATTTGCTGGCATATTGAGAGCAGCACTTTCACAGAATCATCTTTCAGGATTTGAAATAGCTCAACTGGAATTCCATCACCTCCACTAGCTTTGTTCGTAGTGATGCTGTCCAAGGCTCACTTGACTTGCTCTAGGTGAGTGATCACACCATAGTGATTATCTGGGTTGTGAAGATCTTTTTTGTACAGTTATTCTGTGTATTCTTGCCACCTCTTCTTAATATCTTCTGTTTCTGTTAGGTCCATACCATTTCTGTCCTTTATCGAGCCCATCTTTGAATGGAATATTCCCTTGGTAGCTCTAATTTTCTTGAAGAGATCTCTACTCTTTCCCATTCTGTTGTTTTCCTCTATTTCTTTGCATTGATCACTGAAGAAGGCTTTCTTATCTCTTCTTGCTATTCTTGGAACTCTGCATTCAGATGTTTATATCTTTCCTTTTCTCCTTTGCTTTTCACTTCTTTTCTTTTCACAGCTATTTGTAAGGCCTCCCCAGACAGCCATTTTGTTTTTTTGCGTTACTTTTCCATGGGGATGGTCTTGATCCCTGTCTCCTGTACGATGTCACAAACCTCAGTCTATAGTTCATCAGGCACTCTATCTATCAGGTCTAGGTCTTTAAATCTATTTCTCACTTCCACTGTATAATCATAAGGGATTTGATTTAGGTCATACCTGAATGATCTAGTGGTTTTCCCTACTTTCTTCAATTTAAGTCTGAATTTGGCAATAAGGAGTTCATGGTCTGAGCCACAGTCAGCTCCTGGTCTTGTTTTTGCTGAGTGTATAGAACTTCTCCATCTTTGGCTGCAAAGAATATAATCAATCTGATTTCAGTATTGACCATCTGGTGATGTCCATGTGTAGAGTCTTCTCTTGTGTTGTTGGAAGAGGGTGTTTGCTATGACCAGTGCATTTTCTTGGCAAAACTCTATTAGTCTTTGCCATGCTTCATCCCATATTCCAAGGCCAAATTTGTCTGCTACCCCAGGTGCTTCTTGACTTCCTACTTTTGCATTCCAGTCCTCTATAAGGAAAAGGACATCTTTTTTGGGTGTTAGTTCCAAAAGGTGTTATAAGTCTTCATAGAACCATTCAACTTCAACTTCTTCCGTGTTACTGGTTGGGGCATAGACTTGGATTACTGTGATATTGAATGGTTTGCCTTGGAAACGAACAGAGATCATTGTGTAGTTTTTGAGATTGCATCCAAGTACTGCATTTCGGACTCTTTTGTTGACCATGATGGCTACTCCATTTTTTCTGAGTGGTTCCTGCCCGCAGTAGTAGATATAATGGTCATCTGAGTTAAATTCACCCATTCCAGTCCATTTCAGTTCGTCGATTCCTAGAATGTCGACATTCACTCTTGCCATCTCTTGTTTGACCACTTCCAATTTGCCTTGATTCATGGACCTGACATTCCAGGTTCCTATGCTATATCGCTCTTTACAGCATCAGACCTTGCTTCTATCACCAGTCACATCCACAGCAGGGTATTGTTTTTGCTTTGGCTCTATCCCTTCATTCTTTCTGGAGTTATTTCTCCACTGATCTCCAGTAGCATATTGGGCACCTACTGACCTGGGGAGTTCCTCTTTCAGTATCCTATCATTTTGCCTTTTCATACTGTTCACGGGGTTCTCAAGGCAAGAATACTGAAGTGGTTTGCCATTCCCTTCTCCAGTGGACCACATTCTGTAAGATCTCTCCACCATGACCTGTCTGTCTTGGGGTGCCCCATGGGCATGGCTTAGTGTTCTTAAAGAACTCACACTGCCTCAGTAGAAATGTAGTAACAGCATTTCTGTTGCTTTTGTTATTACTTTTCTATTTTTCCTTCTAATTCTGTTTGGTTTATCTATGAAATTCAGGGGCTATGGAATACTGCAACCCTTCTATGTAGCTATACTGAAGCCTGTTATTAATACTAAAGATATGCAAACTCTCGATTGATCATCAAAATCACTGAAACAGTTTTGAAGAAATATAAATACATATGTCTTATCCAATGCCAGATGAGTCAATTTTTTCCAGAAGTGGGACCTAAACGCCCCTATTTTAATAAGTACCTATGTACTACAATAATTAGAAACCGTTGCCTGGGAATGTAATCAACCACAAGGTAAGATCATTGTGAATGTCTGTGTGTGTGTTTGTATGATTATTACCCTAAAACTCCATCTTGTTAGGCAATGTTCTCTCTTCTATGAGTATTTCTTCTCTTCTAATATGAATATTTTCAGGGCAACTAATCGTTTTCCTAATCAGTTGATCTAGGCTTTATATTTTTTTGATATTTATACTTAGCTTGTTATTAATTTTTGTTACTGCTATCTGGCTAAATAAACATACCAGTAAAAGTACAAACAGCCCTGTAGGTCATGTCTTCTAATCTTTATGGAGCCCACAAGACAAGCAGAGAAGTTTGACCTGAGAGGTCCTAGAGGGGTTGTTAGACTCAAGGCAAGTCATCCCCTTAAAGTCATGCTTAATGTACATCACATTACGTTAAATACATTTACTAAATTTTACATTTAAAATAGGTTTGTATATTGCCAAATATTTTTATTTAATTAACTGCAAGTGTAATGGAAACACAAAACTTCAAATATTTATATTTTCAGGAGCTGATGGTCAATATCTCATACAGTCTGAAATTGATTGAATAGTCATTGGGTTGAAGCAACAGAAAACATTTGCTTACTTAGCTTTTAAGGAAAAAAAAAAAAAAGACGTGTTTTCATTAACATAGATTAAATTAATTCTAAAAATCTATAAACACACTAGATGAATATTTTATTATTTCTTTTGTTAAAATCCTTCTGCACTTCCCAATAAACACTCATATACTAATGGTGGCTTTCATGTTTAAGAAGGATATTCAGTTATAAGCAGAAACTGAGCACTAATGGGAAAAAAGGAAAGAAAAAGCAAGTGCAGCAATCCAGTAAGTAACGGGCCACAAAACCCATAGGTGCCATGCATAATGGCCACGGGGTCAGCCACTCCAAGCCCTCCATTTGGATGGATAGAAAAAGTCAATTTCTCGCTGTTTCCCAAAGCGATCTCTAGCAGTGTACACGGAGCAATAGCTGTAAAATGGAGTCCCGATAGACTTATTCAAACACGCAAATTAACAGCGTTGAAAAACAACGTACAGTAATCAGGTTACATACAGTCTTGTAACATCATCTGGGACACAATAGCTGTCTGTGTGTCCTGTAGACTGTTTGTGTTGGTAATAGCCACCACATGAGTAATTAAGCTCTTTAACCAAGTCAACCATTTAAGCTGTCCTACAAGTTAGGAGTGAAAAGCAAAGCTGAAACAAAGAGCAATACAAGGAGCCATTAGCCTTGAAAACACTGGTCTACCCAAAAGCGTATGTTCCCCAAATGAGAGCACATTGTTGGTCTCACCTGCACTTCAGATGTTTGCTTAATTAGAGCTCTACACACTGGAATAACTTAGATCCCAAATATGTTTTAGTGTAACTAGAAATAATAATTGGTGATGATCTTTTTCTAATTAATTTTGTATTTTTAAATTCTTAAAAGATCTATTTAATAAATAGCTTGCTTCCAAGCTTGGTCCATTTTTCTAACTGCATGATTAACATTTAGATTTATAAGCTGATGTACCCTGGCAATTTTTTCCCACAGATCATAAGACTAGTGTTTCAGGAGTCTGTGATTCCCAGTGTAATCATACACATGAGCTTTAGATAATCAGACTTAACCTGTTTTAACTTCTGGAGTATGTACTGGGATAGAATGGTGGAGTATTAATAACATTTTTTTTTTCAAATTGCCTGATACTACAAAAGATCACATTTGAAATATCTGCAGTTGTTGTTCAATTTTGCTAAGTCATATCCAACTCTTTGTGACCCCATGAACTGCAGCACATCAGGCTTCCCTATTCTTCACTAACTCCTGGAGTTTGCTCAAATTCATGTCCATTGTGTCGGTGATGCCATCCAACTGTCTCATCCTCTGTTGCTTCCTTCTCCTCCTGACCTCAGTCTTTCCCAGCATTAGGATCTTTTCCAATGAACCGGCTCTTTGCATCAGAAAGTATCTGTAATGTGCTCCTTTTCAAGAGAGGAGATTGTAGAACCCAATTTTCTAAATCATCCCTGATGTTAAAATGATGTACTCTTGATTGCAATGGAAATAAAGGACTGTTGCTTCACTATTTGAGATCATTCTTCTATTTATCCTCAGCCTTTATTCCTCAAGGATAAATAATTTAAAGCTCTTTAGTCTTTCTATATTGGAGAAGACAATGGCACCCCACTCCAGTACTCTTACCTGGAAAATACAATGGATGGAGGAGCCTGGTAGGCTGCAGTCCATGGGGTCGCTAAGAGTCGGACACGACTGAGCGACTTCACTTTCACTCTTCACTTTCATGCTTTGGAGAAGGAAATGGCAACCCACTCCAGTGTTCTTGCCTGGAGAATCCCAGGGACGGGGGAGCCTGGTGGGCTGCCATCTATGGGGTCGCACAGAGTCAGACACGACTGAAGTGACTTAGCAGTTGCAGTAGCAGTCTTTCTATATAAGTCTGTTTTTAAAGTACTTTATCTTTTTTGTGTATGTGAACCTTTTCTAATTTATTCATCTCTTGCAGCTGCATTGGTATTTTAGTATGGCCTTTGCCACACAATAATCCTGCCAGGTCACCATGGTCAATGTTCCCTCTAATTTTTTCCAGTCATGTATAGGTCAGGTGACAAGGAAGTTACTGAGGGTAGGGTCAGGTCGCAGTGTCAGTGAGGTTACTGAATCACCTGGATTTGATAGCTGGGACAAAAAAGTGGACCAATAGAACCTCCCGAGGCTTCAAACCTGCTATAAATGATGTATGAGCCTTTCTTACAGTCACTTCAGAGTTACCCCCAAGGGAGTGAAACTTTACCAACTGTTGTATGGATGTCCAATTTAATAGTGACCCACAGATGTCAACCATCACAAAATATTTTTACCTTATCCTTAACCTCACTATTAAACATTCAGCCTCCTGCTAGCTAGCCAGGAGTTTAGCTTTGAAGATTTGACTTGTAATATATAACAGTGGAGGACTTTTCAGGGTCTCCCTAGGGAAACAAGAGAATGCTCATTAATTTTGATTCCTCCAATGCCCTCTGCAGTGGTTTGATGGGTTTGGCTCAAAGTAAAAATTGTCATTTTTATATTATTTACTCAATTGCCTTGAACTTCAAGATCTACTATCTTCCCTTGTCAATATATAAAACAGTTAAACAAATGTCATTAAAGATTCCAGTTTTTATCTGATTATAGATCACCTAAAGTTATATTAAGGCATGAAAGGAAGCAGGACAGAGGTAAGTTTTTCAAAACCTATAAGTTTAAGAAATATATATATATATATATATATATATATATATATATATATAGGTTAATGGAGAAGAAAGGTAGCAAGATTCCAATTAGAAAGAAGCCAAAACAGCAGGTAAGAGGTAATCTGTGCCTAATTGAACCTTGGAAGTTGAGGGAAAGTCCTCATTTAGAAAATATGTTTTTTAGAAAGAAGGGGTACAAGACAATAATAGGGTAGATGTGTGGATTAAAGTATATGAATGGATTGAAAATCAGGTTGAACACTATTGCATGAAACAAGAGATATTGCGCCACTAACCAAAAATAGTAAGAAGTAAGCATGTTAGAAGAAAGATGTTAGAACTAGTTAAGAGCATTTTGATACCGTGTCCCTAAAATTTCAGTGTGATCAACCAGAAACTTTGCAAAAAGTAACCCTTCCTATGAAATGAGAAAAATTATCTTTCAAAACATTTGCTATGTTTGCCATGGCCAAACACTTCCTGGACAACCAGAGTAGAACTTTGGTAATAACCCAATGAAATTGCATAATGTCACTAACTTGTAAACATTAATGTAGCCTGAAAAAGCACATAGATTCCCCCCCTTTAATAATATCAGCTAAAATTATGCAATGTATATTTATTTCTTTTATCTAAACCACATATACTCAATAATATTGTCATATTAGCTAAGACTATGATGAATGTACTGGAAAAAAAAAAAACAAAGTAAAGTTGTGTACGAAGAGATAAAGTGATTCAATAACAAGGGACTCTATGAGGGTCAGAGGTACTTCCCTTCACTGGGAAATAAAAGTCAAAATAATTGTGTAATAACAACTCTAAAGGCCTTGCTCAGCATTAGATTAAAACTTGCCATCCCACTTGACTCATTTTATAAGATAATTAAATTAGATTCCAACAATTGATCTAAACATTTTTGCATGAGAAGAACTGCATGTTCTCTTCTCTTTTGTTTCCAATTACTTTTAATGCATAATTTTATTTTTCTACATTATATCTAATTTCATTATAAACAAAAATTTAATCCTACCTGTATCTTTCTACCAATGGGAGGGAAAGGAAAACTTTAAAATGAGATATTTTCTTTTAACAAAGCAATTTCAATCGTCTCACCCAACACAGGACAGCTTAATTAGAGCTGATGATAGCATTATTTCACACTGAAAGCTGTGCTAAAAGCTATGATCCCTATTACTGGGCAGCATGTTAGTTCCTAATAAAACCGAGATGATTTGAGAAAATTAAAACAAAATGTCAATGCAATACAGGCCAATGTTTGTTCTATAAGAAAAATATTAAAATTCTAATGACTAGTAAATTGAGACATTTTATATAATTCCTTCATATTGGCCACCTATGCTTTGCATGAAATATTTATCATGCTCTTCTTCTCAGGTTCTTTAAATGCACTACAATAGAGCTGCACTAGATTTAATGGGAGAAAGAAAAATTTATTTCATGGAAATTATTTGATTAAGACATGTAGACCTGCAATTTTTTTTTCCCAAAAGTAACTGTTTTGATATCAAAGCAAATAGTCTTGAACATGGAAAAAATAGTTTTTCTTTGAAAGAATAAAGAGAAGTAAGGTTGAAGTTCTGGTCCAGATGCATTACTATCCTTACTTCACCCAAGAGCCAAGCAAACTATTCAATGGATGATTTCAAGAAAACCAGAGCAAATTAATATAATTTATCTAGGGAAAATGTAGTGAGTATGGCTATAAGAATTATCTGACTCCCATGATATATTTTTTCCATTTATTAAACGATCATTTCTTAAAAAAATAATATATTCATATGTCTCAAATCTTCTTCAGTGCTGCTACACATGCTATTCTTTCTGGTTGAAACACATTTCTTCCTTCCTTGTTCACTTCAGTTCACTTAGCAGGTGTTTATTCATATTTGCCAAGACTGTCACCTCCTTTCACAATCCTTCCTGGAGCCCTAGCTCTCTTGTGAGGTTATCATACTATCATCTATAGATTACTAGCATCCTGATTACCACTATTATTATTATTCCTCAGTTAAGTGTCATAGTTTTCTGTGAGTCTGTAGGAAGTAGCACATAAGTTTGTTGAGTAAAAAATAAACAATAAACAGAAAAGGTCAAATGACAAAATAAATTAAAATCATATTTTTGTGAAATATAGTATATTGTTTCATTGAGGTTAATATATTTAATCTATTTTTTTTTAATATTCAGAGCTGTCCTTTGAAACATTCTTACTGGTTTGTTGTTAAGAAATAATTTTGGGAATTTGCTCTCTAAGATCACTATTGTCTGCTTTTTACCCCATGCCTACAACATATATGAGATTGTATATAATGAAGGCTATCTAGCTTTCAATTCTTTAATGCAAGTTCAAAATCTCAAAAACAAGAAAGGTAAGACAGAGGTGTTGAGTTCAGCCTCGTTCTTTGGTTGGAAAGCATTAAGAGAATAATCACTTTTAATTCTAAATATAACACTAGGGCACCTAGAAATATATAATGAAAATAAATGTTTTAAACAAATAACTAAGAATTTTCATTATTAACATACAGAGATATGTTCTCATTTAAATGAATCATGATCACCAAAATGATCTTTTATGCATACTGGAACAAAAAGCAATCACAGAAATCAAACTGTGACAGATGTGACATTTTCTAGCAAATCAGTGCAATGAACACTCAAGATGAGAAGTATGTGTACGAGACAGCAAAAGAGACATTGATGTATAGATCAGTCTTATGGACTCTGTGGGAGAGGGAGAGGGTGGGGAGACTTGGGAGAATGGCATTGAAACATGTATAATATCATGTATGAAACGAGTTGCCAGTCCAGGTTCGATGCACGATACTGGATGCTTGGGGCTGGTGCACTGGGACGACCCAGAGGGAGGGTATGGGGAGGGAGGAGGGTTCAGGATGGGGAACACAGGTATACCTGTGGAGGATTCATTTCGATATTTGGCAAAACTAATACAATATTGTAAAGTTTAAAAATAAAATAAAATTAAAAAAAAAAAAAGAAAGAAAATATGTCCAATGGATCCAGAAGTGTGATCTTTGATATTTAATAAACATAGCAAACATGAACAGGCATGCAATTTCCCTAGTGAAAACCCTCAGGGCAACTGTTATTCACTCATTTTCCACACACTTGGCCAAAAATGTGGATTTATGTTTTCTCCAGGGATTTTTTGTGTGCTAACAGTATTTTATTTTTCCCTTTTTTTACACTAATTAATTCCATTTTTATATTCCTCCTGCCTTACCATTTACTCTCCTTTGCATTATCTATAATCTTCAGGATTATCTGATTAAAAAGCAATTGTGACATTTTATATCTTTCTTTTCTACATTTTTATGTGAACTTAGAAAAACAAATAAGGAGATATTTGTATAAATAAATGAGATAATGATGATATATATATATATATATATATATATATATATATATATGAAGGCAATGGCACCCCACTCCAGTACTCTTGCCTGGAAAATCCCATGGATGGAGGAGCCTGGTGGGCTGCAGTCCATGGTGTCACTAAGAGTCAGACAAGACTGAGCGACTTCACTTTCACTTTCCACTTTCATGCATTGGAGAAGGAAATGGCAACCCACTCCAGTGTTCTTGCCTGGAGAATCCCAGGGACATGGGAGCCTGGTGGGCTTCCATCTATGGGGTCGCACAGAGTTGGACATGACTGAAGCGACTTAGCAGTAGCAGTATATATATATATATATATATGATTACATGCTTATAATCAGTGCATCCATAAAAATACCAGCCAAGTGGCTTCCCTGGTATCACAGTGATTATCATGCAGGGGGTGTGAGTCTGATCCATGGTTGGGGAGCTATAGTCCCCTGTGCCTCAGGGGCCAACCCCACAAAACATAAAACAGAAGCAATACTGTAACAAATTCAATACATACTTTAAAAAATGCTGCACATCAAAACACGTAAAAACAAATGCAAGGCATGGTTAGGTGTATTTGGTTGGTTTCAGTTGGTAAATATCCTTTTATCATATTTGCTGACACATTCTGCCTTCCTTGGAGTACCTCTTCCAAACTCTTTTTCTCCACAAGATCCCATCCACATTCATTTACTTTTCACTTGTCTCCCTTAATCTTAATGCTTCCTCCCAGAAATGGAGTTTCAAGAAATGTGGATAACTATCTAATTTGTTAGTGTTTAGTTAAAGAATGAATGTACCCAAAATATGCAAATCTTGCTTGAATTTTCTTGAATGGATTAGTGTTAAAATATTAACATTCATATGCATCCCAGTCAGAAGACAAACATCATCATCATCATACAATGAAATCAGAAACTGAATAATAAATTTAATGTTATATAAAAAATAAACAAGTAATATTGTATTAGTAGATTACTTTAAAAAAAGTGATATAATGGAGAGACAAACATTTCTTAGATTAGTGTTAGACTGATTCTGTCTTTCCTACACTGAATGCTTACAATGCCAAATAAATGCTTCCCTTCACTGGAGGTCAGTTCTGAAACACTATTTCTGGATCATTCAGAAGAGTCAGGACACTGCTCATGGTAACATTATTACCAAAGCAGTAAAATGCCCTTTTTCTTTCATAGGATCTGATTTAAGGAAACGCTATTTTCTTTAATGGTTGTGATACACAGCAATTCCTATATAGAAAAATAATGTTACCTAATTAATCTTCTATCTTCAAAAAGAATCCTGTATCCTTCCCAAAGTTATTGAGCTAATGTGCTCATTCTTAATATTTATGTTATCAGCATATATTTGGGAGAAGGCAGTGGCACCTCACTGCAGTACTCTTGCCTGGAAAATCCCATGGACAAAGGAGCCTGGTGGGCTGCAGTCCATGGGGTGGCTAAGAGTCGGACACGACTGAGCTACTTCACTTTCACTTTTCACTTTCATGCATTGGAGAAGGAAATGGCAACCCACTCCAGTGTTCTTGCCTGGAGAATCCCAGGGACGGCAGTGCCTGGAGGACTGCCGTCTATAGGGTCGCACAAGTCGGACACGACTGAAGCTACTTAGCAACAGCAACAGCATATATTTATATTTTCAATCACTTTTATTACTAATATTTTTCAAAGTAGAATTGTTAGTGTTTGAAGTTGTAGTTTATTATTGCAACATTTTACTGCTTTAATATTAAATATATATCTAGACTTCAATTCACTGAAAGAATTTCATTATATAATGCACTGTGAAAGTTTTTTACTATATCAGTAATCTATATGTGAAATAGATATCAAGAAAATTGCAATAAGTTTGAAGGATGGCTGACTTTGTTTTCATCATCAGCATTGTGACTAGTTAAATGATGAGGAGCACTTATCAAAGCATGTCAGTTTCTCATTGACATCATACAGGCTGAGCAAGTAGCTGGGCAAAGCCTGAGATCAAAGTAAAAGAATCAGAGTTACCCATCAATATCTCTACTGTGTTTATCTCCAATGTGTCTATCTCAGTAATACCTTTGTCCCTGGACAAAAAATAAAAAATAAAAAAAAGCAAACAAACTTCTAAGGTTGTACTTTGAAGGAAATAGCAGAAAATCATGCATTAGAATGGCAACTGCCCCTACTCTACTATTTTCTCTTCACCCAGAATGAAAGTGAAAGTGAAGTCGCTCAGTGGTGTCTGACTCTTTGCCATCTCATGGACTGTAGTCTACCAGGCTTCTCTGTCCATTGGATTTTCCAGGCAAGAGTACTGGAGTGGGTTGCCATTTCCTTCTCCAGGGGACCTTCCTGACCCATGGATCGAACCCAGATTGCCTGCATTGCATGGAGACGCTTTACCCTCTGAGCCACCAGGGAAGCCCCAAGTATTCACCCAGAATACTTTCTTATATTCACTCTTCCTCCGCTTTTTTTTGCTTTCATCTGGCAGAGAAGAACCATTCCCTTTTTACCTCCTAAAGTGTTCCAAATGGTGTTCTCTCATCCGTATATTTGTGTGTGTAAATCTTCCTCTTTTTCTTATACCATTACACTTATCCTTTCTACCAAATAATCCTATTTCTTCCTAAATCAAAATAAGCTCATATCACCACTTTTAACATTAATAACTTTTTTTGAACCTAATACTTTTTTCAGTCTCCACTCCTTTTTTTTCCTAAAAATAGTTTTAATCTGCTATCTCCAAGTCATCATCATCTATTTACTCCTGAGTGTCTTGAAACTGGGGACTTCTTTGATGGCTCAGTGATAAAAATCCGCTTATAATGTAAAAGACGTGGATTTGATCCCTGTGTTGGGAAGATCCCTGGAGGAGGAAATGGCAACTCATTATATTATTCTTGCCTGAAAATTCCCACGAACAGAGGAATCTGGAGGGCTGTGGTCCAAAGGATTGTAAAGAGCTGGACATGACTGAGCAACTGAGCACATACACATCTTGAAATTATCTTCTCTCAAAGTTGGCTAAGTTTGTTTTTAAAAATTATTCATACAGGTACATATTTATAATAGCAAACAAATGCATGCATATAATTATTATCATACCAATAGTTTTAGTTCAGTCTTTTGAATTTTTTTCCCTTCAGCTTGCTGCCCCTATAATCTGTGTTACCATTCACTCTATATATTAATTCAAGTTGTTTCTCTATGGTCTTATAATAGACTCCCTCCCTATCTCTGTTTCTCTCTCTCTCTTGCATATGTAACTATTCACAAGAACACATACACAATTTAAACACATCCACATATATATTCAATGTTCTATTTAGTGAATGTTATCTTTAAAATGATTATTTTGAAAATTATACATTTCACTATCTTGGTTTATTCAGAGGAAAATTTCATAGGTAAATTTCTTGCATCTATATCTGTAATTCACTCCTATTAATACCCATACAGGATGTTATGATTTATGTACCCCCTGATTCATTTAATCTTTCCTCTACAGATGGTCATTCACATGATTTGCTTTTTTTGACATTATCAATCACACCACATAAACATTATTGTACATATATCCTTAAGATTTGCTGTTTTACTCTAAGAGATATCAAAATATTTAGTCACTCATGTGGTACTAAGGGTAAGAAATACTTGTGTGAAACTCCTTCATTTCTATGAATAGTTCTGCATGAATGGAATTGTTGGATTTCAGGGAAGTCACATTGATAATTCTGGTAAATGCTTCCAAATTGCTTGCCACAAAGATATCAGTAATTCTTATTGCTTTCAAGAATCAAAGTTAATAGGTTTTAGCAAGCATTTCTTCTCTGTTAGTGATATCAGTTTTTACATTCTTTTTAGTCTGATATGCACTGTTGTTACATTGTTACTTTAATTTGCATTCTCATTACTAGTACTATTAAGGTTAAAATTTTCTATCTCCACCTTCCCTCTCTCCCCTCCCTTCTTTCTGTACCTTTTTTTCCTCTTCTTTTTTTTTTTTTTTTTGACAACTTGAATTTACTTTTCTGAGGAAAATATTTCATGTTTTCCCCATTATAATATTTGGATATTTGATTTATCATCTTATCATAGTACCTTAGAAGTTTTGAGTAACACTACTCTTCATCTCTGCCTTTAAATAGCTTTTTAAAATTTATTAAGCATCTAATGTCTCTCTTTGGAGTACTTTGCCATAGAATTTTAAAAATGTTATACAATTGATTAGCATTTTAAAAATAAATTTTCTGTTCCCTACAATATTGATCTGCTTGAGCCACTATAACAAAATACCATAATGACAGACATCTATTTTTCTCAATTTTGGAGCCTGGGAAGTCCAACTTGAGAGTGTCGGTAGATTGACTTCTCAGTGAAAGTCCTCTTCCTAGCCTGCAGATAGCCCTCTCTTCTCTGTGTCTTCATGGGGCAGAGAGAGAAAGAGAAAGAGAAATCTGTAGCTTCGTCTTGCAAGGACAAGGATCTCATCCCAGGGCTGCATGGTCAAGACAGTTAAGCTCAATTACTCCCCAAAGTGCCCACCTCCATATAGCATTATATTTGAGGTTAGGCCTTCAACATACAAATACATTCGGTTCATAGCATTCTGCCCTAGGTCCCCATAATGCTTGTCTTTTTCATGTGCAAAAAATATTCATACCCCCCACAAAGACCCTCAAATCTTAACACATTCCAGCATCAATTTAAAGTCTACAGTCCAAAGTCTTATCTCAGTTCAGTCGCTCAGTCGTGTCCGACTCTTTGTGACCCCATGAATTGCAGCACGCCAGACCTACCTGTCCATCACCAACTCTTGGCGTTCACTCAGACTCACGTCCATCGAGTCAGTGATGCCATCTAGCCATCTTATCTTCTGTCGTCCCCTTCTTCTCCTGCCCCCAATCCCTCCCAGCATCAGGGTCTTTTCCAATGAGTCAACTCTTAACATGAGGTGGCCAAAGTACTGCAGTTTCAGCTTTAGCATCAGTCCTTCCAAAGAAATCCCAGGGCTGATCTCCTTCAGAATGGACTGGTTGGATCTCCTTGCAGTCCAAGGGACTCTCAAGAGTCTTCTCCAACACAACAGTTCAAAAGCATCAATTCTTCAGCGCTCAGCTTTCTTCACAGCCCAACTCTCACATCCATACATGACCACTGGAAAAACCATAGCCTTGACTAGACTGACCTTTGTTGGCAAAGTAATGTCTCTGCTTTTCAATGTGCTATCTACCTTGGTCATAACTTTTCTTCCAAGGAGTAAGCGACTTTTAATTTCATGGCTACAGTCACCATCTGCAGTGATTTTGGAGCCCAGAAAAATAAAGTCTGACACTTTATAGATGTTTCCCCATCTATTTCCCATGAAGTGATGGGACCAGATGCCATGAACTTCGTTTTCTGAATGTTGAGCTTTAAGCCAACGTTTTCACTCTCCACTTTCACTTTCATCCACAGGCTTTTTAGTTCTTCTTAACGTTCTGCCATAAGAGTGGTGTCATCTGCATATCTGAGGTTATTTATTTCTCCTGGCAATCTTGATTCCAGCTTGTGCTTCTTCCAGCCCAGCATTTCTCATGATGAACTCTGCATATACGTTAAATAAGCAGGGTGACAATATACAGCCTTGATGTATTGCTTTTCCTATTTGGAAACAGTCTGTTGTCCCATGTCCAGTTCTAACTGTTGTTTCTTGACCTG
Source organism: Bubalus bubalis (assembly GCF_019923935.1). Taxonomy (NCBI): domain Eukaryota; kingdom Metazoa; phylum Chordata; class Mammalia; order Artiodactyla; family Bovidae; genus Bubalus; species Bubalus bubalis. The sequence goes on along the minus strand of NC_059169.1, from coordinate 85,007,580 downwards.
CATACAGATTTCTCAAGAGGCAGGTCAGGTGGTCTGGTATTCTCATCTCTTTCAGAATTATCCACAGTTTATTGTGATCCACACAGTCAAAGGCTTTGGCATAGTCAATGAAGCAGAAATAGATGTTTTTCTGGAACTCTCTTGCTTTTTCAATGATCCAGCAGATGTTGGCAATTTGATCTCTGGTTCCTCTGCCTTTTCTAAAACCAGCTTGAACATCTGGAAGTTCATGGTTCACATATTGCTGAAGCCTTGCTTGGAGAATTTTGAGCATTACTTTACTAGAGTGTGAGATGAGTGCAATTGTGCAGTAGTTTGAGCATTCTTTGGCATTGCCTTTCTTTGGCATTGAAATGAAAACTGACTGTTTCCAGTCCTGTGGCCACTGCTGAGTTTTCCAAATGTGCTGGCATATTGAGAGCAGCACTTTCACAGCATCATCTTTCAGGATTTGAAATAGCTCAACTGGAATTCCATCACCTCCACTAGCTTTATATTTCTTTCTAAATTAATCCTTGTATATTTCACATTTTTCCTAAGAATGGACTAAAGTAAAACACTAATTTTACAATTTTTCCTGTACCCATGTTTACCTCAAAATAAGTTATTGTTAAGTGTAGCAGTTTTTACTAATGTTTTTTGAGTTTTCTAGGTGTATGATTATGATATCCACAATTAAAACAACAAAAACATTGTACATCCTCTTTTCCAATTTGTATACTGCCTCTCATTTTTTATCTTATTTAATTTTATTTTTATTGAAATTAAATTGAAATGATTTAAATAAAATGAAATTCTAATAATTTCTTAATGATTCCATTAAAATTTCATCAAAATGTGATAACAATAATGCCTATCTCTGTCCATCTCCTTTATTTAATTAATATGATTTTAGTGGTTTTCTATGTTACAATAGTGTTCACTGTGTTTTTTTGTAAACAGGCTTAATAATATTTAAGAAGTTTCTCATCTTCCCTTGAATCCAAAAAGCATATAAGCAACTTTAAGCCTATCCCATCTGTTGCCTATGAGGCTCCTCTGTCCATGGGATTTTCCAGGCAAGAGTCCTGGAGTGGGTGCCTTTCCCTTCTCCAGGAGATCTTCCCAACCCATGAGTTGAACCCAGGGTCCCCGCATTGTGGGCAGATTCTTTACTGTCTGAGCTACCAAGGAAGCCCCTTACGTCTACCAGTGAGAATCATCTTCATGACAATGAGATTCAGAAATAGTTCATACAGCATTGACTTCTTATAGGGAGACTGATGTTAAAATGCAGTGAAATTCAATTTGGGCAGTGGTGGCAGAGGTGAACCTGCCACAGAGTCCTGCAATATCTAAGATGCTTAGAGGCAGTGACAATGTAATCAAGGGCTTCTAAGTTCCCATACTACTAATAGTCATTTTGGACTGCTAAAACAAAATAGCACAGGCTGAGGAATGAAATTTAAAACAGCAACAACAGAAATTGACTTCTCTCAGGTTTTGAAGCTGAAAGTCTGACTTTGGGGTGACAGCATGGTCAATGAGGGCCCTCTTCTGAGCTGCAGAATGTCTTCACATGATGGAAGAGTTTAGGGACCTCTCTAGGGTCTCCTTATAAGGGCACTAATGCCATTCATAATAGCTTCATCCACATGACCTAGTCACTTCCCAAAGGTCCTGCATTTTAATAACATCAATTTGGATATTAGAATCTCAACATGTGTATTTGAGGGGGACATACTCAGAGCATACCAAGTATAAACTGCATCCTTATGTCTCCAATCCAAACCAGTTGAAAATTCTCACTTTTTGCGGAGTTCTTTGCATCCTTTCTTGTTATCAATTATTATGTTGCACAGAATTGTGATGCATGAGCAACAAAATACTTCTGGGCCAGCTTAAATATATGCTATAGAAGTATCTCTAGCTACTTATGCTGGAGAGTATAGCTACATGGTCAAGAAACGTGTCAACCACTGAGAGGACTTTCAACTTGAAAACTACATTGTCACTATCAACTCTGTCATGTGAACTCACCCCTCAAAAACAAACCAACAAAAGTAATTTTGTGCTATTTACAAACAACAACAATAACAATAGACGTGTCTTTTTGTGTTAGTATTCAGTGCTCACACATGAGGAATCAACTTGCATTTTGCATTTGAGTTATAAATATTTCTCTCTGTAAATATGACCAAGTACTCACCAATCACCATATTTTTATTGATATCTATTTGATGATACAACTTCATTCAGCATCTAATAAGTCAAGTCAGATTTCAGATCTTGATGATATAAAACACAATATCATTGGAATAATTAGCACTATTGTAAATTATAATTTAAGTACTCAGTTTTATGTTAGAGATAATATTTAATGGACAGTTTCTACTATTAAAGAGACTTGTAGAATACAGTTTTAAGGGAAAAAAAAAAAACACTAAACTAAAAATTAGGCAAGAAGTATCCACATCTTGTTGTATCTATGTTGCCTGACTCATCTAATGCAGAAGTTGACCAAAATGATCTTGTCTTTCACTATTTTTTGAGGTGAGTTTTTGCATAACAATTTTCCATCACACTGCTTTAGCTAACAGTTAAAAGATATTATTGTACAGGCTGTGTTCAAAGACTGGAACAGGAGATGTTAAAATTTGTTGTAAAAACTTGAATTTTGTCCTCTAGAGTTTTGTGTGTCTTCCCAGTTGGTGCCAGTGGTAAGAATTCACCTACCGATGCAGGAGTCATAAGGGATGAGGATTTGATCCCTGGGTCAGGAAGATCCCCTGGAGGAGGAAATGGCAACCCACTCTAGTTTTCTTGCCTGGAGAACCCCATGGACAGAGGAGCCTGGTGGGCTACTTTCAATAGGGTTGCAAAAAGTCAGACACTACTGAAGCAACTTAGAACACAAGCACACAGAGTATTGTGAAGAGGGCACAGAGATCAGAGTGTGGTTCTATATATATAGAAAAATCTAGATGAGAAAGATAGACTGCTGCCACCTCTGATACCAAACTACACGAAAGGCTGAAAAAAGCACCATCCAGACTCCAGGTTTTGTGGGATTTTCTATGGGCTGGAGAGGATGCCAGAGGAAATAGTAGTGTTAACTTGGATGCCCAGATATCTGGTTAAACATTATCTGGGTGTGTCTGTGAGAATATTTCTGGGGGGAGAGGGGAAACAGTTGAAAGAATGAACTGAGTAAAGCAATCCTTCCTAATGTGGGTGGAATCAGCTTGAACAAAAGAAAAATGTGGAGTGAGGCAGGATTCTCTCTCTCTGTCTCTGCTTCTCTTCCTGTTTTCCTGGAGAACTCTGATTAAAGTAAGTCATCTTGACAAAACCAGTCCAAGGGTCTTGCTTGCAGGGGTACCCTTCCACCAAAGCTGGGTTGGGTGAGAACAAGAGGCAGAGATAGTAGATGTACGTTTTTTTGCCCCAAGAAATGATTACAGACAGGGTACTCCTCAGGGTTGGGGGAGGAAGAAATTTCCAAAGAATCCAAAATTGTCACTTTGAGTAGGGAAGTGAGCAGTTAATCATTTAGAGACTAAGAAAGGAATTGGCCTTTTTGTCTGTCTAACCACCTGCTTCCCTTGCCCCAATGATAGAGACTCTGGAAGCTTTTGATAAACAGAAACAGGAAAGGGAGTTCACATGGAGATAGGCCTAACTATATTCCCCTATGCACTGCCAAACTGTGGAATACTGTGTTAGACTCTGAGAGAATGGGAAATGCTTAAATTTGGCTAAGAAAGAGAAGTTTTGAAATTGATTCAGACTAGGCTTTCTCATATCTAAATATAAGTGCTTTATATTAAAAAGTGAGCTGCAAAGATATGGAGGACATGATATATCAGCCAGAAACATATTTAAAAAGAGAATTACAGAAAGTATAATATTATAAACAGTATTGTAACATTGCTGTTTGAATTCTGTTGAATCTACTACACTCATATAAGTTCAACAAGTGATTGATTTTTTTCTCCATTCCCTTTCAGAATACTTAATACAGGAAATAGTCACAAATTCAAAAAAGCATATGCTCATGATCTCGGGGTTTGAAAACAGGACTCTGGAGACGACGAAGTATAAGAAGGAAAAATGATGCACAGTCAGAATAAGATAAAAGTGTGGTTCCTAAGAAACTTCAAAGCATAATTCTCCTCAGAGCTAGTCAATTTTGTTCTAGGGTAAGGGTGAATAAGTTGGAATTTCCTATCTGTGTTTTTCTGTTTTTGCATAAGAAGGTCTTTGAGCACAATTATAGTGTATTTTCTTCAAATAAGTGGTTAAGTTCAGTTTAGTTCAGTTCAGTTCAGTGGCTCAGTCATGTCCGACTCTTTGCAACCCCATGGACTACCTGCCCGGCCTCCCTGTTCATCACCAACTCCCAGAGTTTACTCAAACTTATCTCCATTGAGTCGGTGATGCCATCCAACCATCTCATCCTCTGTCATCCCCTTCTCCTCCCACCTTCAATCTTTCCCAGCAGCAGGGTCTTCCCAAATGAGTCAGCTCTTCGCATCAGGTGGTCAAAGGATTGGAGTTTCAGCTTCAACATCAGTACTTCCATTGAAAACTCAGGACTGATTTCCTTTAGGATGGATCTCCTTGCAGTCCAAGGGGCTCTCAAGAGTCTTCTCCAACACCACAGTTCAAAAGCATCAATTTTTTGGCACTCAGCTTTCTTTATAGTCCAAATCTCACATCCGCACATGACTACTGGAAAAACCATAGCCTTGACTAGACGAACCTTTGTTGGAAAAGTAATGTCTCTGCTTTTTAATATTCTGTCTAGGTTGGTCATAACTTTCCTTCCAAGGAGTAAGCATCTTTTAATTTCATGGGTGCAGTTACCATCTGCAGTGATTTTGGAGCCTAGAAAAATAAAGTCTGCCACTGTTTCCATTATTTCCCTATCTATTTGCCATGAAATGATGGCACCAGATGCCATGCTCTTAAAAATAGTAGAAAAAGTGTGCTTCATTTGAAATTAGAGGAAAGCTAAAAATCAATGCCTCTTTTATGTAGGATCTTGAAAATTTACATGCAAGCATTTCTGGAATTACCAGCAAAGGGAAATACCAATCTCTGAATATTATATAAAAAAGTAATATTTTAAGCAATTTAGGAAACATGATGACCTTATATAAAAGAGGTTTCATTAATGAAATTTGAAAAGGGGTTTGATATACATATGTAGGTACAAATGCAGATATGGATACAAATACAGGCATTTAGGTATGCAGTCCTATCGTGGTGTGTACACATAATTTAGGTGCATAAAAGTTTGGTATTTGTACTATAAAGTAGTTCCTCTATAGTATTAAAGATTGTTACTATGTATTTAAAAAAAATTCTTTTCCATTTTTCTCTAAAAGCTAAAATTTTGCTGAGAATCATTGGAAATTATTTTTGTATTTTTCTAATATAAATTTATTTATTTTAATTGGAGGTTAATTACTTTACAATATTGTATTGGTTTTGCCATACATCGACATGAATCTGCCACGGGTATACACGTGTTCCCCATCCTGAACCCCCCTCCCACCTCCCTCCCCATACCATCCCTCTGGGTCATCCCAATGAACCAGCCCCCAAACATCCTGTATCATGCGTCAAACCTGGACTGGCGATTGATTTCATATATGATATTACATATGTTTCAGTGCCATTCTCCCAAATCATCCCACCCTCTCCCTCTCCCACAGAGTCCAAAAGATTGCTCTATACATCTGTATCTCTTTTGCTGTCTCACATACAGGGTTATCATTACCATCTTTCTAAATTCCATATATATGCGTTAGTATACTGTATTGGTATTTTTCTTTCTGGCTTACTTCACTCTGTATAATAGGCTCCAGTTTCATCCACCTCATTAGAACTGATTCAAATGCATTCTTTTTAGTGGCTGAGTAATACTCCATTGTGTATATGTACCACAGCTTTCTTATCCGTTCATCTGCTGATGGACATCTAGGTTGCTTCCATGTCCTGGCTATTATAAACAATGCTGCGATGAACACTGGGGCACACGTGTCTCTTTCAATTCTGGTTCATCAGTGTGTATGCCCAGCAGTGGGATTGTTGGGTCATAAGGCAGTTCTATTTCCAGTTTTTTAAGGAATCTCCACACTGTTCTCCGTAGTGGCAGTACTAGTTTGCATTCCCACCAACAGTGTAAGAGGGTTCCCTTTTTTCCACACCCTCTCCAGCATTTATTACTTGTAGACTTTTGGATACCAGCCATTCTGACTGGCATGAAATGGTACCTCATTGTGGTTTTGATTTGCATTTCTTTGATAATGAGTGATGTTAAGCATCTTTTCATGTGTTTGTTAGCAATCTGTATGTCTTCTTTGGAGAAATGTCTATTTAGTTCTTTGGCCCATTTTTTGATTGGGTCATTTATTTTTCTGGAGTTGAGCTGCAAGTGTTTGGTTGTATATTTTTGAGATTAGTCCTTTGTCAGTTGCTTCATTTGCTGTTATTTTCTCCCGTTCTGAAGGCTGGCTTTTCACCTTGCTTATAGTTTCCTTTGTTGTGCAGAAGCTTTTAATTTTAATTAGGTCCCATTTGTTTATTTTTGCTTTTATTTCCAATATTCTGGGAGATGGGTTATAGAGGATCCTGCTGTGATGTATGTCGGAGAGTGTTTTGCCTATGTTCTCCTCTAGGAGTTTTTTAGTTTCTGGTCTTACATTGAGATCATTAATCCATTTTGAGTTTATTTTTGTGTATGGTGTTAGAAAGTGTTCTAGTTTCATTCTTTCACAAGTGGTTGACCAGTTTTCCCAGCACCACTTGTTAAAGAGATTGTCTTTCCTCCATTCTTGCCTCCTTTGTCAAAGATAAGGTGTCTATATGTGTGTGGATTTACTTCTGGGCTTTCAATTTTGTTCCACTGATGTATATTTCTGTCTTTGTGCCAGTACCATGCTGTCTTGATGACTGTGGCTTTGTAGTAGAGCCTGAAGTCAGGTAGGTTGATTCCTCCAGTTCCATTCTTCTTTCTCAAGATTTATTTGGCTATTTGAGGTTTTTTGTATTTCCATACAAATTGTGAAATTATTTGTTCTATCTCTGTGAAAAATACCATTGGTAGCTTGATAGGGATTGCATTGAATCTATAGATTGCTTTGGGTAGTATACTCATTTTCATTATATTGATTCTTCTGATCCATGAATATGGTATATTTCTCCATCTATTAGTGTCCCCTTTGATTTCTTTCATCAGTGCTTTATAGTTTTCCATATATAGGTCTTTAGTTTCTTTAGGTAGATATATTCCTAAGTATTTTATTCTTTTTGTTGCAATCGTGAATGGAATTGTTTATTTAATTTCTTTTTCTATTTTCTCATTATTAGTGTATAGGAATGCAAGGGATTTCTGTGTGTTGATTTTATATCCTGCAACTGCACTATATTCATTGATTAGTTCTAGTAATTTTCTGGTGGAGTCTTTAGGGTTTTCTATGTAGTGGATCATGTCATCTGCAAACAGTGAGATTTTTACTTCTTCTTTTCCAATTTGGATTCCTTTTATTTCTTTTTCTGCTCTGATTGCTGTGGCCAAAACTTCCAAAACCATGTTGAATAGTAGTAGTGAAAGTGGGCACCCTTGTCTTTTTCCTGACTTTAGGGGAAATCCTTTCAATTTTTAACTATTGAGATAATGCTTGCTGTGGGTTTGTCATATATAGTTTTATTATGCTGAGGAATATTCCTTCTATTCCTGTTTTCTGGAGAGTTTTTATCATAAATGGATGTTGAATTTTGTCAAAGGCTTTCTCTTCATCTATTAAGATAATGATATGGCTTTTATTTTTCAGTTTGCTAATGTGGTGTATTACATTGATTGATTTGCGGATATTAAAGAATCCTTGTATCCCTGGGATAAAGCCCACTTGTCATGGTGTATGATCTTTTTAATGTGTTGTTGGATTCTGATTGCTAGAATTTTATTAAGGATTTTTGCATCTATGTTCCTCAGTGATATTGGCCTGCAGTTTTCTTTTTTTGTGGCATCTTTGTCTTGTTTTGGTATTAGGGTGATAGTGGCCTCATAGAACGAGTTTGGAAGTTTACCTTCTTCTTCAACTTTCTGGAAGAGTTTGAGTAGGATAGGTGTTAGCTCTTCTCTATTCTACCAAATTTTTTGTAGAATTCAGCTGTGAAGCCGTCTGCACATGGGCTTTTGTTTGCTGGAAGATTTCTGATTACAGTTTCACTTTCTGTGCTTGAGATGGGTCTGTTAAGATTTTCTATTTCTTCCTCGTCCAGTTTTGGAAAGTTGTACTTTTCTAAGAATTTGTCCATTTCTTCCACATTGTCCATTTTATTGGCATTCAATTGCTGATAGTAGTCTCTTATGATCCTTTGTATTTCTGTGTTGTTCGTTGTGATCTCTCCATTTTCATTTTTAATTTAATTGATTTGATTTTTCTCCCTTTGTTTCTTGATGAGTCTGGCTAATGGTGTGTCAATTTTATTTATCCTTTCAAAGAACCAGGTTTTGGCTTTGTTGATTTTTGCTATGGTCTCTTTTGTTTCTTTTGCATTTATTTCTGCCCTAATTTTTAAGATTTTTTTCCTCCTACTAACCCTGGGGTTCTTCATTTCTTCCTTTTCTAGTTGCTTTATGTGTAGAGTTAGGCCATTTATTTGACTTTTTTCTTGTTTCATGAGGTATGCCTGTATTGCTATGAGCCTTCCCCTTAGGACTGCTTTTACAGTGTCCCACAGGTTTGGGGTTGTTGTGTTGTCATTTTCATTCGTTTCTATGCATATTTTGATTTCTTTTTTGATTTCTTCTATGATTTGTTGGTTATTCAGCAGCATGTTGTTCAGCCTCCATATGTTGGCATTTTTAATAGTTTTTTTCTCCTGTAATTGAGATCTAATCTTACAGCATTGTGTCAGAAAAGATGCTTGGAATGATTTCAATTTTTTTGAATTTACCAAGGCTAGATTTGTGGCCCAGGATGTGATCTATCCTGGAGAAGGTTCCATGTGCGCTTGAGAAAAAGGTGAAATTCATTGTTTTGGGGTGAAATGTCCTATAGATATCAATTAGGTCTAACTGGTCTATTGTATCATTTAAAGTTTGTGTTTCCTTGTTAATTTTCTGTTTAGCTGATCTATCCATAGGTGTGAGTGGGGTATTAAAGTCTCCCACTATTATTGTCTTCTTGTTAATTTCCCCTTTCGTACTTGTTAGCATTTGTCTTACATATTGTGGTGCTCCTATGTTGGGTGCATATATATTGATAATTGTTATATCTTCGTGGATTGATCCTTTGATCATTATGTAATGTCCTTTTTTGTCTCTTTTCACAGCCTTTGTTTTAAAGTCTATTTTATCTGATATGAGCATTGCTTCTGCTTTTTTTGGTCTCTGTGTGGAATATCTTTTTCCAGCCCTTCAATTTCAGTCTGTATGTGTTCCCTGTTTTGAGGTGGGTCTCATATATAGGGGGTCTTGTTTTTGTATTCATTCAGCCAGTCTGTTTCTTTTTGTTGGGGCATTCAGCCCATTTATGTTTAACGTAATTATTGATAAGTATGATCTCATTGCCATTTACTTTATTGTTTTGGGTTTGAGTTTATACACCCATGTTGTGTTTCCTGTCTAGAGAAGATCCTTTAGCATTTGTTGGAGAGCTGGTTTGGTGGTGCTGAATTCTCTGAGTTTTTGCTTGTCTGTAAAGCTTTTGATTTCTCCTTCATATTTGAATGAGATCCTTGCTGGGTACAGTAATCTGGACTGTAGGTTATTTTCTTTCACCACTTTAAGTATGCCCTGACCTAAAGAGTTTCTATTGAAAGATCAGCTGTTATCCTTATGGGAATCCCCTTGTGTGTTATTTGTTGTTTTTCCCTTGCTGCTTTTAATATTTGTTCTTTGTGTTTGATCTTTGTCAATTTGATTAATATGTGTCTTGGGGTGTTTTGCCTTGGGTTTATCCTGTCTGGGGCTCTCTGGGTTTCTTGGATTTGGGTGCTTATTTCCCTCCCCATTTTAGGGAATTTTTCAACTATTATCTCAAGTATTTTCTCATGGTCTTTCTTTTTGTCTTCTTCTTCTGGGACTCCTATGATTCGAATGTTGGGGCATTTAACATTGTCCTGGCAGTCTCTGAGATTGTCCTCATTTCTTTTAATTTGTTTTTCTTTTTTCCTCTCTGATTCATTTATATCTACTATTCTATATTCTACTTCACTAATCCTATCTTCTGCTTCCCATATTCTACTATTTGTTGCCTCCAGATTGTTTTTCATCTAATTTATTGCATTATTCATTATATACTGACTCTTTTTTATTTCCTCTAGGTCTTTGTTAAACCTTTCTAGCATATTCTCAATCCTTGTCTCCAGGCTATTTATCTGTGATTCCATTTTGATTTCAAGATTTTGGATCATTTTCACTATCATTATTCGGAATTCTTTATCAAGTAGATTCCCTATCTCTGACTCTTTTGTTTGGTTTGGTGGGCATTTATCCTGTTCCTTTACCTGCTGGTATTCCCCTGCCTCTTCATCCTGTTTATATTGCTGTGCTTGGGGTGGCCTTTCTGTATTCTGGCAGTTTGTGGAGTTCTCTTTATTGTGGAGTTTCCTCACTGTGGGTGGGGTTTTACAGGTGGCTTGTCAAGTTTTCCTGGTTAGGGAAGCTTGTGTCGGTGTTCTGGTGGGTGGAGCTGGATTTCTTCTCTCTGGAGTGCAATGAAGTGTCCAGGAATGAGTTATGAGATGTCAATTGGTTTGGAGTGACTTTGGGCAGCCTGTATACTGAAGCTCAGGGCTGTGTTCCTGTGTTGGTGGAGAATTTGCGTGGTATGTCTTGCTCTGGAACTTGTCTGTTGGGTGGTGCTTGGTTTCAGTGTAGGTATGGAGGCGTTTGATGAGCTCCTGTCAATTAATGTTTCCTGGAGTAAGAAGTTCTCTGGTTTTCTCAGGATTAGGACTTAAGCCTCCTGCTTCTGGTTTTCAGTCTTATTTTTACAGTAGCCTCAAGCCTTCTCCATCTGTATAGCATTGTTGATAAAACATCTAGGTTAAAGATAAAAAGTTTCTCCGCAGTGAGGGACACCCAGAGAGGTTCACAGAGTTACATAGAGAAGAGAAGAGGGAGGAGGGAGTTAGAGGTGACCTAAATGAGAGGAGGTGGAATCAAAAGAGGAGAGAGCAAGCTAGCCAGTAATCACTTCCTTATGTGTGCTCCACAGTCTGCACTGCTCAGAGATGTTCATGGAGTTATACAGAGAAGAGAAGAGGAAGGAAGAAGACAGAGGTGGCCGGGAGGATAAATGTAGGAATCAAAAGGAGAGAGACAGATCCAGCCAGTAATCTGTTCCTTAAGTATTCTCCACCGTCTAGAACACACAAAGAGATCCACAGAATTGGGTAGAGAAGAGAAGGGGGAGGGAGGAGATAGAGGCGACCTGGTGGAGAAAAAGGAGAGTCCAAAGGGGGAGAGGGCAATCAAGATAGTAATCTCACTCCCAAGTAAAAATGGGTACTGAAGATTGGGTTCTTAAAAGTACAAAATTGATAACAAATACCAAAAAAGCACAGATAAAAAAATCTAGAGTAGAGGTTGGATTTTCAAAAATACAATATTACAGAAAAGAAAAAAACAAGTCACCAAAATTATAAAGAATATATATATACACACATATATATATGTGTGTGTGTGTGTGTGTGTATATATATATATATATATATATATATATATATATATATATAAAGTTTGCTTTAAAAATTAGGGTTTTTTTTTTTTTTTTTGTAAAGTAATAGTTCAGTTCAGCCACTCAGTCATGTCCGACTCTTTGCGACCCCATGAATCGCAGCATGCCAGCCCTCCCTGTCCATCACAAACTCCCAGAGTTCACCCAGACTCACATCCATTGAGTCAGTGATGCCATCCAGCAATCTCATCCTCTGTCGTCTCCTTCTCCTCCTGCCCCCAATCCCTCCCAGCATCAGAGTCTTTTCCAATGAGTCAACTCTTCGCATGAGGTGGCCAAAGTACTGGAGTTTCAGCTTCAGCATCATTCCTTCCAAAGAAATCAAAGGGCTGATCTCCTTCAGAATGGACTGGTTGGATCTCCTTGCAGTCCAAGGGACTCTCAAGAGTCTTCTCCAACACCACAGTTCAAAAGCATCAATTCTTCGGTGCTCAGCCTTCTTCACAGTCCAACTCTCACATCCATACATGACCACAGGAAAAACCAAAGCCTTGACTAGACGGAGCTTTGATGGCAAAGTAATGTCTCTGCTTTTGAATATGCTATCTAGGTTGGTCATAACTTTCCTTCCAAGGAGTAAGCGTCTTTTAATTTCATGGCTGCAGTCACCATCTGCAGTGATTTTGGAGCCCCCCCAAAAATAAAGTCTGACACTGTTTCCAGCGTTTCCCCATCTATTTCCCATGAAGTGATGGGACCGGATGCCATGATCTTTATTTTTTGAATGTTGAGCTTTAAGCCAACTTTTTCACTCTCCACTTTCACTTTCATCAAGAGGCTTTTTAGTTCCTCTTCACTTTATGCCATAAGTGTGGTAATAGGTTGTAAAAATGAAAATTAAAGGAGTAGTAGAGGACTTAAAAAAATAAAGAATGATAGTAAAAATAGTAAATATATATCTAGGACTTTCTCTGGTGTTGTTGTGGGCAGTGTGGGGTCAGTTCATTTTCAGATAGTTCCTTGGTCTGGCTTATATATCTCAAGATCTATAGGCTCCTTCCTACGTAGTCGGTACTAACTACAGGGTTTTAATCTATTGCACCTGTCACTTCCAAGGTGGTTCCCTCTGTTTTAGCTTCTGTTTGCTGGTCTTTTCAGTGTCTGATTTCTGCCCTGACACAAGAGGGCAGTGGTGTTACACTTTTTTAGGCTCACTTGTTCAGTTGCACTGTAGGGAGGGAAGGATTCTGCAAACAAATAACACTGGGGTGTGCTCGCAGTGTCTCAGCCACACTGGGCCTGCCCCCGCTCATGGCACATGTGCCCTCCCTGCCCACACTGCTCAGGCTCTATGTTGCTCCGCTGGGAACCATTCAAGGCTGGCCCTGGGCTGCATGCACCTCCCAGGTCTAAGCTGACTGTCCAGAACCCCAAGAAGTCTTAGTTAGCAAAGAAGCCTGCTTGCAGTTTGGTAGATAATGCCTCTCTGGGGCTGTGATTGCCCCATTCCAGCTCTGGCTGCCTGTCACCGGAGGGGGATGGTCTGCAGCCAGTTAGCTCTGTTCAGTCCTTTGTTTGCGAGTGGACCTGATGGTGTCTTAGGTTAGGGCTTTTCGCGTGGTAGCTATCCCGCAGTATGGCTTGCTAGACCAAGTTAGTTCCCTCAGATTGCCCTCAGGGAATTCAGGCCTGGTCCTTACTCTAAGTAATGCAGCCCGTGCCTCCCTGCCCAGCCCCCACTTGCTAGTGGCAGGTGCAGGCGTCTGTGCTGCTTCTCTGCTGGGGGAGTTACCATTGGGCACATAATCTGTGGGTTTTAAATATTTATTTATTTTCCCTCCCAGTTATATTGCCCTCTGAGGTTCCAAGGCTCGTCACAGACTTGGCAGTGAAGGTGTTTCCTGGTGTTTGGAAACTTCTCTTTAAGATTCCCTTCCTGGAATGGAGCTCCATCCCTACCTCTTTTGTCTCTATTTTTGTCTTTTATATTTTTTCCTACCTCCCTTTGAAGACAATGGGCTGCTTTTCTGGGTGCCTGATGTCCTCTGCTGGCATTCAGAAGTTGTTTTGTGGAATTTACTCAGCGTTTAAATGTTCTTTTGATGAATTTGTTGGAGAGAAAGTGGTCTTCCTATCCTATTCCTCCACCATCTTGGAAATTATTTTTTAAAGAAATTAGAGGAAAACCTAACATTACACAAATGTATATTTAGAGAATTTTTAATATAACATCATTAAAGCTCTGGTGTTAGTTTTTTTTTTTTTTTTTTTTAGTATAATGTAATTAATCAATTATTTTGTGCTTTCAGTGGATAACTTTCAGTGGATAACAATGATATTCAGTTTCAAATATTCAAGATTTATTTAGTTGCATTAATTGATACATTTTCTTTTTGAGTTTTTCACCTAATTTCTCAATGACTTCTGTAAAGAAACCCCATATAATTGAATATCTATATTTTAGAATCAGGAGATAAATATGCAATAAATTCTCAAAGACTATCTATTTCACTGAGCTGTTCTAAACTCTTTAGTTACTTATATAATCAATAATTAAACAGTGATTCTCAAACCTAATGGCATATTAAAGTATCTGGGTACTTTAAAAAAAAATGCATATGCCCAGTAGCCATCTTATGTAGATGGACCAGGAAAATGAATGTGTGAAAACCTCTCCAGGTTTTCTTCACCTGTGGTCACTAAATTAGACTAAAGCCGCAAGATTTGTAGTTATTCTTACTAACAGCCATTAGTCTTTACATCTCACTCATCTACATTAAAAAAAAAAAAAAAGTATACCTTGTAGAATAACTAATTTATCTGTTTTCGTTATAGACTTTAAATTATCCCTCAAAAGTGGTTTCCAGAATACTTGGAAAAATAGATTTAATGGATATTGGAATAGAGAAAGATAGTGTTACATGAAGCACTCTGATTTAGTTATGATTGCCTACAAAGAAGAGTTTTGAGAGTATTGGAAGTTGTATGATAATAAAACTGAACAAAGGGGGAAAAAAGATTAAAGAATTATCTGAGATATGTCAGTGAAATTGACATTAGTGAAGAAAGCAATGAATGAGAAAAAAAAATAGGGTAAATGAGAAGAAATTCCTTCTGAACAATGTATTGGGTCCATAAAGTCAAGTCGCTCAGTCGTGTCTGACTCTTTGTAACCCCATAGACTGTAGCCTACCAGGTTCCTCCATCCATGGGATTTTCCAGGCAAGAATACTGGAGTGGATTGCCATTGGGTCCATATCATATCTCAAATCCTACTTTGTAAAAAGTCTTGTAGCTTTCTGTTAAGAGTATGTGGGTCCCTAAACTTCTTTTGTGTGAAGGCTGGATCCTTCTTTATTTTGTGCATTCTCTGAACAAGAATCTCATTCCAAGATTCAATCAGAATGAATACATATATAAATACTATCTCCATTGTTGTTTCATACTATGTCTTTTACTTATATAATTTTAGCTAACTATAAGCATTTTAATATTTTTTGAAAGCTAAACTGAATATGATATTTCATTCTATTTAATTTGTGAGGAATCAGTAATCATCTGAAAATAAAAAAAAAAAACATGCATACATTATAAGAGATATTAAGTGTAATAAGAAAAAATAAGAAAACTAGAACATCATGTACAAAATGTGTTTGGTTGTGATTCCTTTTAAGCAAAAAATGCCAAGGCCATGAGCTAGTTGACTGCAGTGTGTTTAAGTTGTGATGTGATTGTACCTGATAGCTTTCCTTAAAATATAATTGAACAGGCAGTGGGAAAGCAGGAAATTGCCTGGGTTAGGTGTTGGCTGAGGCCATCAGAGGAGACTAAAAGTATGAAAGTTCAACAAAGTACTGAATAAAAGATACTATAGATGGTAAATATCTTTCCTTGAGAGAGCAGAATAGTTGCAACTATCATATAAATGATAAGATGAAGATATTAACATAGAATATAAATGTTCTCAAATCAATGAACTCATATGACTTCAAATAAAATATTTGTATTTTCCATGACACCAAGACTCCAGAGCTTATTTCTTCATGTCAAAAAGTTTGGAAAATGTATCCTCAAAGCTGTGGCATATTCATTATGATATTTGGCATAACTAATACAATTTTGTAAAGTTTAAAAATAAAATAATAAAAAAAAAGAAAACAAACAAACAAAAAATAAAATAAATAAAAATAAAAATAAAACACAAGTTAAGGAAATAAAAAAGGTCTATCCAATAAAACAAAATATCTATCCCATGAATAAAGTTCATATAAAAATAACAAAGTGAAAAAAACAGTGAACTTAAAATGCAGTGATATTTCAGTATTTTTCACATATAACAAACACAGAAATCTAAAGAAATATACAATGGTAGGTTCATAGAGAAAAGTGTGCAAACAGTACAGAAACATCAAGAGTTCATCCAGTGTGACCAATACATAATCTAAGAAAGCAAAATGAAATAAATTGTAGCATATAATTTTATTTTTAAAGATTCAAAATATTAATAATTTCTAATGCTGTGAATGAGAGAGAAATGCTTAGGTATTAATAATGGAGATATTTGTATGTGTATTTAAATACCAGTCTGTATGCTGCTGCTGCTGCTGCTGCTGCTGCTACTGCTAAGTCCCTTCAGTCGTGTCTGACTCTGTGAGACCTCATAGACTGCAGCCCACCAGTCTTCTCTGTCCCTGGGATTCTCCAGACAAGAACACTGGAGTGGGTTGCCATTTCCTTCTCCAATGCAGGAAAGTGAAAAGTGAAAGTGAAGTCACTCAGTCATGTCCGACTCTTTGCGACCCCATGGACTGTAGCCTACCAGACTCCTGTATCCATGGGATTTTCCAGGCAAGAGTGCTGGAGTGGGTTGCCATTGCCTCCTCTGCCAGTTTGTATACTTGATTTAATTTATGATATTTTTACAAAACTAAAATTTTCACTTTTATTAATGTCACTTTTTCATGCAATAATTTATATACAAGATTTGCTCATCTCAACATAATTTACTACCTATGTTTTCTTAAACTACTTTCTTACCTATATATTTGTAAGGACTATGATATCTTAAATCTCCTGCCCCATCCAATAAACAAACTCTTTTTAAAACCTGAATTCAGGGATGAAAATCCTCTAATGTGGAAAAGGATTTTTTTTAAATACCTGGAGGAAACAAATGAGCTTCTATCAAGAATAAAGGAATCAATTGATAGGTGTCAATAGATACTGGCAACAGCATTTGCCAAGAATAGTTCACTCCTGAACTTCTGCTCTCCTGTATACACACCATATGCAAGTGGGTCTTGACATTCCACAGCTGATGTTGTGAGTGACAGATGTGAGAACATAATTGGTCCTCATTCAAAATCATGAGCATGAGCTTGAAATATACACTTTAGAAGGCTCAGTTAATTTGCTAATGACTAGCTCTGCTTGATTGTTTGAACATAGTGAGCAAGAAAATTTATGGTATGTAGATCACAGAGGAAATCTAAAGTAAATTCTTTTTAATCACACACCTTGAAAAGCTGTTGCATTTATTTAAAAACTTTACATCCTGATGAGTCCAACTTTAACAAATGTGAACGTTATCCAATTCTAATAGCTTCACTAGAGTCAATCTTGATAATATTAGAAAGTAGTTTTTTTTTTTTTTTTTTTGGTGATCTTCTCTTCACTCTACAGTCTTTTTTTTATTATTTTTCACAAGTTCTGGACAATCTTACTCCATAGTATAACAATTTGATAAATTCATCCACGAAAATCAAAGCTATGGTTTTTCCAGTAGTCATGTACAGATGTGAGAGTTTGACCATAAAGAATAATGAGCACTAAACAATTGGCACTTTCAAATTGTGGTGTTGGAGAAGACTCTTGAGAGACCCTTGGAAAGCAAGGAAATCAAACTAGTCAATCCTAATGGAAATCAACCCTGAATATTCATTGGAAGTACTGATGCTGACGCTGAAACTCAAATACTTTGGGCAACTCTTTTGTGAAGAATTGACTCATTGGAAAGGACCCCGATGCTGGGAAAAATTGAGGGCCAAAGGAGAAGGGGGTGATAGAGGATGAGATGATTGGATGGCATCACTGACTCAATGGACATGAGTTTAAGCAAACTCAAGGAGATAGTGATGGACAGAAAAACCTGGTGTGCTTCAGTTCATGGGGTCATACATGACTTAGCAACTGAACAACAACAAAGTCATCCACACAGGCTAAGTTATTAAGATCACCCTGTCATACTCTTACCTTCAGAAGCCATTATGTTAGAAAAAAAATGTATAGATGATTTCAACATATATGAATAATTTTATAATTATGGAATTTAGGAATTTCAGGCTAGATATAAAGGAAATATTCTAAAACCACCCCCAAATCTCTCTTGATGCTTGTTTACTCCAACCCTGGCAAATCTCCTGTTTTCTAAATTAGTAAATAGTCATTATCACCCTTCCTGTTGTATAAGCCAGCTGTCTCAAAGTTGCCCTTGACATCTCTCAGCTATGTAAAATCCAATTCCAAGTTGTATTGGTATTTATTTCCCAAATGTGACTCACCTAATTTCACTTCCATCCATCTCCACTCTCTCCAACTTTGCCCAGGGTACATATTTTTCAATAGATTCCCTGAATATATACGTTCGGATGATTTACAAGAGCAAATGGACATCTTAAGCACAACTGGGAATTGTGTTTTGAAAGCGGGAAAAAAATGCAGACAGAAGATGAGCTGGTTCTTCAAATTCTGGTAATATAAAGATTTGTCAGTCTCCTTGGTGGTTGTATTCAGTGTGAGGCTGCTTTTTTAATATGTCAAAGGGGAGAAATATTTCAGGCAATAATTTGATAAATCTAGTAAAACTGAGCTTTTTTATTTTGTGTCCGCCTAATTAAAGCATCAACTAATCTTAGTACAGAAGTTTTTTTAAGCTAATTAAGTTTGGCTAAAGCCATCTAAGAGAATTTATGATCCACAAAGTATGAGTCTAGTAGCATTCAATTTGGCGGCATTTCTAACCATTTTCCAAAGATCTTTTTACCCAAGTGATAAAGAAATGTTTCATTTGGTGTATTGCCCCCATCCCTGTGGCCAGCTGTAATAATCTCCAAAAATTTAGTGACTTAGTGCTGTCTTTGGTTGAATAACTCATTTTAAGAATTGAAATTTGAATTGTTGGAGATTAATATTACTGAGTAAAATATTACATAACAGTATATTTTGGAATTGTTTGTGTGTGTTACTTTCTGTTTTGATCCCCACAAGTGTGTGTTAGTCGTTCAGTCATTTCTGACTCTTTGTGACACTAGACTGTAGCCCCCCAGGCTCCTCTGTCCATGGGATTCTTCAGGCAAGAAAACTGGGATGGGTTGCCATTCCCTTCTCCTGGGGATCTTCCCAACCTAGGGATTGAATCCAGGTCTCTTGCGTTGCAGGCAGATTCTTTACCATCTGAGCCATCAGGGAAGCTTCATATTGATCCCCATAGCAGTTGTTTAGGTAGGTAAATTGATAGAAATTACTATAGTTACCAATTTATATGTGAAGAAATTAAGTCTTTGGGAAATTTCTTGACTTACTTTAGGTCTTAGAATATATGAGGAACATACCACTCAGAGGAAAATAAGGAGCTGAGTGAGTACACACGTGCTAACAAAACTTGATAGAGGCAATTCCTGGAGCTTAATGATTATGTAAAGGCTTTAAATAAATTCTCTGAACTAAATAAAATACATCTCAGCATGAACAAAACAAATCAGACTAGCCTCTATTATGCTCTACAGGACGAATTTTGAAATACTTTTCTGCATATAGTTATTTTTGATTTGTGTGTGTGAATATGTGTGTTTATGAATGGTAGAAGTTCCAGGTCTACTTGAGCAAACTTCTATTTGCTCTTCTAACTCTCTTTTAACTTCTATTTTAAATAATTTGAGAATCTGTACTAATTTTATATTATCAAATGTCTACACTTGACACATTTTGGGTCAGCAAATACCATAATCAGTTTCTTGAATATATTGAACAACAATTTGAACAACATTTGAACAACAATTCAAAGAACATAAAAGTAGGCAGGACAAGAGTAGGTTAGGGCAGCATATCTTGTGAGAGCAGATGAACTGTGGTGTTGTAGAAGACTCTTGAGAGTCCCTTGGACTGAAAGGAGATCCAACCAGTCCATCCTAAAGGAAATCAGTCCTGAATGTTCATTGGAAGGTCTGATGCTGAAGCTGAAATTCCAAAACTTTGGCCACCTGATGTGAAGAACTGATTCATTGGAAAAGACCTGATGCTGGGAAAGATTGAAGGAGGGAGGAGAAGGGGACGACAGAGAATGAGATGGTTGTATGGCATAACCGACTCAATGGACTTAAGTTTGGGTTCACTCTGGGAGTTGGTGATGGACAGGAAGGCCTGTCATGCTGCAGTCCATAGGATCACAAAGAATCAGACACGACTCAGTGACTGAACTGAAAGTACAACTATGATCATTTGTTTTTAAAATCAGTTTAACTCAGTTTGATAAAATATGTAAATTTTGTGCCAGGTTCCTTGAGGGTAAACAATGAATAAAATATAATTGATTCCTTAAGTAAATGTAATACACATGAAATACTGACATTCAGTGAAATGGGCTAAACTCACTGCAGATGGTGACTGCAGCCATGAAATCAAAAGACACTTCTTGGAAGGAAAGTTATGATCAACATAGATAGCATATTGAAAAGCAGAGACATTACTTTGCCAACAAAGGTCCATCTCATCAAGGCTATGGTTTTTCGAGTGGTCATGTATGGATGTGAGAGTTGGACTGTGAAGAAAACTGAGCACTGAAGAATTTATGTTTTTGAACTGTGGTGTTGGAGAAGACTCTAAAGAGTCCCTTGGACTGCAAGGAGATCCAACCAGTCCATTCTGAAGGAGATCAGCCCTGGGATTTCTTTGGAAGGAATGATGCTAAAGCTGAAACTCCAGTACATTGGCCACCTCATGCGAAGAGTTGACTCATTAGAAAAGACTGTGATGCTGGGAGGGATTGGGGGTAGGAGGAGAAGGGGACGACAGAGGATGAGATGGCTGGATGGCATCACTGACTCAATGGACGTGAGTCTCAGTGAACTCCGGGAGTTGGTGATGGACAGGGAGGCCTGGCGTGCTGCAATTAATGGGGTCACAAAGAGTCCAACACGACTGAGCGACTGAACTGCACCAAAAGTTTAATGAAACATATGAAATAAAGAGAAATCAATTCTAATGGAGAAAGCAGTTAGTGGTGGAGTAGCTTTTGAATTTCAATGAAGGTTGCATTGAGAACTTTTGCAAGAAAAATAGATAAGTGGATTCTAAATTAGAAAGTTGCAAGTCAATAATTATCCTGTCCCATCACTTCATGGGAAATAGATGGGGAAACAGTGGAAACAGTGTCAGACTTTATTTTTTTGGGCTCCAAAATCACTACAGATGGTGACTGTAGCCATGAAATTAAAAGACGCTTGCTCCTTGGAAGGAAAGTTATAACCAACCTAGATAGCATATTGAAAAGCAGAGACATTACTTTGCCAACAAAGGTCCGTCTAGTCAAGGCTATGGTTTTTCCTGTGGTCATGGATGGCTGTGAGAGTTGGACTGTGAAGAAAGCTGAGTGCTGAAGAATTGATGCTTTTGAGCTGTGGTGTAGTAGAAGACTCTTGAGAGTCCCTTGGACTGCAAGGACATCCAACCAGTGCATTCTGAAGGAGATCAGCCCTGGGATTTCTTTGGAAGGAATGATGCTGAAGCTGAAACTGCAGTACTTTGGCCACCTCATGTGAAGAGCTGACTCATTGGAAAAGACTGTGATGCTGGGAGGGATTGGGGGCAGGAGGAGAAGGGGATGACAGAGGATGAGATGGCTGGATGGCAACACTGACTCGATGGACGTGAGTCTGAGTGAACTCTGGGAGTTTGTGATGGACAGGGAGGCCTGGCGTGCTGCGATTCATAGGGTTGCAAAGAGTTGGACACGACTGAGCGACTGAACTGAACTGACTGAAATAACATTAATTAATTAAGTAATTACTTAAACCATAATAACATATTTATGGTTTAAATTTAGTACGTGTGAGGGAGTTTAGTAAAATATAAGACTAAAAAGAGTTGTATACAGTTGGTAAAGCCTTAAAGACAATATCAAAAATATACAATTTTTTCTCATGGTTAAGGTTCTGAGTGCATGCCAGCTCTGATTGACTGATAGTGGCTGCCCAATTAATAGTACCAATTTCTCGTACTGAGAAGCATTCAGAGCATCAGGGTGAGCTTAGAGATGTGTTTGATCAGCAACGTCATTCATAGGTAAAGGAGGGTGTCAACTGGAAAAAAGAAAAGGAGAAATGCACAATCTAAAAGTTGAGTGCTCAGTTGTATCCAACTCTTTGTGACCCCATGGACCATAGCTCAACAGGTTCCTCTGTGCATGGGATTCTGCAGGCAAGAATACTGGAATGGGTTGCCATGTCCTCCTCCAGGGGATCTTCCTGACCCAGGGATCGAACCCATTCCCTGTTTATCCTGCATCACAGGTGGATTCTTTACCACTGAGACACTGGGGAAGTCCAAAATTGAGAGTTGTTTTATTTGGCCAATATTCTGAGGACTTCAAACTGGGGAGACTGGAGTCTTAGGTTGCTCCAAGGGACTGTTCCAAGAAGGCAAACAGAGGAGTCAGATATACAGGAGCTTTTTCAACAAAGACCAGGTAGCTGAAACATTAAAGATTACAGTTAACTAAAGAAAATCAGGTATTTCTTAAGGAATTTAATACTCTTTTATGTATGAGAAGATGCCAGAGTCTGGCCTCAGTGAAATCATTCCCTTGATGTGTAACTCGGCTATCTATGGCCAATATCCAGTGTTTTCTCATCCTCAGTCCCCTCAGGGTGCTGAGTTGGGAATAAACGCAATGGCTGAGGGTTTGGCAGTGGGCAGCCCATTTGTCTCCACCCTGAGTTGCCTCAAGGCTCACCATGTGATGGCTTGATGGCTGCAACGTCCTTTGTATACTGATATGGCAGGCAGTATTTTTCATCCATAAGGGTTTGCAATGGAATTAGGCAGGGAACAAACAAAATAAGTTTGTTCCCATCCTACCACTTCCTTCAACCATGTTACATCAGATCTCCCTTCCAGACTCTTTCTAACATCTAGATAAATCTTAGAGCTTTCCAGTAACTTTCTGTGGGGAGAGAGCAAATTGGCCAAGAGGGCATGTTCAGGCTCTCTCGCCCCACGTTTTGTAAATAATGACTATGTAATAGCTGAGATCTCTGGTTCCTCTTCCTTTTCTAAAACCAGCTTGAACATCTGGAATTTCACGGTTCACGAATTGCTGAAGCCTGGCTTGGAGAATTTTGAGCATTACTTTACTAGCCTGTGAGGTGAGTTGATGCTTTTGAACTGTGGTATTGGAGAAGACTCTTGAGAGTCCCTTGGACTGCAAGGAGATCCAACCAGTCTATTCTAAAGGAGATCAGTCTTGGATGTTCTTTGGAAGGACTGATGCTAAAGCTGAAACTCCAATACTTTGGCCACCTCATGTGAAGAGTTGACTCATTGGAAAAGACCCTGATGCTGGGAGGGGTTGGGGGAAGTAGGAGAAGGGGATGACAGAGGATGAGATGGCTGGATGGCATCACCGACTCGATGGACATGAGTTTGGGTGAACTCCAGGAGTTGGTGATGGACAGGGAGGCCTGGGGTGCTGCAATTCATGGGGTTGCAAAGAGTCGGACACAACTGAGCGACTGAACTGAAACTGAACTGAACAGCTGAGATAATTTGTAGCACTGCACGTGTGTGTCATGAGAGGTACTGGCTTGGTCACAGGCTACTTTATGTGGTACGCATATGTGTTCTCCACCTAGAAAGTGGTGAATTACTACTGCCTCGTGGCTATGTCTTCTGGGTAGGCTACAGGGGAGAGAATATAATGTGTCTGCTGCTACAGCGACTGCATCAGCCAGGAGAGAGTCTGTGTGATGGCTGCTGAGCCAGCCAGGAGAAAAGAAACATGTCTGCAGTTCTGATGGCTCCTCAAGTCTTCTTCCAGCCTCTTAGCTCACACCATGCTCACACTGGGTTCAGCAAACAGTGAGGACATGTGAACAGAGAGACAACTGGAGCTGTGAGCCGGATCAACGATACACTTTCCATTATGAAAACTATAAAATTGTGCTCTAGTTCAGATTTTTTAAACATCAAATCTAACCTGATTCACTTGTTTCTAGCAAACAACATAATTACCTCTTTCTGTTACCTAATGGGCAAGTAGCTATGGATGGGTCTTGCCAAAATTGTTCAAACCAGGTAACTTTTCTGACCCATAGTTTTTGGACCAGAGTAAATTGACATATTTTTTGCATAAATGGACAAAATATATAAATGCTAACCAAGAAAAGCCTTAACAACTTCAGCGTTAGTTTACCTAGAGAAACTTTGGCTAAATGTCTTATTTAAGTTTCATCAGCTGAGCATTTATATATATATATATATATATATATATATATATATATATATAAAACTCACACTGTTTTTTTCCAACTCCTCTTCCTTCACTCCCCATGTTATGTCTTATGTGATTATCTCCCACACGAAAAGTTTCTTTAAGGACAGCAATTGTCTTTTTTTAATGTTAGATTATCAACCTCCCCACAGACACCCCCAAGTCCCAGTACTAGTAAAATGCTTTCCCTAAAATCTCTCTATAATATGTTATTTTAGCACAAAAATGAAATCTGAAAATTTGCAATACCATCTGCAGAGAGTTTTGTTTTAGCTTCATTGCTTTTTGTCCTTGAAACATTTGAGGAATATACAGTATAACAAGTAGCTAATCATTATTAAATTGATGGGTATTCATTATAATCATTTTAATGTAGACATTACATGGTACTCTACATGCATGACCTTGTAAGTTAACTTCATTTTGTGGCCTTAAAATAATTACCAGAGAAACACTTTCGTATACACAAATTTCAACTCCTTTCCCATCAATTATACCCTTAATTGTAAAGATCCAAAAGGGAGATTATAGTGGCTAAAACAGAGCCAATTTATGGCACTTGTAACCTTCACTTAGCTAGGTTGTCTATAATCTTGAAGAATTCCTCAAAAGGTAGCAGACCTCTCCTTTAACTTAATCTATTTAATTGTGTAAATATCACTTGCCAAATATGGATAATTGTACTAAGGTTCTCAAATGCTATGGAGTGTTAGAAATGAACTCTTACTTTAGAACATTAACTTTCTTCTGCTATCTAATCGTTTTCTTTTTTAAAATAATACTTTTTAACTTACAGAAAATTTTGTATTGCAAATATCACTATTCAAAAACTAAAAAAAAAATCATAATATAATTGGCTAAAAGCAGACACTAAGCCTCTTAAATTAAAAAAAAAATGCCTACAATAATAATGAGAACTCATATTATTCTATGCTTATTTTGTGCTGGGAATTTTAAGAACATGAGATGTGCTGTCTCATTAAATCCTCTAATAATCCTCTAACAAACTAATAATAAAGATTCTGTAATTCTCCCCATTTTACAGCTGTAATAATTCTTTGCAGCTCAGCACTGTAACAAAAATAATTGAGCTGATAAGCAATAGAATTGAACTATCAGTCCAGGTGGCCAAAAATAGACCTCTAAATTGCTATAAACAGACCTTTAATTTGTTATAAAGAAAAATAAGTATGTTGCTGGAAAATTATGCTTGGATTTACATTAGAATTAATGGAAATGAATCTTACATGTGCTTTTTTTTTTTTTTTAGCAAATGTTGTTATGTACAAACATATTATAATTACACATTGAAATAACATTGACCACATATTTGTTACTCATTATTGACCTAGGGTGGTTCTTACTGTTGAATCAGAGATCATAGCCTTCCTTCTATAGGCCCCACTGGGCTCTTGTATTAATTCCATCAACATGGAAATTCAAGCTTCACAGGATCAGAGCACCCAGCCTTAAGTATGACTTTTCTCAGTGGTATGTTGCTGTGGCTACTTGTTAGAGAGTTGACTAGCTTGCAATTTGGCCATTACAGATTGTGGAACCTGGGATAGCACTTTTAAATTTCAAATGGCAGTAAAAGCCTGGGATTGGTGTATTAAACACCTTCATGTGTCCTCCGCTATATTATGATCCTGTAATTCAGTTCAGTTCAGTCGCTCAGTCGTGTCCGACTCTTTGTGACCCCATGAATCGCAGCACGCCAGGCCTCCCTGTCCATTACCAACTCCTGGAGTTCACTGAGACTCACGTCCATCGAGTCAGTGATGCCATCCAGCCATCTCATCCTCTGTCGTCCCCTTCTCCTCCTGACCCCAATCCCTCCCAGCATCACAGTCTTTTCCAATGAGTCAACTCTTTGCATGAGGTAGCCAAAGTACTGGAGTTTCAGCTTTAGCATCATTCCTTCCAAAGAAATCCCAGGGCTGATCTCCTTCAGAATGGACTGGTTGGATGTCCTTGCAGTCCAAGGGACTCTAAAGAGTGTTTTCCAACACCACAGTTCAAAAGCATCAATTCTGCCATGCTCAGCTTTCTTCACAGTCCAACTCTCACTTCCATACATGACCACTGGAAAAACTATAGCCTTGACTAGATGGACCTTTGTTGGCAAAGTAATGCCTTTGCTTTTGAATATGCTATCTAGGTTGGTCATAACTTGCCTTCCAAGGAGTAAGTGTCTGTTAATTTCATGGCTTCAATCACCATCTGCAGTGATTTTGGAGCCCAAAAAAATACAGTCTGACACTGTTTCCACTGTTTCCTCATCTATTTCCCATGAAGTGATGGGACCCGGATGCCATGATCTTCGTTTTCTGAATGTTGAGCTCTAAGCCAACTTTTCACTCTCCACTTTCACTTTCATCAAGAGGCTTTTCAGTTCCTCTTCACTTTCTGCCATAAGGGTGGTGTCATCTGCATCTCTGAGGTTATTGATATTTCCCCCAGCAATCTTGATTCCAGCTAGTGCTTCTTCCAGCTCAGCATTTCTCATGATGTACTCTGCATATAAGTTAAATAAGCAGCGTGACAATCTACAGCCTTGACGAACTCCTTTTCCTATTTGGAACCAGTCTGTTGTTCCATGTCCAGTTCTAACTGTTGTTTCTTGACCTGCATACAGATTTCTCAAGAGGCAGGTCAGGTGGTCTGGTATTCCCATCTCTTTCAGAATTTTCCACAGTTTATTGTGATCCACACAGTCAAAGGCTTTGGCACAGTCAATAAAGCAGAAATAGATGTTTTTCTGGAACTCTTTGATTTACTGAGTCTTTTTTTCTCTTCTTTATGATTATACCTGTTCTGTTCTGCCTTCCTTACCACCTACAACTCTAGTTCATTTCTTCTCTCCCCATCATCTATGTATTCTCTATTTCTCTCCTCCACATCTATTATATGCCAACAGTGCTTATTACTTCAATAAATGAAAATAATGGGACATAGTTTGTTCCATCTCTAGGAAAAGAGATAAGTGTATATTTTGATAAATGTATCTCTTCCCCTTGATTGCTAAAATTCCATGAAAATTAGTCTTTGAAGTAGGAGTATAATCTTAAAATTACTCTGTCATATCTAAATAGTCGTAATATTTCCAAAAATACTCGACACAAAATATTTTACACTTATTTGTGTTATATGGTCAAAATTTTAAATGAATTCTAAAAGAATGCATACAAAAGATGCTAATATTGGTGTGATACTCTGTGTATGAGATACAGTTGCCTAATGCTGCATAAAAAATCACAGCACTTTATTTAAAAATATTTTTTAAAATTATTTTAAAAAATAATTTTTCATAGTTTTAGCAAGTCAGCAATTCTGACAGGGCAAGTAGGGCCTACTTGTTTGTCCTTCATGATGTTCAAGGTTTAGCTGGCTGATGTGAAGATTGGGGACTGTACTCATTTGAAAGTTGGTTCACTCAACATCTGGTGGCCTATACTTACTGATGAGAGATCTCAGGTCTTCCCTACACAAACCTAACGGGCTCCTTGCTGTGGTGGGAGCCCTCTCTGTGCTTCTTCTCCACATGCATGCTACAAGAAGGTCTTGTAGGTCTTCTTGGAACTGGTCAGTTTCAGTTTCTTCAGCATTAATGGTTGGGACATAGACTTTGATTGCTGTGATGTTGAATGATTTTCCCTGGAAATGGTTTGCCCCAGAAATGAACTTCTCCACAGGGAGTGTGAACATCCTGAAGCTTCACCAGCCTCAGAAGACACACAGCACTGGCTCCACCATCCCCTATGGTTGAGGCAGTCAAGGAGGGGAAAGAGAGTCCTTCTCTTGATGGGAAGTGCAAGGTTCTGGAGGAGCTGGTGAGACCAAAAATATCTCTATGCCATTTTTTTTTAATACAATCTGTTTTCTGTTCTCCACTTTATATACCAACTATATACAACAAGGTGTTAACAGTGGTTTATTCTCTATATGGAGATGAGTTTGAGCAAGCCCCAGGAGTTGTTGATGGACAGGGAGGCCTGGGGTGCTGCAGTCCATGGGGTCTCAAAGAGTCAGACATGACTGAGTGACTGAACTGATTCTATTTATGGGGATTATGATTCAATTTCATTTCTTTGTATTTTTTATTACACATGTCAAGTATTTATTCAGAGATAATGAACATGTATTACCTTTGTTAGAGAAAAAAGAGAAAATGAAGATGCCCTCTTGTATTCTTTAGGCTACAGGAAAATAAAAAAAACAAGAAAACAAAGCTTAGGATTCCCCGATGAAGTCCTTACAACATTCCATTTCACTTTCATTGCTTCCTCTTTTGCCTTTATCTGGTGCTGTTGCTTGAGTAAGCCTAGATTCCTTTGTAACCACTTGCCCATACGTTTCCACAGCATCTAAAGTGCATGTTACACTTGCTTGCCTCTGCATCCATCTCCAGGGAAGGGCGTGAGGGACAGCCCCAGAAGAAAAGATCAAGGTATTAAACAGACAAGCCAGCCCTTGATAACGCCTATCTAGGCATTACAGAAAAAAAAAAAAAAAAGTAGACATTACTGAGAATAAATACATGAAAAAAAATCAAATATATATTTTAAGCTATCTTTCCTTTATTCTTACTTAATTTCACTTTCAGACTTGGGATTTGTTTCTTTCAGAAATTGTTATGCCCTTAAAATTAGTGATGTCCATGCAAAGAGTCATCTCTTGTGTTGTTGGAAGAGGGTGCTTTCTGTGACCAGTGTGTTCTCTTGGCAGAGCTCTGCTATCCTTTGCCCTGCTTCAGTTTGTACTCCAAGGCCAAACTTGCCTGTTACTCCAGGCATCTCCCGACTTCCTACTTTTGCATTCCACACCCCTATGAGAAAAAAGACATCTTTTTTTGATCCTAGTTCTGGAAGATCTTGTAGGTCTTCATAGAACTGGTCAATTTCAATTTCTTCAGCATTAGTGGTGGGACATCACAGACTTGGATTACTGTGATGTGAAATGGTTTGCCTTGGAAATGAACAGAGATCATTCTGACATCTTTGAGACTGCTCTCAAGTACTGTATTTTGGACTTTTTTTGTTGACTATGAAGGCCATTCCACTTCTTCTAAGGGATTCTTGCCTTAGGAAAATCAGTGATTATGCTTGTGACAAATAAGTTCCAAAGATGCAGCATATCTCCCAATTTCTTTCTAGCTTGAAATTGATAATCTGATGATAAGAACGACTCCAATTGATAGTATCTATATACTGCTTTCCAATTTGAAAAAAAAAATATATAGATATGCAATTGTGTTCAACAAACTTCCCTATTCATAGTGTAGAGTACTATTCTTTGTCTTCAGAGACTCTGTCTTCAGAAACAGGCTTTAAAAGATTTGCTCAGGTTACAAGTAAAAGAACAATGAAGGCAGTCTACTTTCTTTCATGGTGCTAAAGGAGAAGGGATTATTTTAGATCTAAATTGACATTTTCTCTTTCTTCAAGACATAATAACTAGTGGTAAAGGCATAGAAGGTAGCATGTTTTGATATTATAGACATTTAATTCCAGGAATAAACACTTGAGAGTGTTCCTTATGATATGTGTCATCGATGTGAAAAGGTCTTAGTTTTCCAGTCCTCTGCTTGAGTCAGTACTCAGAAAATGTAGAGTATGGATACTTATAACTATGTAACTGTTGCTTTCTCATACTCTTCCCTTTGGTACAAGGCAAAATAGCCTTTGCAGGGAAGGTTGACTCAGGTGATTACTGCTGGTGGAAACCCAAGGGTTGCAATTGAACTACTGGCAGAGAGGGTGGTACTCTTGGATTGCTGATTAACCATAGTTATTATTAGGGTAGCTATTGCTTTAAAACTATTTCTAAGCTTCCCAGTTATTTTCAGGTTCCCTGTTCCCCTTCCCCTGCCCACTTGATTGGTTTTAAATTGCAACTGTCGACTACAGCTTTCTATAGCACTTACTCATGACTGCTCCAGCTTTCCACTTTCTCTTTCCATTCAAACAGCTAAATTGGAAGTGTATAGTGCTTGATTTATATTTAGATGTATTTTTTAAATGAAGAGTTAAAAGTTAAAAGTCTGCACAGCTGCAGGAAACATTATTGAAAGTCCTTTAAAACCATTATATAGACTCAGTCAAATGGCTGCTACAAATGCACATTAAAAAATTGGCCTTTTAGCTGTTAGTATTTCATTGGAGTTTGTACTATTTTCCTTTGCTATTGTCAGTATTTAATGGTAATCATTTAGTATCATAAAGCTAGGCATATTTCTTTATCTAACTATAATAATGGCACCTATGAAAAAATAAGTGAGGAAGGAAGGACATTTAAAAACATGATAGAGGATTGAGATTAAGGATTGCATCAAAATTAGTTTGCAACAATATTGGAACAAACTGACTTAAACTACAAGTATGCTTATCATTCTAAGAAAGTAAAAGTAGAGTGCAGGATTCAGGATTAGTAGACATAGTGTCTCAGGGATGACCTAGTTTGTTTCAGTCTTTTAACACTGTCACCTTCAACATCAGCTTCCTGCAGGGCTGGTTCTCTCTGTGAAGGTGAAAACCTTTTTGGTATCTGCAAAGCTGCTGGGCTGCTTGTTTCCTTTCACATATTTAACAGGAGAGAAGGGAGTAAGATCAAGGACTGGGAGTAGGGGAAAGAGGGAAAGGTAGAAAAAGGGAGTTAGAGGAAGAGAGAGGAAAAAGAAAGTATGGAAGAAGGGAGGCAAGGAGGGCGGGATGGAGGGAGCACAGACAAGTTGGGATACAGGACAAGAGGGATCCTTTCACAAATCTGGTGGACCGATTTCTCAAGGAGGGCATTGGTAATCATGTACAGACTGCCTCAGTGTAAGACTCTAACCCATATGGATGAGAATCATGCAAACCATGACTGGAGTAAAGCATAACATCAGGACCTTTCCTGGAGCTGCACACTATCAGTATCTTCTGAGTCTCTTGGGGTGGGGGGGGGGCACTGGAGGAAGTTGGGTCCCCTTAACAAGTTTAGATTCTTTCCAAAAAAAACAAAACAAAACAGGGCAATCAATATTGCCTGGGTGCCTGGGTGCCACCAATATTGATATGGTGGTACCATATCAATATCAGTATAGATATTGCTATGGGTAAGCAGGATTAGAAATCAGGCAATGGACTTAGTCACATACAAAAGGACTTAACCATTTTTTAAATACCCAGCTCCTGAATAATTTAGGAATATATCACTAGAAACAATTCAACTAATTATTGTAAAATAAGATATATTAAAGTCACTAACTTATTTAACATATATGCAGAGTACATCATGAGAAACGCTGGGTTGAATGAAGCACAAACTGGAGTCAAGATTGCCAGGAGAAATACCAATAACCTCAGATATGCAGACGACACCACCCTTATGGCAGAAAGCAAAGAAAAACTAAAAAGCATCTTGATGAAAGAGGAGAGTGAAAACATTGGCATAAAACTCAACATTCAGAAAACTAAGATCATGGCATCTGCTCCCATCGCTTTATGGAAAATAGATGGGAAAACAGTGGAAACAGTAACAGACTTTATTTTTGGGGGCTCCAAAATCACAGCAGATGGTGACTGCAGCCATGGAATTAAAAGATGTTTGCTCCTTGGAAGGAAAGTTATGACCAATCTAGACAGCATATTAAAAAGCAGAGACATTATTTTGCCAACAAAGACCCATCTAGTCAAAGCTATGGTTTTTCCAGTAGTCATGTATGGATGTGAGAGTTGAACGATAAAGAAGTCTGAGCTCCGAAGAATTGATGCTTTTGAACTGTGGTGTTGGAGATGACTCTTGAGAGTCCCTTGGACAACGAGGAGATCCAACCAGTCCATCCTACAGGAAATCAGTCCTGAGTAGTCATTGGGAGGATTGATGCTGAAGCTGAAACTCCAATAATTTGGCCACCCAATGTGAAGAACTGGCTCACTTGAAAAGACCCTGATGCTGGGAACGATTGAAGGCAGAAGGAGAAGGGGACGACAGAAGATGAGATGGTTGGATGATATCACCGACTCAATGGAGTTTGGGTAAACTTTGGGAGTTGGTGATGGATGGGGAGGCCTGACGTGCTGCAGTCCATGGGGTTGCAAAGGGTTGGACATGACTGAGCTACTGAACTGAACTGAACTGAAAGTCACTAACACAAACACTCTTATTTATTTATTTTTCTTTTATTTGAAAAACTTGAACTGCTATAATTTATTACTTACTTTTATTGAAAAAGAATATAAGAACATTTCCTTTTCCTCTAGGAAGGATTCCAGCAGTTTTATTTATTTCCTCTTTCCATTATATGAATATAGTTTCAATATTATCATGATAATTATGACACAAATATATTATTCAGCTAATTTGCACTTGATAAATACCTACATCAGAGTATAATATTGGGTATTCAGAAATTATAAAAATGATACAGAAAAGGATTTAGTCCTAAACTGTGTATGGTGTAATCAGAGATAAGATGTACATAAATAATTCCAGTGCAAGGTAGAAAATCAGTGCAGAGAAGTGTAGATAGAAGGTAATGAGCTTCTTTTCCTTTAAAAGGACAATAATTTCCTGGGGGAACAGGACAAAATTGCAAAATCTATAACTCTCAATAACATTATTTGCCTCTTCATTTTTCCCTTTAATCAGTTCATTTTTAAAGGCAGTAATTCTTGAATAATGTCAGTTGCCATAGATGTGTAAATTATAATGATCTGTTGTCTATGTGTATGGATGTGTGTTCTTGTGCAAATGTCTGTTGCATGTGTATTACTTCTGTTATATTTCTGTGAGTGTTGTGTGTATGTGAGTGTGTGAACCAGTGTGTGGATAACTTGGAGATAGAAGTCTGTATTGTTCAACTGATGTGCTTGTTATGAGACTCCTAGACTCTGTTAATGACATGGATCAGTGAAGCAGGCCCTTTTTTTGTTTGCAAATTACTAGTTGTCATATGGTTCCTCTTCCCCTACAAGGATTGCTTTCCTAAATAAATGCATAGTAATGAAAAGGAGAATATTCAACAATAATAAATCATCTTTATAGAAGAAATTTTGTGGCCTTTGTGTTCTTCATTCCTGAAGAATAGAAATATGATTAACATTTCCAGCTGAACCAGCATACAGTGTTAGGAGTGCATAGATTATTAGCTTCTGAAAAATTTTGTAGAAAACACATTGGAAGACACTGCAATACTCTTTTGCAGTGGTATTTGTGGTTTAGTAACAAAATATACAGTTTAAATGTCACTGAAGGAAAAATTATAATGTCATTATAATATTTTACATTCTCTAAATACTCAATTTTTCTTTTATATATTAAAGAGTACTTTCAGAGTAGTTTTAAGCTCAAAGCAAAAATGAGATGATACAGCAATTTCTTAAACATTCTCTGACTCTAAACACATGTAGCCCACTCCCTCTATCAATGTCCCTCACCAGAGTTGTACAGTTGTTACAATTATTGAACTTACACTGGCACAGTGTGATCAACCAAAATCTGTAGTTCATATTTGGTTTCTTGCTTGGAAGTACATTCTATGGGTGTGGACAAACATATAGTTACAAGAATCCATCATTATAGTCTCACACAGAGTATTTTCACTGCCTTAACAATCTTCTGGGCCCCACCTATTCATTCTTTAACCTACATCAACCTCTGGCAACCACTGCACAGTTTATTTTCTCCATAGATTTGCCTTTCCCAGAGTGCCATATGGTAGAAGTCAAACAGTGTGTGACTTTTTCAGATTGGCTTATTTGACTTACTGATATGCACTTAAGTCCCTCCCATGTCTTTTCATGGCTTGATAGCTCATCTCTTTTTAGTGCTGAATACTATTCCATTGTCTGGATGGACAATAGTTTATTTATCCATTCATTTACTGAAGGGCATCTTGGTTGTTTCTAAGTTTTGGAAATTATGAATAAAGCTGCTATAAACATCCATATGCAGGTTTTTGTGTGGACATAAGTTCTGAGCTATTTTAGGTAAATACCGAGATATGTGATTGCTGGATCGTATGGTAAGAGTATATTTAGTTTTGTAAGAATTTTCCTTCAAACTGTCTTCACAAGGGACTGTATAATCTTGCATTCCCATCAGCACTGAGTGAGACTGTCTGTGGCTCCACATCCTCCTCCTCATTGCTCTCAGGGCTCCAAACTTTGGCCGTTTTGATAGATACATAGTGAGATTGCATTGCTATTCCCCTAAGGACATATAATGTGAAACATCCTTGTATATGTTTATTTGCCATCTGTTATCTTTGGTGAGGAGTCAATTAAGCACTTTGGCTCATTTTTAGATTTTTCTCTTATTTTTGAGCTCTGTGAGTTCTTTGTCTATTTTCAGTAATAGTTAGCTATTAGATGTTCTTTAAAAATATTTTCTCCCAGTCTGTGGCTTGTCTCTTATTCTCTTGATGCTTTCTTTTGCAGAGCACAAGTTTCTAATTTAAAGGAACTACAGTTTATCATTGTTTTCCTTCATAGATCGTGACTTTGGTGCTGTATCTAAAAAGTCACGTCCAAGGTCAGGTAGGCTTTTTCTATGCTCTCTTGGAGCTTTATAGTTTTGGTTTGCATTTAGTTCTAGAATTCATTCTGAGTTAATTATTGGGAAGGGTATACACTCTGTGTCTAGATTCTTTTTTTTTTTTTTTTTGGTATCTGAGTGTTCAGTTATTTCAGCACCATTTGTTGAAAGACTATTTTTACTCCATTGTATTGCTTTTGTTCCTTTATCAAATATCAGTTGACTATATTTGTTATTGCTGCTGTTGTTCAGTCATGTCTAATTCTTTGTGACCTCATGGACTGCAGCACAGAAAACCTCCCTGTGTCTCTCCTGACTTTTGACCAAGTTCATGTCCATTGAATTGGTGATACCATCCAGCCATCTCATCCTCTGATGTCATCTTCTCCTTTTACACTCAATCTTTCCCAGCATCAGGGACTTTTCCAATGAGTCAGCTGTTCACATCAGATGACCAAAATCCTGGAGCTTCAACTTCAGCATTAGTCTTTCCAACAAATGTTCAGGGTTGATTTGCCTTAAATTTGACTGGTTTGATCTTGCTGTCCAAGGGACTCTCGGGAATCTTCTCCAGCACCATAATTTGAAGGTATCAATTTTATTTTATATGGCTCTATTTCCAGATTCTGCATTTTATGTCATTGATCTATTTATCTATTCTTTGGCCAATAACACACTCTCTTGCTTACTGTTGGTTTATTACTTGTTAAATATAGTTTTTCACCTCTTGATCAGTACATAAGCTCCTATCAAGTAATTCCTGAAGACTGGTGAATGTGGAATATTACATAGAGTCATCTAGAGAAGTAGCCAAAATGCTAAAATTCATAATGCAATGAATTACCACTTTAGCTTCAATATTGTAGTCTGTTTAATTGTAAACTGTGAGGCTTCATGCATTTAAATGTAAGTTTTATGACTTTCATAAAAACATACTACATGTTTAGTACCCTAATCATGATATGGAAAGTTCCCTCATGTCCTTTGCAGGCAGTCTACACACCCTTACCCATGACCCAGGCAACTATTGACATGATTTCTATCACTATGGATTTGTTTTGAGTGTTGCAGATTTTCAATACATGGAATCATACAGTATTTATATTTTTGTCTGACTTCTTTCACTCAGCATATTGTTTCAAGTATTCATCTGTGATTAGGTATTTATCAGTAGTTTGCTCTTTTTTTTGATGACTACTATACTCTTTGAATTAAGATAATAAAATGTTTTTATCAATAAACTTAATGGACATTATTTTGTTTTCAATTTTTTATTCACAAATAAAGCTCCTATGAGCATTCCTGGTACTGACATCTTACCCAGGAATGAAACTGCTAGGCTATATTGTAAATGTATACTTAAATTTATAAGAAATGGTTAAATTATTTTCAGAAATGGTTATTTTATTTTATAATGTCAGTTTTATTTTTTAATCCATTCTAGTGGGCTTGACATTGAATCATACTATTGTTTTCATTGGCACTCCCTGATGGCTAATGATGCTGATTGTCTTCATGGGTATGTTGGTTATTTGTACATATTTTTTTTGTCTGTGTGAAATATTGGTTCTTGGCTTTCTCGTGATTCTTTTATCTCAAGTTGATTTATGTCTGTCCTCAGACCAATAAAAGAACTTCTCACTGTGTTTGCTTTCATTATTTAAACAAATGTATACACTAAGGCAATGGCACCCCACTCCAGTACTCTTGCCTGGAAAATCCCATGGACGGAGGAGCCCGGTGGGCTGCAGACCATGGGGTCGCGAAGAGTCGGACACAACTGAGCGACTTCACTTTCACTTTTCCCTTTCATGCACTGGAGAAGGAAATGGCAACCCATTCCAGTGTTCTTGCCTGGAGATTCCCAGGGACGGGGGAGCCTGGTGGGCCACCGTCTATGGGGTTGGTTGCACAGAGTCGGAGACGACTGAAGCGACTTAACAGTAGCAGCATACACTAATGGCTCAGATGGTAAAGAATCTGCCCACAAAGCGGGATACCCCAGTTCCGTCCCTGGGTTGGGAAGATCCCCTGGAGAAGAGCATGGCAACCAATTCCAGTATTCTTGCCTGGAGTATTCCATGGACAGAGGAGCCTGGTGGGCTACAGTCCATGGGTTGCAAACAGTCAGGCATAACTAACACTTTCACTTTCACATAACATGTATGCATATATTGCATGTATATGTACTCAAGTATTCATCTT